>NW_026262712.1:31904101-32523789 GCF_021869535.1 Mytilus californianus
CACAAATAAAAAATCTAAATACATGGTTAGATTCAGCATATCAAAGAACCCCATATATTCAATTTTTGTTGAAATCAAACAAAGTTTAATTTTGGACCCCAATTTGGACCAACTTGAAAACTGGGCCAAAAATCAAAAATCTAAATACATGTTTAGATTCAGCATATCAAAGAACCTCACATATTCAATTTTTGCTAAAATCAAACAAAGTTTAATTTTGGACCCTTTGGACATTAATGTAGACCAATTTGAAAACTGGACCCAAAATTAAAAATCTAAATACACTGTTAGATTCAGCATAACAAATTAATAAATGTGATCAAAGATTTTACAAATCTAATGCGCCATACTGTGCAATTAAAGATTACTTCTTGAAATTTTTCAATATTTGAAATTTGAAAAAAAAATAATATTTGAAGAATAATTCTTTTTAATTTCTGAAATCTGAAATGAGAAAAAATTGGCCCCCCACAATTTCTTTTTATCCCCCCCCCCTTTTTCGCCCAAAAAAATTCTTTCCCTCAAGATATGGTCATAATCTCAATTCAAATTTCCAATGGAGTTGGCAACCATAATTACCCATTTAAATTTACCATAGTGCTAACTTAATCTATTTTATAATAGAATTAATAAAAATATAGTGTCAAATCTTTCATATGGATTTTTTTGTAAAAAAAAAAAGATGAAAACATTTGCAGATATTTTTACTGGTCTTCCTTTATAAATATGCATTTCTTTAAACATAATTTAAAAGCAGTGTAAGGGAAGTAACCAAAACGTTGTATTTGGATTACCTCCCTTACACTGTTTTAGATTATCTTTATTGTTCATTAACCATTACTTTATACATAATTTAAAAGCAGTGTAAGGGAGATAATTTCAATGATGTATTTGATTTATCTCCCTTACACTGCTTTAAATTATGTTTTGTACTAAAGTATTTGTCCATTAACCAGGACAACCTTGTTTTTCCCCCTTTTTTGCCCCTAATTCCTAAACGGTTTGAGCCATAACCCCCCAAAGCAAATCCTAACCATCCCTTTGTGGTATGGAAACTTGTAGTATAATTTCAGAGAGATCCATACACCGTTCCACAGTTATTGTCTGGAAACTAGAAAATGCTCATTTTTGGCCCCTTGTTGGCCCCTAATTCCTTAACTGTTGGTACCATTACCCCCAAAATCAATCCCAACCTTCCTTTTGTGGTATTTAACCTTATGGTCAAATTTCAAAAAGATCCATTCACTTAAACTAAAGTTAGAGTGCGAAAACCAATATGTATTCGGACGACGACGCCGGACGACGACGACGACGCCAACGTCATACCAATATACGACCACAAAATTTTTTTGCGGTCGTATAAAAACAGATGAGTTTGACTGTTTTGTTAAGTTATTCATGAAATCCCTACATTGTACTACCTTTTTGAAAGAGAAACAGTACTTATTGTTAGCCAATCAAATATGGGAAAGTTAACAAAATGATTACTGAAAAACCTGTTTGGCCAGTGTGTTACTATATTAAAAGTAGCCATTAAGCTCAAGCCGGTGCTGGGGGATGTCTTAAACTTGCAGTGAGGCGAGTTTTTTTGCTCCGTGTTGAAGGCCTCACTGTGACTTTGAGATGAACAGCAATAAAAGCGCTGTTCCTTTGCTTTTCGTGTGTTTTTTGCTGTGCATATACTGATTTTGTGACCCCATATCCTTTGTTTTTCTATTAAACCTAATTTTCTTGCATAAGTACACTCTCAAGTAAATCAGCTTCAACATATTTACAATACTTTAACATGTTTAAACAGTTCATACCTTTTCTATATTCTGCTGGTTTCATATCATTAGGAACAGACACTGAATATTTCAGTATAGATGGTCTGTCCTTTGGGGGCAAGGAAGGGTGAGAGAATTGTCGGCTGCGTAGTGGAAATGTCCGAGATTCCTCACGTTCCATCCTTCTCTGTGGCACTTGCTGTCCATTTACCTGATAACTATTTAGATGGAAATCAAGTATATGTTGTCCATTTTGATATGGAGATTTATGATTCGCACTCACAGGAGGTGGGACTTTAAAGGTTGGATCTTTGTTCTGACCTCGTCTTTCCTGATCATATTCTTGTTGATTTTTCTCTTGCATCAAATTGTTATAAACGGTGCCTGGCATATATAGGTTTGAGTTAGTAAAATGGTCAAGTTGAGCAAGTGGGATAGATCCTCCTGAGCCTGAAGCTGGACTTGGACTGGGACTGGCGAATTCCCCTCTTGATATATTTAATCGCAGGTCCAATCGTTTCGGATGTATCGGGGGACTTTCCCCCTCTTGATCCTCCATGCGATTAGTGTTCAAAGGTCTCTTAATGATATTACGATAATGATGTTCCCGCTGAATACCTGCTGCAAGCGGCTGTCCTTCTTCAGGTGGATAATCATCAGACAACATTTCAACGTCTGCTGAAGAATATGTGTCACTAGGATCTACATGAACGATTTTTGATGCACTTTCCTGAATGCGTAAAGTAGGATATGTGTCCGTAGGGCTTCTACAATTGTTTGTATAAGATGATGAAGTAACATTATAATCCTTGGTCTGATTGCTTGACCGTGAAGCAGCTGTGTCCCCATTTCTTGACAAGTCATTATATACCATTGATTGGTATGGGGACGTACTGTTCAGATGATAGCGTGAATGGGCATAATTAGGTGGATTACAGTGTGCTGGTGGTGGTGTGGGGTAACGTGCTTGCCGTAGGTAACCTAAACTTTCATGACGGGTACTTTGTTCATAGCAAGAGTTCTGACTTGGCATTCTGTGCCGCTGCATTTCGTTTATGCTAACTCTATATTTTTCACGGATATCTGACAAAGAAAAAAGACAAAAATTACATTAAAGAAAAGTCCTTGAAACTATGTTTCCATGAAAGAAATATGTATAGTTAATTTTTTAAATATCATTCATCATGAATATTTTATATTTAAAAAATAATGTACTTATGATAATGATATTGTATATATTTTACATTGCATTATATTGTAAGGATATGGATGTCATGTATATGCTTTAATTGTTTGAATTAAAAAAATTAATAAAATGCTCCGCAGGGCGCAGCTTGATACGACCGCAGAGGTCGAACCCTGAACAGTTGGGGCAAGTATGGACACAACATTCAAGCTTGATACAGCTTTGCATTTGGATTGTGATTAAATATTTGACACAGCATAGGTTTCTAACACAGAATGAATGTGGTCTAAGAACTTAAAAATTTTAAATTGGACATTCACCTATTATGGTCCAATATCCAAAATCTAAATACATGGTTAGATTCAGCATATCAAAGAACCCCAAGAATTCAATTTTTGATGAAATCAAACAAAGTTTAATTTTGGACCCTTTTGACCTCAATGTGGATAAAGTTGATAACGGGGCCCAAAAATCAAAAATCTAAATACATGGTTAGATTCAGCATATCAAAGAACCCCATATATTCAATTTTTGTTGAAATCAAACAAAGTTTAATTTTGGACCCCGATTTGGACCAACTTGAAAACTGGGCCCATAATCAAAAATCTAAATACATGTTTAGATTCAGCATATCAAAGAACCCTAAGAATTCAATTTTTGTTAAAATCAAACTAAGTTTAATTTTGGACCCTTTGGACCTTAATGTAGACCAATTTGAAAACGGAACCAAAAATTAAGAATCTAAATACACGGTTAGCTTCGGCATATCAAAGAACCCCAATAATTCAATTTTTGATGAAATCAAACAAAGTTTAATTTTGGACCCTTTGGACCTCAATGTGGACCAATTTAAAAACGGGGCCCAAAATCCAAAAACTAAATACACGGTTAGATTCAGCATATTAAAGAACCCCAAGAATTCAAGAATAAAACCCAATTGAAATTGGTCAAGAAATAAGCAATTTATACGAAGTATCTTCTTTTGCACAATACTGTGCAATTAAATATTTCTTGCTATTGCGCAATACTGTACAATTGACAATTTCTTGCTATTGCGCAATATTGTGCTATTGGATATTTCTTGCTATTGTGCAATACTGTGCAATTGAAGATTTCTTGCTATTGTGCAATACTGTGCAATTGAAGATTTCTTGTTATTGTGCAATACTGTGCAATTGAAAATTTCTTGCTATTGCACAATACTTATTATATAATAATTTACACTTCCTGTTTGGTGTGTATCTCCTATTATATCATTATTATTTGCTTTTAAATATAAATCAGAAATAACCAACTTAAAATGGAAAATTTTAAAAGAAAAAAAAAAGGAAAAAAAGAAAAAAAAGGAAAAAAAAAAATCCCCCCCAAATTTTTTGAACCCCCTTATGATTCATCATCCCCAAACTCAATCCCAGCCTTCCCTTTGTGGAGAGAGATCCATACACTTGAACACAAGTTATTGTCTGGAAACTAGAATAAAATGCTCCGCAGGGCGCAGCTTGATACTACCGCAGAGGTCGAACCCTGAACAGTTGGGGCAAGTATGGACACAACATTCAAGCTTGATACAGCTTTGCATTTGGATTGTGATTAAATATTTGACACAGCATAGGTTTCTGACACAGAATGAATGTGGTCTAAGAACTTAAAAATTTTAAATTGGACATTCGCCTATTATGGTCCAATATCCAAAATCTAAATACATGGTTAGATTCAGCATATCAAAGAACCCCATATATTCAATTTTTGTTGAAATCAAACAAAGTTTAATTTTGGACCCCGATTTGGACCAACTTGAAAACTGGGCCCATAATCAATAAAATGCTTCGCTGGGCGCAGCTTGATACGACCGCAGAGGTCGAACCCTGAACAGTTGGGGCAAGTATGGACACAACATTCAAGCTTGATACAGCTCTGAATTTGGATTGTGATTAAATATTTGACACAGCATAGGTTTCTGACACAGAAAGAATGTGGTCTAAGAACTTCAATTTTTTTAATTTACCTATTATGGTCCAATGTCCAAAATCAAAATACATGGTTAGATTCAGCATATCAAAGAACCCCATATATTCAATTTTTGTTGAAATCAAACAAAGTTTAATTTTGGACCCCAACTTGGACAAACTTGAAAACTGGTCCCATAATCAAAAATCTAAACACATGTTTAGATTCAGCATATCAAAGTACCCCAAGAATTCAATTTTTGTTAAAATCAAACTAAGTTTAATTTTGGACCCTTTGGACCTTAATGTAGACCAATTTAAAAAACGGGACCCAAAATTAAAAATCAAAAAACACGGTTAGATTTGGCATATCAAAGAACCCCAATAATTCAATTTTTGATGAAATCAAACAAAGTTTAATTTTGGACCCTTTTGACCACAATATGAACCAATTTGATAGCGGGCCTACAAAATAAAAAATCTAAATACATGGTAAGATTCAGCATATCAAAGAACCCCATATATTCAATTTTTGTTGAAATCAAACAAAGTTTAATTTTGGACCCTAATTTGGACCAACTTGAAAACTGGGCCAAAAATCTAAAATCTAAATACATGTTTAGATTCAGCATATCAAAGAACCCCATATATTCAATTTTTGTCGAAATCAAACAAAGTTTAATTTTGGACCCCAACTTGGACCAACTTGAAAACTGGGCCCATAATCAAAATTCTAAACACATGTTTAGATTCAGCATATCAAAGAACCCCAAGAATTCAATTTTTGTTAAAATCAAACTAAGTTTAATTTTGGACCCTTTGGACCTTAATGTAGACCAATTTAAAAACGGGACCCAAAATTAAAAATCTAAATACACGGTTAGATTTGGCATATCAAAGAACCCCAATAATTCAATTTTTGATGAAATTAAACAAAGTTTAATTTTGGACCCTTTTGACCTCAATATGAACCAATTTGATAGGGGGTCCACAAATAAAAAATCTAAATACATGGTTAGATTCAGCATATCAAAGAACCCCAAGAATTCAATTTTTGATGAAATCAAATAAAGTTTAATTTTGGACCCTTTTGAACTCAATGTGGACAAAGTTGATAACGGGGCCCAAAAATCAAAATACATGGTTAGATTCAGCATATCAAAGAACCCCATATATTCAATTTTTGTTGAAATCAAACAAAGTTTAATTTTGGACCCCAAGTTGGACCAACTTGAAAACTGGGCCAAAAATCTAAAATCTAAGTACATGTTTAGATTCAGCATATCAAAGAACCCCATATATTCAATTTTTGTTGAAATCAAACAAAGTTTAATTTTGGACCCTTTTGACCTCAATGTGGACAAAGTTGATAACGGGGCCCAAAAATCAAAAATCTAAATACATGGTTAGATTCAGCATATCAAAGAACCCCATATATTCAATTTTTGTTGAAATCAAACAAAGTTTAATTTTGGACCCCGATTTGGACCAACTTGAAAAATGGGCCCATAATCAAAAATCTAAATACATGTTTAGATTCAGCATATCAAAGAACCCTAAAAATTCAATTTTTGTTAAAATCAAACTAAGTTTAATTTTGGACCCTTTTGACCTTAATGTAGACCAATTTGAAAACAGAACCAAAAATTAAGAATCTAAATACACGGTTAGATTCGGCATATCAAAGAACCCCAATAATTCAATTTTTGATGAAATCGAACAAAGTTAAATTTTGGACCCTTTGGACCTCAATGTGGACCAATTTAAAAACGGGGCCCAAAATCCAAAAACTTAATACAAGGTTAGATTCAGCATATTAAAGAACCCCAAGAATTCAAGAATAAAACCCCATTGAAATTGATCAAGAAATAAGCAATTTATACGAAGTATCTTCTTTTGCACAATACTGTGCAATTGAATATTTCTTGCTATTGTGCAATACTGTACAATTGACAATTTCTTGCTATTGCGCAATATTGTGCTATTGGATATTTCTTGCTATTGCGCAATACTGTGCAATTGAAGATTTCTTGCTATTGCGCAATACTGTGCAATTGAAGATTTCTTGCAATTGTGCAATACTGTGCAATTGAAAATTTCTTGCTATTGCACAATACTTATTATATAATAATTTACACATCCTGTTTGGTGTGTATCTCCTACCATATCATTATTATTTGCTTTTAAATATTAATCAGAAATAACCAACTTAAAATGGAAAATTTTAAAAGAAAATTTAAGGAAAAAAAGAAAAAAAAAGAAAAAAAAAAAATCCCCCCCCCCCCAAATTTTTTGAACCCCCTTATGATTCATCACCCCCAAACTCAATCCCAGCCTTCCCTTTGTGGTATGGTACCTTGCAGTACAATTTCAGAGAGATCCATACACTTGAACACAAGTTATTGTCTGGAAACTAGAAAAATGCTTATTTTTGGCCCCTTTTTGGCCCCCAATTCCTAAACGTTTCAGGCAATTACCCCCAAACTCAATTCCAGCTTTCCCTTTGTGATATGGAACCTTGTAGTACAATTTCAGAAATATCCAAACACTTACACACAAGTTATTGTCATGAAACTAGAAAAATGCTTGTTTTTTGCCCCTTTTTTGGCCCCTAATTCCTAAAATTTTGAGGCAATTACCCCCAAAATCAATTACAGCCTTCCCTTTGTGATATGGAACCTTGTGGTACAATGTCAGAGAGATCCATACACTTACACACAAGTTATTGTCTGGAAGTTACAAAAATGCTTATTTTTGGCCCCTTTTTGGCCCCTAATTCCTTAACTGTTGGTACCATAACCCCCAAAATCAATCCCAACCTTCCTTTCGTGGTATTGAACCTTATGGTAAAATTTCATGGAGATCCATTCACTTAAACTAAAGTTAGAGTGCGAAAACCAATGTGTCTTCGGACGACGCCGGACGACGCCAGACGACGACGACGACGACGACGACGACGACGACGACGACGACGACGACGACGACGACGCCAACGTCATACCAATATACGACCAAAAAATTTTCAATTTTTGCGGTCGTATAAAAATCTAAATACATGTTTAGATTCAGCATATCAAAGAACCGTAAGAATTCATTTTTTGTTAAAATCAAACTAAGTTTACTTTTGGACCCTTTTGACCTCAATGTGGACAAAGTTGATAACAGGGCCCAAAAATCAAAAATCTAAATACATGGTTAGATTCAGCATATCAAATAGCCCCATATATTCAATTTTTGTTGAAATCAAACAAAATTTAATTTTGGACCCCGATTTGGACCAACTTGAAAACTGGGCCCATAATCAAAAATCTAAATACATGTTTAGATTCAGCATATCATAGAACCCTAAGAATTCAATTTTTGTTAAAATCAAACTAAGTTTAATTTTGGACCCTTTGGACCTTAATGTAGACCAATTTGAAAACGGAACCAATTATTAAGAATCTAAATACACGGTTAGATTCGGCATATCAAAGAACCCCAATAATTCAATTTTTGATGAAATCAAACAAAGTTTAATTTTGGACCCTTTGGACCTCAATGTGGACCAATTTAAAAACGGGGCCCAAAATCCAAAAACTAAATATACGGTTAGATTCAGCATATCAAAGAACCCCAAGAATTCAAGAATAAAACCCAATTGAAATTGGTCAAGAAATAAGCAATTTATACGAAGTATCTTCTTTTGCACAATACTGTGCAATTAAATATTTCTTGCTATTGCGCAATAATGTACAATTGACAATTTTTTGCTATTGCGCAATATTGTGCTATCTTTTGTTTATTCTGGATCAGTGTTATGGAATGGACTACCAAACAAAATGCGTAAAGCTCAAAACACTTATACTTTTAAACAAAGTATCAAGAAGTACTTAACACAGTCCTGATAAGATTATGTTTTCTACAATGTATTTGTATATTCTTTTATTTATATTTGTATTTGATTTTTTGACTACATGTACATCTTGAACAGCCTTATATCTTATCAAGTTAGTAATATTACATTGAACTAATTGACTGTAAATTAACTATGTGTAAATATCTGTTTTTTGATTGTATTGTAATTTGTATGTGAGGGCCTCAGGGAAGATTAGTTTATTGTAACTAACTGAGTTTACCCTCTTTAAATAAAGAATTTATAATTATATTATTATTATATTGGATATTTCTTGCTATTGCACAATACTGTGCAATTGAAGATTTCTTGCTATTGCGCAATACTGTGCAATTGAAGATTTCTTGCTATTGTGCAATACTGTGCAATTGAAAATTTCTTGCTATTGCACAATACTTATTATATAATAATTTACACATCCTGTTTGGTGTGTATCTCCTACCATATCATTATTATTTGCTTTTAAATATAAATAAGAAATAACGAACTTAAAATGGAAAATTTTAAAAGATTAAAAAAAGGAAAAAAAGGAAAAAAAAAAAAATCCCCCCCCCAAATTTTTTGAACCCCCTTATGATTCATCAACCCAAAACTCAATCCAAGCCTTCCCTTTGTGGTATGGTACCTTGCAGTACAATTTCAGAGAGATCCATACACTTGAACACAAGTTATTGTCTGGAAACTAGAAAAATGTGTTTTTTGGCCCCTTTTTGGCCCCAAATTCCTAAACCTTTAGGGCAATTACCCCCAAACTCAAACCCAGCTTTCCCTTTGTGATATGGAACCTTGTAGTACAATTTCAGAAAGATCCATACACTTACACACAAGTTATTGTCATGAAACTAGAAAAATGCTTGTTTTTTTACCCTTTTTGGCCCCTAATTCCTAAAATATTGAGGCAATTACCCCCATCATCAATCCCAGCCTTTCCTTTGTGGTATGGTACCTTGCAGTACAATGTCAGAGAGATCCATACACTAACACACAAGTTATGTCTGGAAGTTACAAAAATGCTTATTTTTGGCCCCTAATTCCTTAACTGTTGGTACCATAACCCCCAAAATCAATCCCAACCTTCCTTTTGTGGTATTGAACCTTGTGGTAAAATTTCATAGAGATCCATTCACTTAAACTAAAGTAAGAGTGCGAAAACCAATGTGTCTTCGGACGACGCTGGCCAACGTCATACCAATATACGACCACAAAAAATTTTTTGCGGTCGTATAAAAATGTGTTTTTTGGCCCCTTTTTGGCCCCAAATTCCTAAACGTTTAGGGCAATTACCCCCAAACTCAAACCCAGCTTTCCATTTGAGATATGGAACCTTGTAGTACAATTTCAGAAAGATCCATACACTTACACACAAGTTATTGTCCTGAAACTAGAAAAATGCTTGTTTTTTGCCCCTTTTTGGCCCCTAATTCCTAAACGTTTCGGCAATTACCCCCAAACTCAATTCCAGCTTTCCCTTTGTGATATGGAACCTTGTAGTACAATTTCAGAAAGATCCATACACTTACACACAAGTTATTGTCATGAAACTAGAAAAATGCTTGTTTTTTGCCCCTTTTTTGGCCCGTAATTCCTAAAATTTTGAGGCAATTACCCCCAAAATCAATCCCAGCATTCCTTTTGTGATATGGAACCTTGTGGTACAATGTCAGAGAGATCCATAGACTAACACACAAGTTATGTCTGGAAGTTACAAAAATGCTTATTTCTGGCCCCTTTTTGGCCCCTAATTCCTTTACTGTTAGTACCATAACCCCCAAAATCAATCCCAACCTTCCTTTTGTGGTATTGAACCTTGTGGTAAAATTTCATAGAGATCCATTCACTTAAACTAAAGTTAGAGTGCGAAAACCAATGTGTCATCGGACGACGCCGGACGACGCCAGACGACGACGACAACGACGACGACGACGCCAACGTCATACCAATATGCGACCACAAAAATTTTTTTGCGGTCGTATAAAAATAAGAATACAAATTAATAAAATCCATGGTGTAACGCTAATGTGCTGTTTTATTTATTTTAATGCTTACATGTATGTAAATTGTGATCTTTATGTGTTATAGTTGATTTATTGGTGGTTAACACCACTTTAAGCACTATTGTGCTATTTTGTGGCGGTCAGTTTTTTATTGGTGGAGGAAACCAGAGTGAATGGAGAGAACCACTGACCATTGGTAGGAAAACTGACAATCCTAGTCAATTTAGATTGGAGTCGAGCACACTAGCCATGTGCAGGATTCAAACTCACAAGCTGGCTAGTGATACAGTAGTTTGACTACTTAGACCACTCGGCCACCAAGGCCCCTTTTATGTGTTATACTTGCTGACCATAATATTATGCAGGTCAAGGACTTTTCTACACTGCATGTCTTTGTCATTTGGTCACTGGTGGATAGTTGTCTCATTGGCATTCACACCACATTTCCTTATCTTATAAGGTCATACAACATCTCATGATGTAGATATTTCTTGAACCCATGCAAAAACCCTTGGCAAGGCAAACAGAGTGTTTTGACAAGGCAAACAGAGTGTTTCATTAAGTCTGCTTGAACTAAATTCTTTTGATGGAAGTAATTAGATACATATAAATATATTGGAGAAAGACTCAAAACTGTGGATTCACAATTATTCATTGGATACCAATTTTAGTGAATTTCGTGAGTACAACCACGAATTCAAATGTGCCAAGAATTACAAATTTTCTATAGGCTTTGCATGCTGAAATCGGAAAAACCATGAGATCAAATATCCACGAAAATGCAAGTTTTCCACAATCCACGAAAAATAAATGAATCCACAGTATACTGACTTATGTAAGTTTATAGATATTCATTTTCACTGTCACTAGCACAAACTTCTGCCATTAAATAATTTTTTCAAATTGGACTTGATAGTTGTCTTATCAAAAATCAAACGGCATCTCCTTATTTTTATATTAATAAAATAAGGTCAACAAGGAGGGGCGGAGGGACCTTTTTCAGGATGTAGGTTAGGATTTTATTTATGAGGGAATTCAAGATTGGGCCTTTATTTTTGGGTGAATTCAGATTTACCCTTATCGAGACTTAGAAATCAATGAGCAATTTTTCAGGATCTGGGAGAGAATTCTTTATTTTTGGGGGAATTCTGGATGACACTCCCTCCTATCACACATCAACAAGGCCCGATTAAAGTTGATGTTTAAAGACCCAATCTTCATTCACCGGTTAACTGATAGTTAAGTTGATGTTGAAAGGTCCAATCTTCAGTACCTTACAAATTCAAGTTTTTATGATACGACAAATTGAAGTTTATCCATTGTCATTATAAGGCTTGGCTTTGAGCAGTCCTGGTGAAGTTTCACTTTTAATAATCCAATATTACCATATCTACTATAATGGCATTTGTAATAACTTCAGATTGAAAAGATGAAAATCTTCTTGATCTCTTCAAATTGAAAATGTCCAAAACCAATGATTGCTTCATTTTCTCTGGTGTCTCAGACAACTCAGTGGATAGTTTAAATTTGAGATAATTCAGCTTGTTACTCGTACCACCCAGTATACGTTTATTCCATTCACATGATTTGAATTTCACAATTTTCAAATAACATTGAAATCTTTGATTAGAAAGTAAAATTTCAGTAAAATTTAAACAATATAATTGCACCTTTTGAGGTGTAGACAGGATTGTTGAAAAAAATATTTCTTTTTTGTCTAGACAATTTATAACAAACTTTTCTAAAATTGCCCGTTTATAAATTTTGAAATTATAAAGAAACTAAGGTTTCAACTCCCTCAGGCAAAGTTCACTTTAGATGGATTTGGCTATTTATTTTAGGTATTTTTGTCGTATAGCTCTTCAACTGTTTCGGTACTTATACATCCCTCAGATTTCAAATGTTTGGCTTTGGGCGTTCCTGATGAAGGTAAATCCAGAAAAGCGCTTTGGACGCATGAAATTATTAAACGTGTTGTTTTCAATTTTTTACATCACTGGGTTGAAACCTCTGCTGGTGGACTATCAGTCCCCGAGGGTATCATCAGCTCAGTAGTCAGTACTTCGGTACTGACATGATTTATAACAAACTTTTCTAAAATTGCCCGTTTATAAATTTTGAAATTATACAGAAACTAAGGTTTCAACTCTCTCAGGCAAAGTTCACCTTAGATGGATTTGGCTATTTATTTTAGGTATTTTTGTCGTATAGCTCTTCAACTGTTGCGATACTTATACATCCCTCGGATTTCAAATGTTTGGCTTTGAGCGTTCCTGATGAAGGTAAATCCAGAAAAGCGCTTCGGACGCATGAAATTATTAAACGTGTTGTTTTCAATTTTTTATAAAGGAAATGAACAGATACACCAAAGATCTGCATCAGCATCCAATTGTGTCTGCTCCCCCCCCCCCCCCCCCCCTTTTTGTGAACATGGTCTTATCAATCCTATCTATAACCTCTGACCACCATCTGGTATCTTCAAATTTCTATCCAGAAATGAGGGGCTGGATAGGGGGGTGGTTTTTGGGTGTCTATTTTTCTTTTCTATGTCATTGTTCTTTGTTCATCTATTGCCCAATAATTTAATTTTGGATGTTACACGTCTTGTGATTTTTGTCTATCAGCTCATAGACATAATTTTGTCATGTGACCGTGACGTCATCAGCGTTTTTTCATGATTTCTTCCTTCAAAATGGAATTTAGAATTAAATTATAAGGAATGACTGTAATATTTTTTCTGTTATTTTGTTATTTCAAATAGACAGAAAAAATATTACAGTCATTCCTTAATTATTATTAATAATAATAATAATTATAATTCTTTATTTAAAGAGGGTTACACAGTTAGTTTAAAAACTAATCTTCCCTGAGGCCCTCATGAAATACATTGAAATATAACAAACAGAAAATTACAAAATAATCAAACAAATTCACACATAAGAAAAATGAGAAATTGTTATGAAACATACAATTTTCAAAACAGGTAAAAATAGTTAACATGATGAATTCATATAGCATGTATAGTATTAGCATCATTCAAATTCATCAATAATATTTGAGTAAGTGTGTGAAAATAATTTATTATGCATATAGAATTACACAGCTTCTTAATGTTCCAACATGTATTTTTTTAAATCTTTTTTAAATGCTCTTGTACCTGCAGTTGATTTTTTAGGGATATTTTTAGGGATATTGTTAAGTTATTCCATAAAACAGATCTGAATATATATAATAGATTTCTTATACAGCTCTGTTTTGGCTTTTGGAACTTGCAATTTTTTGTAAAGGTGTATTCCTCAAAGAATTTCTGGCATTGAGATAAATTTTTCAGTTAAATATACCGGGGCTTCATAACTTAAGGCATTTATGCATCAAAACAGATTTATGGTATGAGATTCTGTTCTCTACTGGTTATTCAAGATTCTGTAAACCCCATTCATACCAGGGGTTCAAATTAGTGTGGGTCAGAGGTCTGGGACCTGTCTTTTCTAGAAGAGGACTTTTCTTTTTTAAATCACAAAAGTCAAGGACCTACCATTCATTACACTGATGCTTGATACACAACCATTGATTTCTTATGGAGGACCCTTCACTTAAAAGTTTCAAATGGTCCTGGACCTTTCATTATTTAAAGCAAATTTGAACCCCTGCAGACCCTCATAAAGGAATCCAGAGAATATTAATACCAGGTATGTGTTCCTCTAAAGCCTCTACAGCATCTTCCCGCTCCATGTCCACTAAGGCTGTCCTAACTGCCCCGACAGAATTCCCATTGCGTTTTATGTAATCTTCAAACAACTTCAGAGTATTTCGACCATGAAGGCTCTGTCGGCAATCAAGGTTCTACGAATAAAAAAATTCAAATTCATATTTTGATTAAGAAGAATAAGAATAAGAATATTTATTGAATCCAATTAAAGGGCCCGTTTCCGAGCATATACATATATATATATAGTATTAATTATACAGTAATTTTTAAGATATATTACATTAAAAATAAATGATTAAATAACTATACTCCATACCAGATGGTGTTTGAAAATAAATAAAATATCAATTGCTTTTTTTCACCCATGCAAAATGAGAAGAATACTTAATAACAGTATAAATATTTTTACAAAACTAAATGTATACCTAAATCTATTGACCAGATAGCAAAAAGTCCGTGCAATCTGTAAAGTTTAAATAACCACATGATCACATGAACACAATCAAATGATAATGGATAGTAACAAAAAGTGTAATATATAGTACACATGTGATGATTTATAGAGAAAGCAGCAGTTTCTCTACTGTTTGGATGAAAATAGAAAGGTTTAACATTTAAGTTGCAATAATTCAAAATTCCATAAAGTTTGTTGATATTTGGGTTGATACTATAGCAATTTGAAATATATAAATTTCTTAATCAATAATATCAGCACTGTTTCAAAGCACTATGTAATGATACTCATCCCCAAGACCAGTCTTACAAAGCTTACATTTTCTTTCAATTTCTGGAATTCTATTCCATCTCCCCGTTTCGATTGGAAATTTAATGTTACAAGATGTGCGAAGTTTGCAAATATTAAGTCTATTAAACTTTCTAAGTCTAATTAGATAGGGTTCCATACAGAAGTCAATCTTAAATTTTGAATAAAATTTCCCCCTTGATGATTTATCGATATCCAAAAACCATTTTTGTATGAACTGGTCATGGAGTCTTTGTTTAACGTTAATTTTCAGAAAGTTCAAATTAACATTTCCTTGTACATGCCAAATTTCACTGTTACCAGTTTCATCAAAAATAGATTTTACATAATTGATCCAATTAAAAGAATTATTTCCATTTTCAAATAAATTAAACATTGTAGAGTTTACCAGACAGTTTATCAACGTTTGTTACAAGCTTGTACCAGGAACAAATCATTTTCATCTTGATACTAATTTCGAGAGGAAGTTGGCCAAGTTCACCATAGACCATGTTTGGGGTCAATGACCTTACCCCCAGAATTTCCATCTTTTATTCATATTGCACATGTAAACAATAACTTGGGAATATAAGTTTAAGCTTCAGTATAACATATTTTTACAAAATCTGTAGTTAAATTTGGGTCAACAACATAATCTACTTGAATTGTTGCGTTTTTGTTACATGTTATATATTTCAATGGATGTACAAACAGTTTTTAATTGTTTATTCAAAATTTATAAATTTGTAAAGTTTTTTCAATACATCAACCAAGTCATAGCATTTTTGAATTATTCTAATTACTGTAATAACAAATCTTAACAGTACATAAACAAATAATTATTTTAATTAATTACAAATCTTACATTGAAAAAAAAAATTCAATAATTATTCAAGAAACATGACACCCTCATGCACTACTCACGTAAAAGTCCATCATTGCGAATATGATATAAGGATTATTTAATTTCCTGGTTACATATCAAATTAATATTTATCTCACCTGAGAAAATATATCAGCTTGCACAGGTGAAAATATTGTAATTATAAACATACAAATGCATGTTTTTCTGAATAATTACTACAAGTGTATTGACAGGAGTTCAGAATCTGGGGTCAAAAGGTCATTCAGGTATATACCTAGGGATGTTTGTATCACGAATTTCCAACAATGTTGCCTAAAGGATCGAAAAGTACAAGAAATCTAAACCTGGTTATAATATTGATCTAATAAAACATTAATATATATTATCCTTCTACTTTTTAATCTTTATGTTTGATACAAAGATTGAAGATTGATTGATTGTTCGTTGCTTAACGTCCAGTGGAAAATATTTCATGCATATTCAGGAAAAAAGATTGAAGAAAAACAAATATGTAAGCCATTGGCTTGAAACATAATATTGTTACAACTGTATCATATGTATTCACAAGATTCACTGCAACATTTCTTTTTAGAAAAATTGGGGTTTCTGACCATTAAACTGTGATAAATCTCTTAAATGTCTAAAGCAAATCCCTGTGGTCAATTAAAGTAAAAGACTTGTTTAAGGCACACGTGGCAGGGTCAAATCTAAATAAAAAAATCTTTAAACAAGGAATTATTTAAACCTGGAATAATTTTGAATTATGGAAAATTGATAAAAAATATATGATGAAAACTAACCCAATTTAGGAGGGTTAGCCATGCATGCAATAATTTGGCTAAAGGGGTTAGTTAGTTCATACTAAAATATCAGTGAAAGTGATGTTAATCTTAGCAATGTGACGAATGTGTGCATGGCTAACCCTCTTTAGTTGAGTTAGTTTTCATCATACTTTTCTCATCAATTTTCTAGATTTCAAAATTATTCCAGATTCAAATAATTCCTTATTTTACCCTCTCTAGTGAACTAACAGAGTCCACAATAACACAATATTATAGTAAATATGTTTTGTTTACATATTTTGAAAAGTATAAAGTTTAAATTTTTATGATAAAATTGAGAATGGAAACGGGGAATGCGACAAAGTTGATAAGAGACTTTCCGTTTTGAATATTCCTTGGAGTTCTGTTTTTTTGTAATTCTACATTTTCAAAGAGACAATTCGATCAAAGAGCAGAAAACAGCCCAAGGCCACCAATGGGTCTTCAACACAGAAAGAAAATCCCACATCTGAGGGCGGGCTTCAGCTGGCCCCTAAACAATAATGGATACTAGTTCAGCAAAAATGAATGTCATTTCTGAATCAGTAGTTACTGTGGATTCATTTATTGTTATTTGAGTATGTACAATTATCCCGGATTGAGGAAAAAAAAAAATTTTTGTGGATATTTGATTTTGTGGTTTTGCTCAAGTCTTCATACAAGCCTATAGAAAATTTGTACATATTTGAACATTTAAATTTGAGGTTAATCCTTTATTATGAAATCAACAAATAATGGTCTCACACAAATTATGAAACCACTGTATAGTCATTATCAAGTATCATGTAATGTGTCTTAGAAAAGGTTTGTCTTTTTTAACAATGATTTAAACATGTATCGAGTGAACCAACATCTTCTGACAGTACAGGCTGGTAGAGTAATCAGGATGGATACCAAAGTATGCTGCGGTTGTCTTAAAACCTCCGGAAAATATAACTATAACCTGATTAAAACAGGTAAATACCTAGATTCAAAAGGTTTTTTAAAATTCTGATGATTTTTCTTAGTAAAAAGACTATTTTCATATTACCGACTTTTGACTCCGGATTATATGATTTTTCAACAGGTTACCTAATCTGCGGTTGGACATCCTGGTACTCTGTCAAGTAAGAGCAACCAAAAGAAGTAAAATCAAATATATAATCAATGCAATTTGGGGGGAAAGTTTACTGTTTTCTGATGATTTTGTCGTGTATAGAAAACATAAAACGGTTAATTTCTCCCCAAAATTGTACCGATTGAAAGCTTGATTTTACTTTTTTACGTTACTCTTACTTGACTAAGTACCAGGATGTCCTACCACAGAATAGGTAACCTGTCGAAAAAATATAAATTCTGGAGTCAAAAGTCGATATTATGAAAATGGTCTATTATCTGATTGTTTACATATACAAAAGAAAATATATGACATTTGACCACAGTTGAACCTTTAATTAGAATCTTGAAATGCACACATAATGAGGACAAGAGAGCACACGCTGAAATATCTCGCCAGCTTTTTTGTTCAAGAAATCTTTTATGCATTCTGGACCATCCCTGTGGAACAATTTGCCTATATCTTAACAAATGTCAATTTTTAAATATCAACTACCTTGAACATCATGTTTATTTTTGCATAACATTTTATGCATTTGTATTGAACATTATCATTATACATGTACTTGACTTTTATACAAATGTATGCCATATATGCTTGTATTTTTGTTTTGGGCCTTAGGGAAGATTAGTTACATAGCTTACTGTGTAACCCTAAATCAAATTTAAAATTAAGTATTGTTGTTGTTGTTGTTTACTTTTGGGAATTTTTGGTCCTCAGTGCTCTTCGGCTTCGTACTTTATTTGGCCTTTTTAACTTTTTTTTATTCAAGCGTCACTGGTGGGTCTTTTGTGGGCGAGGCGCGCGTCTGGCACAAATACAAAATTTCAATCCTGGTATTTATGATGAGTTTATTTACTGGTCATGATTGAGTTCATGTTGGAAGTTTTTAGGATAAAGGTTTTCTCTATAAATATCACATAAACTTAACATTATTAATGATCCAAGTAAATCAGGCAAGGACAGATTGAACCCTGCCAGAACCACACGTACACCTTACAATAACATGAATAACTCCATACACCAAAAAAAGTAAACCTATTGCTTTTAGAAACAGACATAACCCCAAAAACTTGACATTGACCAATGATCCATGAAAATGAGGTCAAGGTCAGATGATACCTGCAGTCAGATATAAACACCTTACAATCATTCCATACACCAAATATGGTTGACCTATTGCTTATTTTTATAGTACATGTATATGAAAAGCAGACCAAAACACAAAAACCTTATATTGACCCATATATTTTATGTCTAATTCTTCATACACATTTTCATTTTGGCCAGACTTTCTTTTAAACAAAACCAATTTGCTGTTGCTGCAAACATGGGAAAGGGGAGGTAACCTACTTCTTACCATTTTTTAAAAAAAGATAAGATTTGGCGTGACAATATTAAATTAAGGAGAAATGGTTTGAAAAACAATGATTTATCTTTCCTACAATAAAGGACAAGGCCAGGGTATAAACAGACCTACAGGACAAGGTCAGGGTATAAACAGACCTACAGGTCAAGGTCAGGGTATAAACAGACCTACAGGTCAAGGCCAGGGTATAAACAGACCTACAGGACAAGGATGTAAACAACAACAGGTCACTGCATGGCCTTGAACTTTTAAATACAAAAATAATTAACAAATGAAATATAAAGAAAATAAAAGAACAGAGTTCCAGTGTCCCCCGTTGCACTTATTTTTTATATCCAAGGTACACGGGCCATTCCTAAAACAAAACACTTTTTTTTGTTCTGTAAAACTTTTTATAAATATCTTAGAGAAATGAAATTACGTGGGGCATAACTTGTTAAAAATATTTGATCAGCACTTATTTTCAAACTCGTCTAAGACATTGCTGATATAAACCAATGATATAAGTTTCATAAAAATTTGGCAAGAATTGTACACATGAGAGCGCTAATGATGCAATTTTCCATATAATTAATGTTTCCAAGGGGCATTACCCTTTTAAAAATAATTTACCGAAACTATTTTCCAAGGGGCATAACTCTTTTTAAAATACTTGATTGGCACTGATTTTCAAACTCGTCCAAGACATTGCTGATATAAACCTATGAATATTGATATAAATTTCATAAAACTTTGGCAAAAATTGTGAGATCGCTAATGATGCAATATTCCATATAATTAATGCTTCCAAGCTTAAGGGCATAATTAAGTACACGTCACCTCATGACATCAAAAATTCTCTCTCTACTGGACTGAGAAAAACCTATATCATTCGTGTAGCTTGATATGAAAAATTATTACAAAAACAGATCAAGGCAAAATTTGAGAAAAAAGCATTAAAGTCATTACATTGGATAAACAAAGAGTAGACAAAGGAAACTAGTCTGACAGCCAAAACATGTAAACGCTTGACAGACCGGTAGAATGAGATGCTTACTAAAGCACATGTCCACTATAATTCTTTGAATTTTAAGTTACATAATTATTGATTGTTCAGTCAAATCCTATTCATACTAATAAAAATAGTTGTCCATGCTACTGGACCAAAATGAGTTCACAATCTAGCACCTTTTTGAACGCAGTATACACCTACATGTTCTATTTCTTTTGATGTTTGATATGATACATATAATGTACATGTTCTTACTAAATATGCTCTTTACTTCCTAAAATATGCTCTGTACTTACTAAATCATTTTGATCTCCCTAAAATATGCTCTGTACTTACTAAATTATTTTGATCTTCCTAAAATATGCGCTGTACTTACTAAATTATTTTGATCTTCCTAAAATATGCTCTGTACTTACTAAATTATTTTGATCTTCCTAAAATATGCTCTGTACTTCCTAAAATATGCTTTTACTTCCTAAAATATGCTCTGTTCATGTAATTTACTTCCTAAAATATAGTTTATACTTACTAAAATATGCTCTGTAGAAAAGCCTAACTTTTCTGCCAGGACTCTCCAGTTGTTACCAATCACAGACATTTCTGGATCCAATTTATTTGCCAGACTATTCATGGCTGTCTGGCCAACAACAGAAAATGGGATCTCATTGAGATCCTCCATCCTGTCCATTGTTGTATCGGTTATATTGTTTCCCACTTTACATGTTTCCTAGTGTTTGGGTGTAGTCTAAAAATAAAACAAAAAAATTAACATCAAGAAAAGTGTGAAGAAACAAAGGAGAAATCAGAAATCTTAAATCAAAGATACAGAAAATACGCATCAAGAGCCTCAGCCATGGACAGGGAAATTTGCTCTATTTAGATCTCGAAGGTGTATTGTACGAATGTAGGACAGAAAGACTTTAAGTCACAGGACAAAAAGTCACAATTCAGTTTTGAGATTATTTTTCTTTGAATAAAAAAAACACTTATTTTTAGAAATATGAATTGTGTTTTTATTGAATTATTATACATAAAGCAACTTTGTAAACAAAATTTATTCTGAAATAAACTAGAGGCTCTCAAGAGCCTGTGTCGCTCACCTGTATTTACTGATGCTTTAGAAATCATGTAAAATAAGGTTAAAATCATAATTAATAGTATTAGATATTAGATATTACATGTATTATAATGATATCTAAGATAATAACAAAAAAACTGCAAAATTTTTGTAAAATTACTAACTCAGGGGCAGCAACCCAACAACAGGTCGTCGGATTTGTCAGAAAATTTCAGGGCAGATAAATCTAAATCTGATGAACGTTTTTGCCACCTGTCAGATTTGCTCTAAATGCTTTAGTTTCAGAGATATAAACCAAAAACTGCATTTTACCCCTATGTTCTATTTTTAGCCATGGCGGACATCTTGGTTGGTTGGCGGGGTCATCGGACAAATTTTTTAAACTAGATACCCTAATAATGATTATGGCCAAGTATGGTTAAATTTGTATCAGTTGTTACAGAGAAGATTTTTGTAAAAGATTACAAAAATTTACGAAAAATTGTTAAAAATTGATTATTAAGGGCAATTACTCCTAAAGGGGTCGACTGACAATTTTGGTCATGACAACTTATTTGTAGATCTTACTTTGCTGAACATTATTGCTGTTTACAGTTTATCTCTATCTATAATAATATTCAAGATAATAACCAAAAACTGCAAAATTTCCTTAAAATTACCAATTCAGGGGCAGCAACCCAACAACAGGTTGTCAGATTTGTCTGAAAATTTCAGAGCAGATAGATCTTGACCTGATAATCAGTTTTACCCCATGTCAGATTTCCTCTTAATGCTTTGGTTTCAGAGATATAAGCCAAAATCTACATTTTACCCCTATGTTCTATTTTTAGCCATGGCGACCATCTTGGTTGGTTGGCGGGGTCATCGGACACATTTTTTAAACTAGATACCCTAATGATGATTGTGGCAAAGTTTGGTTAAATTTGGCCCAGTGGTTTCAGAGGAGAAGATTTTTGTAAAAAGCTAACGACGACGACGGAAGACGGACGCCAAGTGATGAGAAAAGCTCACTTGACCCTTCGGGTCAGGTGAGCTAAAAAACAATGATAATATTATTGTTAGGAAAACAATTTGTCACAGTGGCTTGGTACTTAAACATGTTAAATGGCTTCAATGTGTCAAGAAATATATCCTTTGAATGTGTAAAATTTAATAAATCTTCATTTATCAAGGCTTATGAATGATTTCCTTAGCTGTAAAATTAATATATGCGATAAAAAGAAATTATTTCAAGTTTTCAACAACTTTCTCTTATATATATATTCAAACAATTCTAAACAAATTATTGGTGACTTTTTGTCCTATCAAATTTGTGACTTTCTGTCCTGTGACTTTTTGTCCTGTGACTATCTGTCTGTTTACTGTATTGTACAGGGAGTTGTCTCAGGACAAACATACTTGAAAGATGCTTACCAACACTACTTTCATGCAAGCACATGCTGCTATTTTATGTTAACACTTCTTAAACAAAAGAAGCTGTTTCAAATGTCAAAAAGAACTTTTTTAATGTGATATTAAACATTTTTTAAGCATACACTGTAACAGCTGATTTGATTTAATCCTAGTTATTATGTGTATGTATATGTTACAGTGAATTTGTATAATCAGTGATTATGTAGAATCCCTAAAATGTTCAGGGATTATGTAGAATCACTGGTTAGTTTAGGGATTATATATAATCACTAAAATTTTCAGGGATTATGTATAATCACTAGAAAAAATGTCAGGGATTATACAGAATAACTGAAATGAAGAATTAGTTTCATTTATATAGAAAATGGATAAAAGTTAAATAATTCATTCTTAAAATCATATTAAAACATCATTATAAACATATAGATTGTAAAATGTAAAGCACAATATGTTAAAATGATAACCTTGAATACATTAAAATGTTATGCACAACATATCAAAATGTTAGGAACAATATACGAAATTATTAAGCATATAATATTAAAATATTAAGCACAATATTTTAAAAAACAAACATTACATTCACTCTGTGGTTAAAGTTTAAAAAAAAATAATAACTTTCTTAAACTATCCTGGATTTGTACCAAACTTGGACAGAAACTTGTTTATGATCAAAAGCTAGTATCTAGAAAGAAATTTAAAAACAAATTATTTCCTGTTTATCCGTACATTACTTATAAATGGACTTAGTTTTTTTTCCAGCTAACATTACATTCAGTCTGCAGTTAAAGTTTTTAAAACATTTTTTAGATACATAAACCGTTTCAGTAACTGTTAAATAAATCTATCATGTGCATTTTCCTATCACACTGAAAACATAGACAACAGCAAAAGTAGGCGAGACACTGGGTTCCGCGGAACCCTTACGAATTTTTCTATACATTTAGTTGCGTCAGTTCTCTCAGTTTGAATTTCTTGTTCATTTGAACACAAAATACACTAAGAGGTTTCATAAGGGAGCTACCATTTGATTTTTATGTGAAAAATCAGGGATTCTACATAATCCCTGATTATACAAATTCACTGTAACATATATACTAAAACTGGTTAATTTCTAAATATATATTTGTAATAACATATAGATCATCATATTTTAGCACTAGCAATGACCTTAATGAGATTAGAAAGAATTTACTTTTACAATATTAAAATTTTATTAAAACATATTTCAGAACAAAATTCATAGATTTGTTTTATACTAATAAATAAATGGAGAATGTGTTAAAGGGACACAGATGATGCCCCAGCTTGCATATAACCTTATAAAGGGACATAACTAGAGAACTGTAAAAGTGACGCTACCCAAATTTGAACTTGATCTGTGTTTTGGTAATAAGCATTGTGTACAAGTTTCATAACATTTGGTTGAGGCAAATTAAAATTAGAAAATAGAAACTTATATTGGGACGTAAGTAGGGACGCAAAAAAAGGTAACCAGTGTTCCAGCTTGAATCTCAGGGCAGAAGGGTGCTAGTTGTCTGAAAGGGCATTTTATCGTAATAACCTAGATTGTAAGGGCACTGTTGGACAGTGTATAAATAATTACCTTGAATATTGCTAGGCTCAACTGGAGAACATTAGTTGTATTTAAACCATATTCAGAAATTAATCTGTTCTTGATGTTGGTTCCAGTAAGAATTTTTTTTTATCAAATTATCATACTATGAAGCAAAGCATATCATTTTGATGTTAATCTAAACAAACTTGTACATTTGATAAGGAAAATAATCATCAGAAATTTCAATGTTTTATAACTTATACCAGTCTATAAAAATAAACAAGTATGTTTTGAAAGATGGAGTTATACATGCAAAATTGAATGTTTAATCTAATTAAATTATCTACATTTAATTGCTTGAACAAACATATGGTATATTGTTATTAAAGTTATTTATTATCATTTCAATTGTTACAAAAAAGTATTTTACTTGCACACCAAAGTGCTCCTAAGTAAGGAGTTTTATAAATATAACAGGTGAGACAGGAGATGATCATATTATATTGATGCAATAATATATTTCATATATTGCAGAAGGTATAAACAGTTACTTTTTTCTCCATCATTGTTAAATTTAAAAGCATTTGTTGAGTGCTCCTATGAAAGGAGGATTATAAAATACAAGAAGTAAAACAGGAAGTGGTGCAAACTTGTTATGTTCAAAGTACAAATTTCTTTGATTCTTCTTTAAATTTGATACTCATGGTTATGAAACAAACATTTTTTTTTACTAATTAAGTCAAAACTATGTGTGCCTTTAAAATTGTTTTAGATTTTATTTTTTTTATTATGCCTACTGAAATAAATTTTTTCAGGTGTACATGCTGTACATAAACATTACAAATGGATAACATGTGGACATTTAATTCTGTATTAAATATCTAGTATTTGTTCAATTATCCTAAATCCACTAATTAGCAGTAAACAATCATTAACAAAGATGATAAAACTGTTAAAGGCATTAGGTATTTAACTTAATCCCATTGTCAGTTAATTAGTGTTACACAATCAGGTAACAATTTTACCGGAAACGCCGATAGGCATGAAATTTGGAAATTTTATTTTTTTAAAAAGGCAGAGGGGTGCATTCTTTTGCTTTGGAGGGCTGGAGGGCAGAAGGGCGGGGTTAAAGGCACCAAGGGCGGGCCGCCCTTCTATTTAGGGCAAGCGGGAACACTGGTAACACTTAAAGCCCCTTCCTCCACAGCAGAGGATAATAAGTTTTTTTTTTGTTACATTTATAAAAGCAGAATTATGAAAAAATATTGTGCTGTTGCCATTAATTTTGGTTCAATTTTGCCAAAATAAACTCAAAAACATTGCTGATGTATTTTTGGCTTGCAAGTCAATAATTCAACCTCATTTGAATTTGTATTCATTCAAACTTCAATTTGACCCTTAACTGGAGATGGGTTAGGCATGTGCTAAGCATGTTAATTTTTCATGTTTTTAAAAAGAAAAGAATATTCAACTTTGAAAAGTGAAACAAGACTGCCACCAGGAAGAAAGCTTTTGTTGGCTGATTCTGCCCACAAAAAAATATTCTTATATAGGTAAATAGAAAATAAAAGGATATGGAGTAAATGTACATGGGACAAAATCGCACATAACCTTATTCAGTGCATGTTTTTAATCTGACATGAAATCAATCAGAATGAGAAAAATCATCTATATACTATTGCAGTTACTTGTCTGTGTATTTATATTTCTGTTTATATCAGGTGATATAAACATCAGTATTCTTAAGAGATCATCTTGATGGTTAATAAGATGGCCTCTAGTCTAAACTACACACTAAATACTGATACAATATAACAAGTCCATGCATTATTAATTGTTTCTTTAGAACTTATCGTAATTTGGATATACGTTTTAGTATGTATTAAATCAAATATAAAATTCTTAGTCCAATCTGTGAACATGAATATATGAAAGCTAATGTCTCTTTAAAGTATTTTATTGTATATATCAGATATTTGCATGCATCTGAAAGTCTCTTATTTCCTAGAAATTGATTCAAAATAAATCTGACTTCAACATGTGCAATGAAGAGTAATGAAATAAGCAGAAGTTTTTGGAGGGGAGATTAACCAGACAAACTGATTTAAGACTCAACTGTTAAAATTACAAGATATGGGATGAAACAACTCACTTTCCAGGGGGAATAACTAGACCTGTAGGGAAAAAATCAAGTGTGCATGGAAGCCGTGCTGATATAACCTATAATCATTCGAGATACCCAAAATTATATTGCTTTTTTTTCGCATTTATATAGTCATAGATCTGTCAATTCTATTTTTTTCTGTTGCATTCTTGGATAATAGATGTACAGCTAGCCTAAATCAGTTTGAATTTATGACTTCTGGATATTCGTGTCATTAATTGAGTTCTATATAAGATAACAAACATCTACAATGATTTGTAATCGGTCCATAAGGGCTACAGGAAATCATGTGTCAATAAATGTGTCAACAAATGCGAGGTATTGCATTGAAATTATGAAAACCACAAAAAAATAACACCTGTTACAAATGACAATAATTCTGTTCATTCGAAACTTACTTTGCGGATACCAGCAATGGTTTTGGGGTTCTAGACAATCACAGAATACATTTCTTCTGTAAATTTTCTAGTTCTTTTAATATTTATTATGGTGCAGAATCTGTATATATGGCGCTATGGTATGTCTCAAAACCTTTAACCCAATTATAAAGTTGTATACTATAACGTACTTTATTTGTCATATAAAAAAAATAAATGAAAGCAAAGTATCAGCCATCTTTTCAAAGATTTCCCATTCGACCTTAAATATGAAATAATATTGTGCTGTTGCCAGTAATTTTGGTTCAATTTTCAAAATAAACTCAAAAACATTGCTGATGTATTTTTGGCTTGCAAGTCAATAATTCAACCTCATTTGAATTTGTATTCATTCAAACTTCAATTTGACCCTTAACTGGAGATGGGTTAGGCATGTGCTAAGCATGTTAACTTTTTCATGTTTTTAAAAAGAAAAGAATATTCAACTTTGAAAAGTGAAACAAGACTGCCACCAGGAAGAAAGCGTTTGTTCTTCTTCTTCTTCTTCCAAGTAAGGAACCGAATTCATTTTGAATGTGTATGGTCCCGCGAAAACTTAGCGCAGTGCCGGGCAAGGCAACAAGTCTTCTCAAGGTTATTTACATTTAAAACGTTCGCCAATTTACAATTAAAATTATGTACACAATTATTGTTGGCTGATTCTGCCCACAAAAAAATATTCTTATATAGGTAAATAGAAAATAAAAGGATATGGAGTAAATGTACATGGGACAAAATCGCACATAACCTTATTCAGTGCATGTTTTTAATCTGACATGAAATCAATCAGAATGAGAAAAATCATCTATATACTATTGCAGTTACTTGTCTGTGTATTTATATTTCTGTTTATATCAGGTGATATAAACATCAGTATTCTTAAGAGATCATCTTGATGGTTAATAAGATGGCCTCTAGTCTAAACTACACACTAAATACTGATACAATATAACAAGTCCATGCATTATTAATTGTTTCTTTAGAACTTATTGTAATTTGGATATACGTTTTAGTATGTATTAAATCAAATATAAAATTCTTAGTCCAATCTGTGAACATGAATATATGAAAGCTAATGTCTCTTTAAAGTATTTTATTGTATATATCAGATATTTGCATGCATCTGAAAGTCTCTTATTTCCTAGAAATTGATTCAAAATAAATCTGACTTCAACATGTGCAATGAAGAGTAATGAAATAAGCAGAAGTTTTTGGAGGGGAGATTAACCAGACAAACTGATTTAAGACTCAACTGTTAAAATTACAAGATATGGGATGAAACAACTCACTTTCCAGGGGGAATAACTAGACCTGTAGGGAAAAAATCAAGTGTGCATGGAAGCCGTGCTGATATAACCTATAATCATTCGAGATACCCAAAATTATATTGCTTTTTTTTCGCATTTATATAGTCATAGATCGGTCAATTCTATTTTTTTCTGTTGCATTCTTGGATAATAGATGTACAGCTAGCCTAAATCAGTTTGAATTTATGACTTCTGGATATTCGTGTCATTAATTGAGTTCTATATAAGATAACAAACATCTACAATGATTTGTAATCGGTCCATAAGGGCTACAGGAAATCATGTGTCAATAAATGTGTCAACAAATGCGAGGTATTGCATTGAAATTATGAAAACCACAAAAAAATAACACCTGTTACAAATGACAATAATTCTGTTCATTCGAAACTTACTTTGCGGATACCAGCAATGGTTTTGGGGTTCTAGACAATCACAGAATACATTTCTTCTGTAAATTTTCTAGTTCTTTTAATATTTATTATGGTGCAGAATCTGTATATATGGCGCTATGGTATGTCTCAAAACCTTTAACCCAATTATAAAGTTGTATACTATAACGTACTTTATTTGTCATATAAAAAAAAATAAATGAAAGCAAAGTATCAGCCATCTTTTCAAAGATTTCCCATTCGACCTTAAATATGAAATAATATTGTGCTGTTGCCAGTAATTTTGGTTCAATTTTCAAAATAAACTCAAAAACATTGCTGATGTATTTTTGGCTTGCAAGTCAATAATTCAACCTCATTTGAATTTGTATTCATTCAAACTTCAATTTGACCCTTAACTGGAGATGGGTTAGGCATGTGCTAAGCATGTTAACTTTTTCATGTTTTTAAAAAGAAAAGAATATTCAACTTTGAAAAGTGAAACAAGACTGCCACCAGGAAGAAAGCTTTTGTTCTTCTTCTTCTTCTTCCAAGTAAGGAACCGAATTCATTTTGAATGTGTATGGTCCCGCGAAAACTTAGCGCAGTGCTGGGCAAGGCAACAACTCTTCTCAAGGTTATTTACATTTAAAACGTTCGCCAATTTACAATTAAAATTATGTACACAATTATTGTTGGCTGATTCTGCCCACAAAAAAATATTCTTATACAGGTAAATAGAAAATAAAAGTATATGGAGTAAATGTACATGGGACAAAATCGCACATAACCTTATTCAGTGCATGTTTTTAATCTGACATGAAATCAATCAGAATGAGAAAAATCATCTATATACTATTGCAGTTACTTGTCTGTGTATTTATATTTCTGTTTATATCAGGTGATATAAACATCAGTATTCTTAAGAGATCATCTTGATGGTTAATAAGATGGCCTCTAGTCTAAACTACACACTAAATACTGATACAATATAACAAGTCCATGCATTATTAATTGTTTCTTTAGAACTTATTGTAATTTGGATATACGTTTTAGTATGTATTAAATCAAATATAAAATTCTAAGTCGAATCTGTGAACATGAATATATGAAAGCTAATGTCTCTTTAAAAGTATTTTATTGTATATATATCAGATATTTGCATGCATCTGAAAGTCTCTTATTTCCTAGAAATTGATTCAAAATAAATCTGACTTCAACATGTGCAATGAAGAGTAATTAAATAAGCAGAAGTTTTTGGAGGGGAGATTAACCAGACAAACTGATTTAAGACTCAACTGTTAAAATAACAAGATATGGGATGAAACAACTCACTTTCCAGGGGGAATAACTAGACCTGTAGGGAATAAATCAAGTGTGCATGGAAGCCGTGCTGATATAATCTATAATCATTTGAGATACCCAAAATTATATTGCTTTTTTTTTGCATTTACATGTATATAGATCTGTCAATTCTATTTTTTCTGTTGCATTCTTGGATAATAGATGTACAGCTAGCCTAAATCAGTTTGAATTTATGACTGCCGGATATTCGTGTCATTAATTGAGTTCTATATAAGATAACAAACACATACAATGATTTGTAATCGGTCCATAAGGGCTACAGGAAATCATGTGTCAATAAATGTGTCAACAAATGCGAGGTATTGCATTGAAATTATGAAAACCACAAAAAAAATAACACCTGTTACAAATGACAATATTTTCTGTTCATTCGAAACTCACTTTGCGGATACCAGCAATGGTTTTGGGGTTCTAGACAATCACAGAATACATTTCTTCTGTAAATTTTCTAGTTCTTTTTATATTTATTATGGTGCAGAATCTGTATATAGATGGCGCTATGGTATGTCTCAAAACCTTTAACCCAATTATAAAGTTGTATACTATAACGTACTTTATTTGTCATATAAAAAAAAATGAAAGCAAAGGATCAGCCATCTCTTCAAAGATTTCCCATTCGACCTTGAAATATGCTGTACTGGAAGTTAAAAGATATTTTTCCCTTTTTCCTTTTTAAATATTTGTTGTCATACCAACCCCGAATAACGCCTTTTCAAGTGATCATCAAATTAGTATAGCGTTTTCTCCTTCAAAATTGTGATTTCCTTTTTTACTATATGTTTAGTGGTCTTTTATCATGTTTATCATTAGCACTACCCTAGTTTTGTCACATAGTCATATCAAGACTGACCTGAGATTACTTTGAGACTACTACACCACAGTATCGGGCCCGACTCCAATACTACTGTGTTATAGAAGTCCCAGGACTCACACACGGAAATAATTTGGGTAGTTGATAGAGAATTTATAATATTTAAAAATGACAAGAAATTCTGTACTGTGTAGAAAATCATAACTCAATATTAATCCTGAAATTATATCATAATACCTGATCATCTACATGGATGTGAGTGAAAAAACCAATGAGACGCAAGATAAAGCTGCATGGTTAACTTATAAATACAAGAGACTCACTTGAAATATCTAAGACTGCTTGATTGTCTGTATTCCTAAATCAGGTAAAATCAAGTAGCTACCTAGCAACATACTGGGATGACAACGCTGAAGAATATGAATACATGGATATGTGGATTATACGTCAGTGAAACATCAAACCAGCGACAAAAATACCAAAAGACATCTAAAGATCAACATATCTCGAGTTTTCAGCAATAGACATTTTAAGTTTTATACAATAGGTCAAGTTCTAATCTGTCCCGAGTGATATATATATATATATATATTAATAAAAACAAAAGCAATCAAATATCTTACTTTTTCGTGCGAAGAAAATCAAAACAATATGACCCACTAGGTTCTTGAAAAATCAACGGAAAATGTGGCTTTACACCCTCTTATAAATACTTTCAAACGTTCGAAGGGGAGAATATTGCATTTAATGCATGGTGAAAGGAATATGTTCTTGAAAACGATAGATAGTAAAAGTAAGTATTGAGAGATCTGCACAGGAAGGAAAGAACGCAAACTTGCAATTATCTCCAGTACACAAATGCCTAACTTAATATAAAAATAAGAATTTAACTATTAACCCCGTTATCTGATTTTTTCTTATTTGAACCAAAATATAGTATAAAGGCATAAACATTAATATTTAATGATGATATCAAGTTAAAAGTCTACGAAACAAAAAAAATACGGCTTAATCAAGCCGAATAAGCATCAATCGTATAGTGTTCAGACGTGAGTAAGTTAACGATTTTCGAAGATGTATTATGACAGCATGTCAGCTGTACAATTGCTTCATTTTTATTGTCAAGCCTGCGACATTTATGTCGCTAAAGCGAGACATAGCGATCCTAGATTCCGACGTCGGCGTCAACATTTAGGTTCAGTCTGTGGTTGAAGTTTTTTTTAGACATAAATAACTTTGTTAAACCTCTATGGAGTTTTAGGAAACTTGGACAGAAGCTTGTTTATGACTAAAATACAGTATCCAGAGCAAAATTTTGAAAATATTTTTTTTTTTTTTTCAGTATTTTACTGATAAATGGACTTAGTTTTTTTTTTTACAAAAAAACATGCAGATTCAGTCTGAGGTTAAATTTTTCAATCATCAATAACTTTGTCAAACCTTTTTTATTGCCACATTTGAGTCAATATTACACTTTTACACTGACAGCAGCAATTGCAGGCGAGACACTGGGTTCCGCTGAACCCCTTACGAATTTTTGATTAACTAAGCATTAGAATATAGCAAAGTGCTCTCGACCAATGAAATAGTAGGATCTGATGCCTCTTAGTTGTGAAGAATGAATGCAAATCATGTTCTTAGTAAGGGATTATCCTATTATTTGGGTCCATTTACAGTTCAAAACAAAGAGTTTCTATAAATGAGTTACAACTGCCTCGAAGCACATTTATCAGATTGAAAGGATTTATCACACAGTGACTAAAAGTTAAATTGTGAAACAAAGAAAAAACTCTAAATAAGTTGAAGTTTACTGTGCAGTAAAATTGGTACCGTGAATGTTATTATGAAATATTCTTCAAATTACTAAATAATTAAACAATATCAAAGCATTTGCAAAAAAAGAAAAAAAAAAGCTTTGAATTAAAAAAAAAAACAACAACTTAATATTTAGCTTTCAAAAACTTTGATTACTGGATCAGCAATTTGGAAGAATAGTTATTTCCAATATTCCGATAAAATAAAAAAAACTAAAAAAAAACAGGAATTTAATTTAAGTTTTGAACATATTAAAAACTTTTAAAGGCATTTTATTTGAAAATTTCCCTGACATAATGAAATAGTATTTGATGTAAAAAGCCAGATCAAAATATTGGCTGTTAAATAAAATTTAGTTGTAACTCAAATGTATCATTTGATTTAAACTGTAAAATAAAAAAGGATAATTCTTCACTAAAATATTACATGATATACATTCATACTCACAATCAGGAAACATATACAATTCCTACATTTTCTTTGTTCTGTTGTGTCACCTAATATCTATAACGCATATTTTTTAAAATAATTCCCAAATGATAAGAAAGTCCTTCCATCACTAAAACTTATCCATAAATGAAATGCCTAAAAAGGAAGTCATGCATTAATTAAAAACATTGCACTGACAATGAAACTAATTCTTAAATACAACCAATTAAGAGAGCATTTGAGAACCTTGACCACTTTACAATATTCTAAGTTTGTAAGAGAATGATAATCCCTTACTTCATAATAAGTACTCGCTAACGCTCGTACTTAATCATGAAGAAAGGGATTATCATTCTCTAACATATACATAATTTAACTGTGAAACAATTACTATAAAAAAAAGATCAAGTTTGTTCTCATAATTGCATCAATAAATTTTAAAATAATCGAATATTTACAAAATTCTTCATTGATTGGATTATAATTGCCACCTGATTATTTAAGGTAATTCAATTAAATGTATTTGATGTCGCAGGTGTGAAAACTTAAATGACATGTTAATTGGGTTGATTGGTGATTACGACAAGTGTTAAAAATAATCTTATTAGATTTTGGTACTTTAAATGCGTCAGTGAACTCGCTCAGGTCAACATTTTGGACCCAAAAATATAGAATCCACATATAAATGCTACATATACCAGTTTTTCGATATTAAGATGCAGTTCAACGATTTCTACATGCATACAAAATTTAGTAAAATCGAAAATATTGTTCAATGATATTTTTTTTCATCTCATGTAAAGTATGTGTATACGATGTTGCATCTGACTTGTCGATAGTATTTGGTTTTGAACTTCATCAAGTGTATCAAGAATCTATTCAGTGTTTCAATAGCCAAGCTAATGTATGTGAGTTGCCGCTAGTCTTGTCAGAGACCATTTTCCATGGTTCCTGATCATTATTCTTGAGCATACATCACATTAAATTAAACTGCAAATGAATTAAAAACTGTGAATCAACTTCGGTTTCGATTTGGCATGATTAAGAGGTCACAGGAAAGATAGATCCTCTACAATGTTGGACAATTGTCAGGTGTCCGGACGAGAACTATCATACAAACTGTTATATTGCTTTTCTTTTCTCGCAAAAGGAGGCAACTGCCTACATGCCTCTACATATATGGCCCTGTCAACTCAAATATTTCTGTCCTACAACAACTTCAAATATCTTTTTGAAAGTATTTGGTAGTCCTTAAAAGACTGTTTTATATATAATTCTAATGGAGAAAACTTTGATCTACAAACATTAACCAAGTTTGAATAATTGTTTGAAACAACTCTAAATGTCAGCTTAAAACAAATTACTTTGATGACTTTAATTAAGTTTAATTATTTGTTGACAACAACTCTAATCAGAAGTCACATTAACAATGTTTATATTTAATAATATATTTTAATTATTTATTGTAACAACTCTTTAATTTACTCTTAACATAAAATTAATAAAAATGACCCCCAAAAACCGATAAATTCTGGTATATATACAAAATAAATTTAACAAATATTTATGTCATGCATCTAAACATTTTCAAAAATGATAAAAATAACAAGAAAAAATTAAAATGTATTTAAAAAATAAATTTCACAAATATACCTTAGATTTACAATTGTTGTGACTTTAAAATTATTTTTGAATATTATGGTTTTAATACATGTAGGTGTTTTTTGGTATGGACCTAATTATAGGCCGATTCAGTTGGTGGCGTAGCGATAGTGAGTCGACCCTAAATAGAATAATTAAATTATTTGAATAATAAATGTCAAATTATAAAAATAAATAACAATAACCACAATAATAATGTCTGAAGTATTAATATTTCGAAGTTCTGTGGTTATTTTGGGTGTTCTGTGGTATTTTGTGGTGTTCTGTGGTATTCTGTGATGTTCTGTGGTAAAAAGACGCTCCCTAATTCTAACGCATTAGAAATCTATCTGTAAACGTTTAGATATGTCCTTTCCGGTATCTACTATGTTTAATAAATTTTTGGCGCTTAGTTGAATTTTAAAGGGGAGCTAATCCTGCTAACAAAATTGTTATACAACTTTTCAGTGCAGACAAGACTGGGGGACAATGAGATTATTCTCTCTAATTCGAGCTTGTCAGTCCTATGCAAGACAATCTACATATCAGGCACATACTAGAGTATGTTTTTAAGAAATCTTTTTCTTTAAATTTATTGAGAAGTCAGGTAAAATAATAGTTAAGCGAAAGACAAATTTATAACTACAACTTGCAAGGTCCACAAATTATGTAACTTGTAATAGACAAATAATGAAATGTATACGGTCTTGATTAGGTTCGGGAAGATCCTCATTTGTACTGATTATCAGGTTGTCTGCATATTGATATCGTAAAATATCAGCTGCGAGTCACAAATTATATGAAGCTTTGTGTGTGTGTTGAGTGAACACAGCGAACAGTTCAAAAAGGTGTTCATATTGTGTCTGGCAGCTGATATTTTACAATATGAATATGCAGACATCCAGATAATCGATTTATCAAGTTGTACTTGCGTATTTTGCTTAATAGAAACAAGTGTTTTCTTTGATTCACCAGCAAACCGGAAGATGACATGATAAGTTTGGATCAAACTGATCAACGTGGATTCATATATTATGACGTCAGTGATATGTCTGGTCAAAGTTATCAAGGCCGGGTCAACGTATTTGACTTCACATAGCCGTGATATGCAATTTTATTAAGAGCTGAGCAGTGTGATACAGACAGTGGGACGACTATAAATGGGTATTTTACCCTAAATAAGGTACCAATTTCTAGTGTTAAAAATATACACTTTGGATTTCAAGATATTTGTGCAAACATTCAGGTAAATGATGACATTTTACCCAAAGACAACTGACAAAAATATCACGATCCAAGACATTTCGGCAACACTGCCAGTTCGGCCACAGTTGTTTCGGCAATGCTGCCAGTCCGGGGTTTATATTGTTATATAAAGGGGGAAATATGATTGTTATTAGGAAGAGACGTTGTGGAAAATACATTTTAATCATTTATATTCAAGGACAAAAATAAGTATGAATTTGTGATAATTCGTAAAATTAAGGACTTCTTACTATACAAATCGTTGGTAAAATGGTAATTATTACTAGAAAAAAAGTTTTTAATATATCGAACACGATAAGGTAGTTATAAAAAAAAAAATAAGGAGATATGGTATGGTATATTGCCAATGAAACAACTCAGTTCAATCTTAGCAGCACATATTATCAAACAAATACTGTTAAAATGGAATCTACACAGCAGGTGTATAAATATTAGATGCAGTTAGTTTCCATGTTGTTAATACTTAATATGTTTGTTATGGAACAAACATAAAACATGATAATTGTTTTGATTTGTCGTTAAAATATTCTTTCTTTCATCTACAAACTGTTTATTTTCTATTCTCTGGATCTGTTATATAAAGTATTATTATCAGTCTTTATTAAGCACCAAAGTCAAAGGGAAAAATTGTTAATGTTTTAATCATGCGTGACATAAGAAAGTTTTGTGTCCCATCTTGTTTCAGAGCAAATGCACACTTTATGACAAAATCACTTTCTGTTAATTAATTTTCTTTTCAAAAGAAGTAATGCATATGTTTATACATGATATATATATATATATGTGTTAATAACAATATGAAAAAGTGTGGCCGAAAAGAATGAGGCTGAAACGACTATGGCCATTATCTTTGTATTCAGTTCTCATTTGAATTATATATGGTCTTAAAGGGAAAAATGTTGCTATTTATTTGAACGTTCACGCCATGACAGCCAATATTATAAAATACAAAATTCAATTTTTGATTACTGTAAATTGATACTCGATTTTGGGTATAATATCCATAAATGGGGATAGTACCCATTTATGAGCATCTCCCCAAACTTTTGATTACACAATAAAACTTACTGAGAGACAGAGCACAGACAAACATTTGCACCTGGCAAAGTGAAAGGGCAGGACCTTGATATATGGAAAATATACATGATACATGCATTTTGTACATGTTGTATGGTGTAGAAAATAAAAAAAAAAAAAAATGGATTTTGAGATTAAAATTTTTTTCAAACCTGCAGATGAGGTTGGTAAAGGATTATTTTAGTGCAAAGTGTTTTCCATTTTGACTTCAAGTGTTTGAAGATCATTTTACACTGTTTCCTGCAAATTGTTAAAAATTCAACTTGAAAGCTATCAGATATATATTTTTTAATTTTCATGATTGTTGGAATTGGCAATTCTAAGTTCCTCTTTGTCCATGAAAATACACCTCCCTTTATGACATACCTGCTGAGTCTTCTGGCAGAAGTCAAAATCAACAAATTTTAAAAAAGCTGTCTTCAATCCCACCGTTCGATTTTCAAATCTTCAGTTTATTAAAATTTAAACCCTGATGATAAGTCAGTCGCCAGTAAGGATCACTTGTGGTAAAATATCAGCATTTAGGGTCAACCTGTGGTAAAATCAATATAAATTCAAGGCCCCATGAATTATTTCTATTCTAATAGGTCAAAGAAGCCTATTCTTGTGGATGGAAACGCCATTGAAATTTTGTTTAGACCAGTAAATAGTAATTGTCCGAAGAACCCAAAATTCAGTGAAGCCCTGGAACCTTTGATATCTACATGTATGCTTTCAATAAAGCATTGACCAGTTAGAAAATCCATGGTATTAAAATTCCCATGATGCAACACCCAATTCTAAATTTGTCAATCATGTCAATGTTATATTTTCAGGTATATTTGCAGTCGCACAGATTATCTTCAACAAATAACACAGAGGATGATTATCCTTTACCTGAATACCAGGAAAGACAGAAGGAAGCACTAGAAGTGAAGAAAGCTAGATTATTATATCAAAGTAGAAAAAGGGGCATGCTAGAAAATGGTCTTCTTTTAAGGTACATAGATTGTTAACACAAAATGAATTGTACATCTGTACATGTACATTTGTATGTTAAATTGACATGGATTTCTTTATTTTTGCATTATTGTGTTGCTGAACAGCTTCTAGTTTTAGTAGGCACTTTTTAGCTGAGTTGCCATGAAATTTGACTTCACTTTTAATAAGATGAATGCAGTCTGGGGGTCTTTCAAGTCGGAAGAAATATATTTACCAAACTTCCCATTACAACTTTTCAAATTTGGGCAAAATTTGGTTTCCATAATGTTATCTTTTTGAACCTTATTTCTAACTCTTAAGGATTTCTATCCCAGGATAGGTGACATTAGCTGTATTTGGCAACACCTTTAGTAATTTTAGGCCCTTAATGCTCTTCAACTTCATACTTTAATTGGCCTTTAAACTTTTTTGATTCAAGGGTCACTTATGAGTCTTTTGTAGACAAAACGTGTGTCTGAGTTTTTTTACAACCACTGGGTCAATGCCACTGCTGGTGGAGGTTTCCACCCCAAGGGTATCCCCAGCCCAGTAGTGAGCTGAGCACTTGTGTGTTGACTTGAATCATCGTTTATATTGTCAGATTTATAAACAAATTGTTTACAAAACATTGAATTGTTCTAAATACTAAGGATTTTCTACCTTAGGAATAGATTACCTTAGATGTATTTTCGGCAAAACTTTTAGGAATTTTTGGCCCTTAATGCTCTTCAACTTCGAACTTTATTAATTTATTTGCCCTTTTGACTTTTTCTATACAAGCATCACTAATGAGTCTTTTGTAGAAGAAACATGTGTCTGGCGTACAAAGTTATATACCTGGTATCGTTGATGAGTTTTTATACGCCCGTTTACGGGACATATTATGGTATACCGTTGATTTTAATTTGTTTTAATAATGCACATAGGATGAGGAAGAACCTAATTGCTTTTGGGGTTAAACAGGTCAAAGGCCAAGGTCAGGTTCACAGCAGCTTTTGATAGACTGAAATGTTGGCAAAGCTTTGGTTTCCAGATGTTATCTTTTCAACCAGAAACCATATGATTAGTCCAAATTTTACTTCGTTTGTTAATGCTAATGAAGTGGAGAAGATTCCTTTTGATTTTGGAGTTAAGAGGTGAAAGTTTAAGATCATTGATCACAGCAGCAATTGACATACTGATATTTGGGCAAGATTTAATTCTGGTTTCTAATTTAACCAATACTAAGTTTCCCTAATGAGATGACAAACACCTCTTTTTATTTTACATCACAAATTCTTAGGTCAAGATTAAAAGCAACAATTTATAGTCTAAAATCGGGCTAAACATTTGTCCTTTGAACCATATGTTCAACTTTATCACAACTAAACTAAGGAGTTTAGTATGGCGTTCATTATCACTGAACTAGTATATATATTTGTTTAGGGGCCAGCTGAAGGACGCCTCCGGGTGCGGGAATTTCTCGCTGCATTGAAGACCTGTTGGTGGCCTTCTGCTGTTGTCTGTTCTGTGGTCGGGTTGTTGTCTCTTTGACACATTCCCCATTTCCATTCTCAATTTTAAGGAGTAACTCTTGGAAAGAAGTACCTATAGTTTTTATACGACCGCACAAAATTTTTTGCGTCGTATAATGCTATCATGTCGTCATCTGCGTCGTCCGAAGACGCATTTAGTTTCCGGACAATGACTTTAGTTTAAGTGAATGGATCTCTATGAAATTTTACCATAAGGTTCGATACCACAAAAGGAAGGTTGGGAGGATTGATTTTGGGGGTTATGGCACCAACAGTTAAGGAATTAGGGGCAAAAAAAGGGCCAAAAATAAGCATTTTTGTAACTTCCAGACAATAACTTGTGTGTTAGTGTATGAATCTCTCTGACATTGTACCACAAGGTTCCATATCACAAAGGGAATGCTGGGATTGATTTTGGTGGTAATTGCCTCAAAATTTTAGGAATTAGAGGCCAAAAAAGGGGCAAAAAACAAGCATTTTTCTAGTTTCATGACAATAACTTGTGTGTAAGTGTATGGATCTTACTGAAATTTTAATACAAGGTTCCATATCACAAAGGGAAAGCTGGAATTGAGTTTGGGGGTAATTGCCCAAAACGTTAAGGAATAAGGGGCCAAAAAGGGGCCAAAAATAAGCATTTTTCTAGTTTCCAGACAATAACTTGTGTTCAAGTGTATGGATCTCTCTGAAATTGTACTGCAAGGTACCATACCACAAAGGGAAGGCTGGGATTGAGTTTGGGGGAAATTGCCTCAAAACTTAAGGAATTAGGGGCAAAAAAGGGGCAAAAAACAAACATTCTTCTAGTTTCAGGACAATAACTTGTGTGTAAGTGTATGGATCTTTATGAAATTGTACTACAAGGTTCCATATCACAAAGGGAAAGCTGGGTTTGAGATTGGGGGTAATTGCCCAAAAAGTTTAGGAATTTGGGGCCAAAAAGGGGCCAAAAAACAAGCATTTTTACAGTTTCCAGACAATAACTTGTGTTCAAGTGTATGGATCTCTCTGAAATTGTACTGCAAAGTACCATACCACAAAGGGAATGCTGGGATTGAGTTTGGGGGTGATGAATCATAAGGGGGTTCAAAAAATTGGGGGGGGGATTTTTTTTTTTCATTTTTTTCCTTTTTTTTTTCTTTAAGATTTTCCATTTTAAGTTGGTTATTTTTTATTTATATATAAAAGCAAATAATAATGATATGGTTTGATTTCATCAAAAATTGAATTATTGGGGTTCTTTGATATGCTGAATCTAACCCTGTATGTATTTAGATTTTGGATATTGGACCATAATAGGTAAATTAAAAAAATTTTAAGTTCTTAGACCACATTCATTCTGTGTCAGAAACCTATGCTGTGTCAAATATTTAATCACAATCAAAATTCGGAGCTGTATCAAGCTTGAATGTTGTGTCCATACTTGCCCCAACTGTTCAGGGTTCGACCTCTGCGGTCGTATCAAGCTGCGCCCAGCGGAGCATTTTATTAGTCAGTAGTTCAAAGGTGAAAGTAACAGTACCTATTTAAGTATTGATAGACATAAATTGTATTGGTGGCCTATTTGTTGAGGTCTTAACCTTTGTTGGATAATGTGCATGATGTGCCTTGGGGTGGAAAAAAGGCTGTTGATTTTTAGGTTAAAAGTCAAGGTTTTAGCAGAAAATTATTAGCCAGAAAATTTGGAAAATTAACCCCTCACCAACCATTTGGGACATTAGTGGTGGTCAAACTTTCAGTCTTCATTGTACTTGATTTAATAATTTGTTTTTCTACTTCAATATAAAAATGAGAAGGTATGGTATGATAGCCAATGAGACAACTATCCACCAGAAACTAAATGACGTAGATTTTACCAACTATAGGTCACTGTACTGTGAGCAAAACCTATACCATGTAGTAAGCTAGCTACAATGCACATTGTTTAAAAGATTCCAACATACGACATAATGTTAAACAATTCAAATGAGCCTGATTTAAATAAAAACAAATATAATAGGCAGTGACCAACATCCACTGAATTCAGGATCCTGAGTTTGGACAGCCAAAGGAGAAACATGGTGGTATTAAACATGTCTTTGAGTCCTCAATGGTCATCTAACCTGGTACATTGGTGTTACAAAATTAAAACAATCTATAGAAATGATCAGTTGGAAAGAACTTGATATTTATGTTATTTATTTCAGCACGTTTGCAGCTGAATTTTTAAATTCTTTTGATGCGAAAGAAACCACAATGTATGACAAGCTGATCAACAAGCCATCAAACGATTGGGAAATATATTATTGGGCCATAGGTACGGTATTGTGTTTATTTTATTTTTGATAGCATTAGGAGCAAGTTGTGCAATGTCATACAGGAAATTTGCCAACATTCGCAGTTTATTAATCCAAGAAAAATTTTCAAAACGTCCAAATACACTTAAATTTGGAGATCTTATGACCTGTAAAAGAAAATCAATACTTTCGAAACTCTGTGAATTTATTAAAATTGTTAATAAGGGTTGTGTGATCCGGGCTGACATCTCTCTCATACATGTTGATTTGTTACTAATATTGTGTTCTCTGTAATATTCCACTGTAAATGGTCTGTTGAGAAATAAAGATATAAGGAACTAAAGGGGAAGATATGATATAAGCCATTATTTTGCCTCCGGAAATGGCGAAAAATTAAATTATGTTAATTTTATAGATAAATGAATGGTTTGGCATAATCTTGACACTTTAGTGCAGAAATGTCCCCTACGATGTCACAACGATTTCATAAACATGTCTCAATCAGAGGTTAAAATTTGCATTAAGTAATAAAAGGTCCAGGACCATTAGAAATTTTCAGTGAAAGGTCCTCCATAAGAAATTCAATGGTCCTGTTGAAAGCATCTGTGTAATAAAAATAAAAAGTCCCCTCCTAGAAAAGACAGGTCCCTAGACCTCGGACTCACACTATTTTGAACCCCTGCTCAATTAACATATTTTGGCAGCTTTTGCATTAAATACAAGATGTTTTAATATGTTCTGTGATTCATTAATTTTCATGGATAATAATTTTCCAGGAAAATTGTATTTTCAGTGAAATTTTGATTTTGTGGTTATGTCAAAGTCTGCATACATTGAGTGGCGTAAGGGGGGGGGGGGGGGGGGGGGTATCTGCACGGAAGAACGTGAAATAAAATTGCCATTTCACGATGAACAAACAATTAAAAATTTCTTGCATATTGATCTTTTTACCGATTTCACGAAACATGGTGAATAACAAACCTTTTTCACAGCTGCACGTGAAATAAAAACGGCAAAACACATTGCACGAAAATAACCCTTTACCACCCTCTACAATACTTTAGAAAATTTTATTATTGGTGGAATACCAATTTTTGTGGATTTCGTGGTTATTGGTGAACCATGAATTTAAGTGTTCAACGAAATGTAAATTTTCTAAAGTATTGTAAAGACTAATTTTGAGGTTAAGGTCATGTTTACTAAAAACAAGTCTTAAATTTGTCCAAAAAATAAGTTTTCTTACGCTTTATCAAATACTTCATATTGCATTCCAACCTTTCTCAAATTTGATGTAATACATGTACAATGTAATAATTTTCACTCATTCATTTAAATATAAGTTGTTCAGCTTTCTACTTAGAGATTGAAATAACTTTACTTGTGCTAATAAAAACACTCTTTTTTGCAGGTAACAAGCCAACACCAGAAGAATTTGACAATAAAATTATGGATATGTTAAAAAAGCATGCATCTAATGAAAATCTGGATGATCGTAGTCGTCAACCTGATTTATAGTGCTTAGACCCGAGATGGAATCTCAAATAAAAACTCAAGTGTGTCCAACGTGTGTGTAAGCCCACAAGTTATGGAAGTTGCCAAAGACAAACTTTTTATGGCATGTAATTAATTTAAATGAACTGCTTCCATGTTCTGTGTACATAGTATATCAAAAGTGTTATTATTTATTGGGTTACAGTTTTTAGGGATCTCCTGGTTTACTGTTGAGTCAAAATATTAAATATTCCAACAAGATACAATTTCTCATTGATGTGTGCTGCTGAGTTTCAATCATGTGTGGCCCTTCAATCTGGAGATATAGATATCCAGATTTATTTCTACAAACAGAATAATTTCATTGCAGAACAAAACTTAAATTATATTTTATATTTGTTTATTGTTTTGTCATAAACCAATCTGTTTGAATTGTTTCACATTTTTAGCTCATCTGGCCCAAAAGGGCCAAGTGAGCTTTTCTCAGCACTTGGCATCCTTCGTCATCCGTTAACTTTTACAAAAATCCTGTCTGTCCTTCCGTCTGTCTGTCCGTCCGTCGACAACATGTCGGACATTAACTCAAAAAAACTTTAACCAATATGCATGAAACTTTGGTGAATTGTTAATATCTATTGACGTGAGCTCCCTTTCGTTTTTTATAAATTTCAGATTTACCGTTTCTGAGTTTTGGGGTTTTATTCATTAAAAAAGGGGGGGATTTTCCAGTTTTCCGACAATAACTCAAGAATGCTTTCACCAACTTGCAAGAAATTTTGGTGAATAGTTTATATATATTGACATGAGCTCCCTTTGGATTTTTATAAATTTTAGATTTTACCTTTCCGAGTTACAGGGTTTTATTCATAAAAAAAGCGTGATTTTCCAGTTTTCAGACAATAACTAAAAAATGCTTTCAGCAGTTCTCATGAAACTTTGGTGAATTGTTTATATCTGTTGATGTAAGCTCCCTTTAGAATTTTATAAATTTTAGATTTTACATTTCTGAGTTATGGGGTTTTATTCATTAAAAAAGGGGTGATTTTCCAGTTTTTGAACAATAACTCAAAAATGCTTTCAGCAGTTCTCATGAAACTTTGGTGAATTATTTATAGCTATTGTTGTTATCTCCCTATTGATTTTCATAAATTTCAAATATGACATTGAGAAGAAATTGAACTTTATTTGTTTATAGTCTGACAACTGATTTACTAAGTATTGTGCAACAGCACAGTGTATTGCACAACAGCAAGAAATCTTTAATTGAATATAAATTCAATTCATATAACCAATTTCAAGTTCTTTGACTACATTTATTCAGAAACCTATAATATGTCAAATATTTAATTACAATCCAAATTCAGACCTGTATCAACCTTGAATATTGTGTCGATTTTTGCCCCAACTGTTAGGGGTTGGACCTCTGCGGGCATATCCAGCTGCGCTCAGCGAAGCAGTTTATTGCCTATTATCTTAAAAACTATAATAGATACAGAGAAACATTAGATTGCAAAAATGATCAGCAAGACAAGTTCTACAAATAAGTTACATTGTCGAAATCGTCAGCCTACTCCTTATGAGAGTTATTGCCCTTTGATGATGCTTTTTACAATATTTTGCGTTTTTGCCTTATTCCTTAAAAATTATAATAGATAGATAGATAGATAGAAACTTAAATTAGGCAAAAATGATCAGCAAGACAAGATCTACAATTAAGACAATATAGAGGAAATCGTCCGATCTACTAACAAGTCACATTTTGCTGCTAAAGGTAGTAGGCTGTCACTCTTTATAGGAGTGATTGCCCAGCCCCTTAAATAAGGATTTTTTTACCCTCTTTTGTGTTTTGAGCAAAAACTAAAGAAGATAGAGAGAAACAAAAACAGACTAAATGACCAGCAATACAAGATCAACAAAACAGAGATTTTTCTTATGAATTCTATTCTTGTCTTCAATGTTGGAGAGTGTCCTTTGTTGAATATGCACATAGACCAAGGTGAGCAACACAGGCTCTTTAGAGCCTCTAGTTTCATGTTGGTGACTTTTATAGCTGACTATATGGTACGAGTTTTGCTCATTGTTGAAGGCCACAAGGTGACGCATAGTTGCTTAAATCCATGTCATTTGGACTTTGTTGGATAGTTATCTCTTTGGCAAAAATACCACATCTCCTTGTTTAATATTAAAGAATCTAAGTTCTATTTAAATTTTGGCAAAAAATTTTGGCAATACAACAATAAATTCATGAAATGATATAAAATATAAAACCAACTATCCGTGCATGGTATGTCATGTACATGCTATGAATAAATCATAGTTGAACAGCTGGTCAATGAAAAATGTTTTTTTAATGGATCAGACTTATTTGTAAGATTCTTGTTGCTGAATCAGATTTTTAAATTTCTGATTTTGATATTAAATTCAGAAATTTTTGGGATGTTTTTATTATGTAATAAAATGCTCCGCAGGGCGCAGCTTGATACGACTGCAGAGGTCGAACCCTGAACAGTTGGGGCAAGCTTGATACAGCTCTGAATTTGGATTGTGATTAAATATTTGACACAGCATAGGTTACTGACACAGAATGAATGTGGTCTAAGAACTTAAAAATTTTAAATTGGACATTCACCTATTATGGTCCAATATCCAAAATCTAAATACATGGTTAGATTCAGCATATCAAAGAACCCCAAGAATTCAATTTTTGATGAAATCAAACAAAGTTTAATTTAGGACCCTTTTGACCTCAATGTGGACAAAGTTGATAACGGGGCCCAAAAATCAAAAATCTAAATACATGGTTAGATTCAGCATATCAAAGAACCCCATATATTCAATTTTTTATGAAATCAAACAAAGTTTAATTTTGTGGACCCCGATTTGGACCAACTTGAAAACTGGGCCCATAATCAAAAATCTAAATACATGTTTAGATTCAGCATATCAAAGAACCCTAAGAATTCAATTTTTGTTAAAATCAAACTTAGTTTAATTTTGGACCCTTTGGACCTTAATGTAGACCAATTTGAAAACGGAACCAAAAATTAAGAATCTAAATACACGGTTAGATTCGGCATATCAAAGAACCCCAATAATTCAATTTTTGATGAAATCAAACAAAGTTTAATTTTGGACCCTTTGGACCTCAATGTGGACCAATTTAAAAACGGGGCCCAAAATCCAAAAACTTAATACACGGTTAGGTTCAGCACATTAAAGAACCTCAAGAATTCAAGAATAAAACCCCATTGAAATTGGTCAAGAAATAAGCAATTTATACGAAGTATCTTCTTTTGCACAATACTGTGCAATTGAATATTTCTTACTATTGCGCAATACTGTACAATTGACAATTTCTTGCTATTGCGCAATATTGTGCTATTGGATATTTCTTGCTATTGCGCAATACTGTGCAATTGAAGATTTCTTGCTATTGCACAATACTGTGCAATGGAAGATTTCTTGCTATTGTGCAATACTGTGCAATGGAAAATTTCTTGCTATTGCACAATACTTATTATATAATAATTTACACATCCTGTTTGGTGTGTATCTCCTACCATATCATTATTATTTGCTTTTAAATATAAATCAGAAATAACCAACTTAAAATGGAAAATTTTAAAAGAAAAAAAAAGGAAAAAAAGAAAAAAAAAGGAAAAAAAAAAAAATCCCCCCCCCCCCAATTTTTTGAAACCCCTTATGATTCATCACCCCCAAACTCAATCCCAGCCTTCCCTTTGTGGTATGGAACCTTGCAGTACAATTTCAGAGAGATCCATACACTTGAACACAAGTTATTGTCCTGAAACTAGAAAAATGCTTGTTTTTTTCCCCTTTTTGGCCCTTAATTCCTAAAATTTTGAGGCAATTACCCCCAAAATCAATCCCAGCCTTCCCTTTTTGGTATGGTACCTTGCAGTACAATTTCAGAGAGATCAATACACTTGAACACAAGTTATTGTCTGGAAACTAGAAAAATGCCTATTTTTGGCCCCTTTTTGGCCCTTATCCTAAATGTTTTGGGCAATTACCCCCAAACTCAATTCCAGCTTTCCCTTTGTGATATGGAACCTTGTAATTCAATTTCAGAAAGATCCATACACTTACACACAAGTTATTATCATGAAACTAGAAAAATGCTTGTTTTTTGCCCCTTTTTTGGCCCCTAATTCCTAAAATTTTGAGGCAATTACCCCCAAAATCAATCCCAGCATTCCCTTTGTGATATGGAACCTTGTGGTACAATGTCAGAGAGATCCATACACTAACACACAAGTTATGTCTGGAAGTTACAAAAATGCTTATTTTTGGCCCCTTTTTGGCCCTTAATTCCTTAACTGTTGGTTCCATAACCCCCAAAATCAATCCCAACCTTCCTTTTGTGGTATTGAACCTTATGGTAAAATTTCACGGAGATCCATTCACTTAAACTAAAGTTAGAGTGCGAAAACCAATGTGTCTTCGGACGACGACGACGACGCCAACGTCATACCAATATACGACCAAAAATTTTTTAATTTTTGCGGTCGTATAAAAATTGGGTTAAGACAGATTTCACAAAAATAAAAACATTTTAATATGTGATAGCCTTATTGGATTGTAGCATATTCTTAATTACAATTATTTATATTGCATTTGTGTTGGTTATTCAACAATTGCTATATTAAATCCATCCACTAAAAAATATCTGAATTAACAGTACTGTAAACCAACTTATTTATTCAGATACTTCTATCTAGCCAATTTGAGGGGATTTTCTTTCTCATTTTTCTGAATTTGTTTTTGCATTCATATAAAAAAAAATCCAAGTTTGACAAATTCACATTAATTTTTGCCCATGAAAGTAACTAAAATTAGTTTACCGATACATGTAATGTGAATTGAACTCCCTAAAAGAACAATTTAATTGTCCATTTTCTGAAATTAATGCAACTGTGACTTTGAAGTGTTTTAAAAAACTTCTTATGACTTCTCATTTAAAAAAATTAGAATTTTAGTTCATTTCTTACTTCTAATGTCTGTTTGTAAAAGTTATATCCATCAGCTATTTCTTTTCCTATTTTAAAAGAGCATCTCTTCACCAGATAAATTACTATTCGTAAGTTGTCAAGTTATAGTAATTTAAATTGTCTTTCGTGTAAAAACATATTGTTGACCTTTTTATTTTACAACATCTGTGCTCTGATTTTTATTGAATATTAAATATATCGCTGAGAAGTGCAGATGACCATAATCCATCTGTTACTTTGTATTACAGCATAAGCAAAGTTGCAAACCCATGCTGGTTTACATTTGCGTAGTACGAAAGCACCTGCCGACTTTTGATATACCAAAGTTGAAAAATACCATCAGCATTGAAAGTTTATTATCTGAAGTTTCTTCAAGGATAAACAGAATTTTTTTAAAGCGCCACCTGTAATACAAAGTACATATGAGGAAATACATAAGTGACCAGTGACTTACAATGGCGACATCAGGGGTGGATCCAGCCATTTTTAAAGGGGGGGGAGGGGGTGGTGGTGTTCCAACCATATGTCCCCATTCAAAAGCATTGATCGTCAAAAAAAAATGAGGGGTATGAGTAAAAGGATAACTATATTCAGTATGTGATCCTTGCAAGCTCAACATATCTGTCTGACAAGGTTTACCTGACCTCTACCAAATTTCATTGATCAGTTATCAAGGTTAAGTATTAGAGGTCAAGTCTGTATCTCAAATACTAAAAGAGTAGGTCAACTACATTTGGTGTATGTAAGGATTGTAAGGTGTACATGTCTGTATGGCATGCATCCTCTGACCTTGAACTCATTTTCATGGCTCATTGGTCAATGTTAAGTTTTTGTGTTTTGGTATAAATAGGTCATCTATATTCGATGTATTGAATGATTTTAAGATCTTGTAAGGTGTACATGTCTGTCTAGCCTTGACCACATTTTCATAGTTCATTAATTGGTAAATGTTAATTTCTCGTGGATATTTCTGTTCCTCTTATACTATTAACAATTGGTGTAAGGAATAATTGTTAGGTGTACATGCATGTCATCTGACAGGGTTCATCTAACCTTGACCTAAACTACATTGATCATTGATCATGTCAAATTTATGTGATCCTTTTAGTTAAACATTTTTCTTGAACTTTTCAACATAAAATCAATCATGAAAGCAGGGGAGTGATTTCAGAAAGAATCGGTTAACCTTCTTTGGAGAAATTACCCAATATGTCACAATACTAAAAAGGTTCTATTACAGGTATTGCATAAACATGATCAATGAACCATGAAAAGGAGGCCAAAGTGAGGTGAATCCAGGCAAATGCACAAGTAGACCTGATAATCATTCCATAAATTAAATATAGTTGACATATTGCTTAGGCAGGGACCATTTGATTTTCTAGGGAGCCTGGGTTTTTTGAAAAAATATAATCTGGCCTATTCAGTTGTTAAAAAATATTCTGGCTTCATCTTCAGTAAGTATGACATGTATGATGTAAACAAAAAAATTTCTTACTTTGGATTGACCTTTGGATTGACTGAAAAAAAATTCTTGTTTGGTTTGCATGGTAAAAAAAAATCTGGCTAGATGTAAAATCGCCCCCCCCCCCCCCCCCTCAAATCAAATGGTCTATGCCTTATAGTATCTGAGAAAAGGACCTAGCCATGAAAACATACTGTTGTTGAATGAACCATGCAAATTAGATCTACTAATCAGATGAACCATGGCAGATTGACATGTACACATTACAATCATTCCATTCCATACACCAAATATAGTGGACATATGATTGTTTCGAGTACACGAAATGCAGACTTGACCACAAAAACTTAACATTGATCACCCAGTTATGAAATGAGGGCAAGGTCAGGTGAAACCTGCCTTATAGATATGTGATTCAGGCTTCATGGAGCCTCCAGTTCTCTTTAGCTTAGCCTTAGATATGGATAGTTTTTAAGTGTCCAATGTCAGTCTGATACCATTTATTACTAGATTATTTTTTCTACACCCATTTCTAAATGGCCTGCATGGTTGTTTTTTTTGCCAGAAACATCAGTTTAGGAAGCCAAACTAAAGTATAACCTTCTTGGTAATGTTGCTCTACAAAACGAAACTGTTACATAGAAAACTAAAGACTAAGCAACACAAACCCTACCAAAAACCATGGGTGATCTCGGTTGCTCTGGAATGGTAAGCAGATCCTGCATGGAAAACCTGACATAATTTGTATGAAGGTTGTTTAGTACTTTGATTAATTGTTAGTGATATATATATTTATTTTGTCTGCCCTCGACCTTAGTGTTATGCTGCAGTGGTCCAGAATAGTTATTCACAACATATGAAGTATTATTTTCGGTCATAACAACAACAAAAATAAAACAAATAAGTACAAATTTTTATGCATGAAATCATAAGTTAAAGATTTCAAAAGAACTTCCAGTACAAAGAACACCAAAATTTGCTCAAATATATCAGGTCCACTTGCAAACAATGGATAGAAACAAGGAATTTGCATGAACTCCAAAAGGAGGGAGACAAGGGATGACATCAGTGTAAGCCTCTCCTATGTATGCATCATCGATCATGAAATTCTATATTATTGTACACATCATAACAAATGACATTGTTATGAAATTTCAATGGTATTTAAAATCATTTTTTTTCATTAAGAGAGTAGTGTTTGTTTGTGTCTTGTTTTTTAATATACATGTATAAGATAAATATTTTGAAAAGAAACTGGATGCATTACAAAAAATAAAGCTGCAACTCTCTTATGCAAAGCTGACCGTAGACTAATAATGACTCTTTTAGCTATTCTGTTCAAGTCCAATTGGTTTTGAGAATTCAAAAATATTTATGATTTTTACACCTTTTGGTCTCAAGTCACTGTTTTGGAATGTAAAAGATTATGGGTAATTTTATTTTTCCCTCCTCAAAATGAAAATAAAAGAACAGAGTTCTAATGTCCCCCGTGTTGCACATATTTTATATTTCCAAGGGGCATAACTCTTTTAAAAAAAGTCAATCAGCCACCATTATACAACTTGTACGAGATATTGCTGATATTAACCTATAGTATAAGTCTTATAATAATCTGGCAAGAATTGTACCCGTGAGAGCGCTAACGATGCCATTTTCCATAAATTTAATATTTCCAAGGGGCATAACTCTTTAAGAAAAAGTCGATCGGCTACCATGATAAAACTTGTCCGAGATATTGCTGATATTAACTTATAGTATAAGTTTTATAAAAATCTGGCAAGAATTGTACCCGTGAGAGCGCTAACAGGACGGGACGGACGAACGCCTGGTATTTCCATGTCCCCCGCAATGCATTATGCAGGGGACAATAATGTCAGGTTATTGGTTGAATTTGATTGTTTAGGATATCAATCACTCATTTTGGTGTACTTTTAAAAACTGTACACAGAAATGCATTAGATTCTGAAACGTGTCATATATGGACTGAAATCAGTATCTTTACCATGTGTCATGTGGACTGAAATCAGTGTTTACCATGTGGACTGAAATCAGTGTCTTTAAAATGTGTCATGTGGACTCAAATAAGTGTCTTTACAATGTGTCATGTGGACCAAAATCATCAGTGTCTTTACCTTGTGTCCTGAAGTCAGTGTCTTTACCATGCTAATAATAAGAACCAGTTTTAACAAAAATACACAAATCATTTATTCAAAATTCTCCAAAACAAAGCACTTTAACAATCTTTTTTTTTGCACTTTTGTATATAATAATTGAATAAAAACATAATCGGTGAGTCTTTGAGCATTTTCGTCCATTGGAATCTTCCTTTAACTTCTCAACATTCCATAATTATATTCTTCACTGTGGGTTGACAGTTTGTGCAAAACCTACTCTGTTGTTTCCAAGATCAAATTCTGTGTAGAATGGTCCAATAAAAACATCTCCAAGAATCCATAATGGACCAAGAGGGGCAGGTACATTTATTCCAGCGAATCCACTTAGACAAATTGTTTGACCTTGTTGACTGACCTGTATTAGAATAAGCAGGATTTGCACAAGAAAAAGCTAATACAACAGTTAGTTCATGCTCCAGTTGAAATTTGTTAATACCAGTACTGATTTTGAATGTACATGAATAAAGAGGAGTGTCTGGGTATATGTTATTGAAACATTAACCCAACAACACACTTTGCTTCATTAATTTTTGATAATACTATTGAGTTCTATGAAACTCAGAATGTAAATCTTTGATGTAAACAAAAGTTTGAATAAAATCTATGTCATATCAAATTTGATTCATTTAAATTTTTAATTCAATTATGCTTACCATAACCAATACATTCGTGAAATTGTTAACATTGTAATTTTTCCTGATTGCTCTCTAAAATTTGTGTTTTTGTAGAAAGAAATATATTTAGTGTTTTTGTATCATCTGTACATGTGCTGTCAATCAGAAAGCACAATTTTGATTCAAGGCAAATAACAAATTTCAACTGTGTTTATAATCATGTTAAACAAAAACCATGCCATGCACCAATCAAAATAATTCCAGACTGAAAAAGAAAATATAAGACTAAACAGAGGTATGTGCTTGTTCTGTTTAGTTGGTGGAATTCAGCTTTTAGTCAATCTCCAAGGTAAGTTGAGGCAATAAGGATGTTTATAGCTATGTACAAGTATGTATATGAAAAATATGTGAAAATATAAAAGATCATATTAACCATGAAAACTATGTGAAAAAAATATTAACCATGAGAACTATGTGCAATATATTAACCATGAAAGCTAAGTGAAATAAAAAGTATTCACCAAATTATGAACATGATCCCAAATGATGTGTGAAGCTTGAATTGGGGGATATCAAGGGCCATAATTTGTAAAACAGGAATAATTAGGTAGAATTTCCATCCAAATTTTGAAAGAAAAAGGTATTAGTTTCAGATTGTAAAATTAAATGGAATGCTAATATAATTGAATGTAAACAAAGGTACAATTTACCAATTTTCAAGTTATTTAAAATTAGTGGAAAACCTGTTTTGATGTTCCTTTGGAATTTTTTTCCCCCAAATAAGGATGGATCAAAACCCAGCCCCTTCATTTTAATTTTTGTTAGAGCTCGGTCAACTTATTTTTATGAAACTGCATACTTATGCATTGCATAGATATTTATGTAAAAATCCATAAACAATAATATATATATATTAAAGTATCACAAATATACAAACATGAAATATAAAAAGGGAAAACAACAGACATTTTCATCATTTACGAATGAGATCACATCAAATATCATTTTTACAGATCTACCACAAATGTATTATGCAAAGTTGAATATTTCAGCAGAAATTATCCACTTGTTATTAAAATTAGTGAAATTCTCCAATACCCTTTTAAGTAAAAAAAAACGCATTCATAAATATTGTGAAAATACAAACATGTATAAATATTCATAATTTTCTAAAGTCCAATAAAACCTAGCAATATTATAAACATAAACAAAGAAATATTAATTCCACTGTGTTTTTCTGTGCTCATTTTATCACTATGAATAAAACAAGATCAACATACCGTTTTCAATTACTTTTATATATTTTTTCAAAAATTATCAACATATTCAGTACTTTCACAATATTTATAAATATTAGAACTGAAAATTGCAAAAATGTGTAGGCAGACAGTGAGCATCTATTGACTGTGTTTGAAATGATTGTTTAACAATCGGTCAGATAGCTAAGTAGGGGCTAGTCGCAACATACAATTTGCAAGCATTTTTTAGTATTTATAAATTCTGTTAATGAGTTAGTAACAATGACGAAACAAAAAAAGCCAGCCAGCCTGGATCTTTTATGTCTACATTTACGTCCAGATTACAACTAAATTATAAAACATATATATATGTAGATATGTTGCTAATCTAACATCTCTTTCAAACACTGTGTGCTTATAATAAATATACTGATTTTTATTTTTTTTTTCATTGAAATTTTTATTATTTTCAAATCTTTTTCGGTTAAAATATTTTAATATGATCAAAAGTATAACATGAACAAGATTTCTGACAACATACAGCTAGGAGACAATAATCAGCAAATTCATTATAAACTGTTAGTAAAAGGGTTGTGTAGGTTTCTGAAATTTGCATCAAATATACATATGACATTTTAGTTTTCTCTTTCTTTTTTAACTCTAATGTAAAAAAAATACTGACATACAAATTAACTCAGTTCCAAGTATGATTCTAAACATTTATCAATTTCAGATAAATTATTGAATTTTATATAATTTTTCCAAATGTAGTTTTGATTGATTGTTTAATAGTATTGGCACAAGACCATCATTCATTGTTATATAATTATAAAATCTAAAAAGTTGTATCCTTTTCATTTTTTAAGTGCCTTAAACCAAACCCAAAATAAAATATTGCTTCATTAAATGACAGCTTTACAGTTCAATCTGATGTAACTCACTATTTAAGAAACTAATGAATTCTTGTTAAAAAAGTAAATTCAGTTTACCATGGTTTTGAACAGATTTGGTTTCAACCACATGTATTTCAATCATCACTTATGCAGATGCACATTAGGTCAAGTACATTCAATGCAAATTCCATTGTCGACCAGGTTGGACGGTTTGTGCAAACCCTACTCTATTATTTCCAAGATCAAATTCAGTATAGAAGGGACCAATAAAAACATCCCCTAAAATCCAAAGGGGTCCTAAGGGGGAAGGGACATTAAGTCCTATAAATCCACTGAGACAAATTTTTGCCCCAGCCTGCGATACCTGAAATACAAAGCAAATTAACATATTAAATATTCATGTACTAAACACCTAGAAAGCAGAAATATCTGAACTTGTTTCTTTTTTTCTCGCCAAAATTCAAATCAGTCCAAGCTTTAGGTCAATTTAGGATATGGAGTTATGTGAACTGGAAAATTATATAGACCAACTGTTTACATAGTTTGAAATCTGTCATTGAGAAGATCAAGATAACAGACAGTTTGACATTTGTGAGAGGGTTCCTGCAGTATTGCAAAAAAATTATTACATAAAAAAGGCAGTCCATAAAAATGTACTTGCTCCCTTTCTAAACAGAAAATCTGCTTCCAGAACCGCCAATGTTTCATTTAAAAATTGTTACCAATCATGTTAAGATTTTTATAATTAACGATTGAAGATCAAACCAATCATTGGAGTTGAAATAGGAACAAACCTTCCATCATGACTTATATTTTTAAGATGGTTATGCATAATGATTGAAAATCGCATGATTTGATTGAGCTGAGAAAGCAACAAATCTTCAGTCATGACTTATATCTTTAAGATTGTTATACATAACGATTGAAAGTCATATGAATCATTATAATTGAGATAGCAACAAACTTTCAGTCATGACTTTTATACATAAGGAATAAAGGCCACATGAATCTTTGTAGTTTAGAATGCATTGAGACTCCAGTTATGACTGATATAGGGATGATCACTTGATGATATAAGTAAGTTCTTTATAATCTGACTTAGATATACATAAAAGCTACATTTCGAAGTAGGCTAGAAATTTCAACAGACTTCAGTAGATACATTTAGATGACTTAACATGCATAGTTTATAAATTTTATAGAAAAAGAATATCAGCTATTGTGTCATATAAAGTTTAAAAAAAAACTAATTTATAAATTTTGAAGAAAAAGATAAACTGTTGTGTCATATGAACACTTTAAAAATCTGGTTTATAAATTTTGAAGAAAAAAATACAAACTATCGCGTAATAAGAAAGTTTTTAAAAATATGGTTTATCAATTCAGCAGAAGAGGAATATGAACTATTATGTCATATACTTGTTTGCATAAGTGTTTTATAAGTTTGTACTTCCCATGAGCAGGTCATATTATTGTTTTGTCATGTTCAAATTATCATATGGATTTATAATCATATCTTTGGGTACTACTAATTTATGCAATTATTCAGATCAATAGATATAAGAAGATGTGGTATGAGCGCCAATGAGACAACTCTCCATCCAAGTCACAATGTGTAAAAGGAAACCATTATAGGTCAAAGTACATTCTTTAACACTGAGCCTTGGCTCACACCGAACAGCAAGCTATAAAGGGCCCCAAAAATAACTAGTGTAAAACCATTCAAACGGGAAAACCAACGGCCTAATCTATATAAAAAACGAGAAACACTAATGAACCACATCAACAAACGCTTTAATAAATTTAATCCAAACCTTCACAGATGGAAACCCAAATAGTCAGTTTAAATAAATTTTTTAAGATTTTTTTAGCAATGACTGTTAGTTATTCTTATAATCCTACACTTTTGCAACTTAAGTCATAGACGAGTTATCTCCCATTTTCTGTTTCACAAGAGCGATATTGACTGTTAAGTATAAATAACTGTATTTAAAATTCATAATGAACTGAAGAATTTAAAGAGAAATTTTAGTTTACAATATTAGACTACAGAGTTTTAAAGATATGACACAATAGCAATTCTAAGCAAGGTTTACTTAGGACGCTTTACAGATGGCGCAAACCCGACTCTATTCCTGCCGAGATCAAATTCTGTATAGTAAACACCAATAAAAATATCCCCTATAATCCAAAGGGGACCTTTTGGGGGAGGAACATTAAGTGGCGTAAATCCGCTGATACAAATGGTAACCCCAAACTTTGATAGCTGAAATGCAAAACAATAAGTATCATATTAGATTTTCAGTTAGGGCAAAAAAAACTTTTTGTCTTAACCCTGTATGTATAGGCAAGCTTAGGTAATATGACTTGTGGGTAAGCATTGTAGTGAGCACGGGAAAGCAAGTGTCATTTAGTGCTATTTAAACATTTTTATGATGTGCAGGAAGGTACTGTACACTTAAAATGAAATAAAAAGAATCTAAATGAAATTAATCCTGCATTGTATGCTCTGTTTTTTTAATAACAATGCATAATTCAAACGTTTTAACTTCTATCCATTTAATATTACATCATGGAGTTTCGGTATCAATCTAATCGGCACCTGTGCTCAACCACAAACATCCAGAACCATAAAATCCCATGATGCAACACCATATCAATTTGGTCAATTACAACTTACTGTAGATTCTTTATTAATTTTGTGGGTACCAATATTTGTTGATTAAGGAAATATTGTATTTTTGTGAATAATTGATTTAGTGGTTTTCCCAAAGACTGCATACAAGCCTATAGAAAATTGGTACTTAGTTGACATTAAATATTTAATTTTGTGGTCCACTTAAAATCCACAAAATCCACAAAAATTGGTACCCCCACCAACAATAATAAATCCAAAGTAACTATAATCCCTCACAAATAATATTGAGAATATCTTTTTTATGGGAAATTGTGCTTATACCCAATAGAAAATTCCATGCTCAATACTCCAGGCCATAATTTTAATTCACATAGAATATTGGATGTAATATTGTTACCTGAAGAATGTATTCCTTTCCTGTTAGGGTGAAGGTGGTTCCTCCCAATACAAAGCTTATTGGTGGTAGGCTGTCAATTTTGCTGCAGTCAACTACATACTAAAATTTAACAAAAATTAAAATTAAAATCAATTTCACACACTATTTAAGGGTGGTGCTCTTCCATCCTTACATAATCAGCGCAAACCTGTGATGTTGATTTTAAAGCAAAAAGTCTCTTACCCTGTAAAGGATCAAATTCAAAATCTAACTCAAATTGGAGCTATTTTTAACAGAACTTCAAACTGTATAAAAGTTTACAAAGATTGGTCTTGGAAAGCTTAATGTACTTGTTGTACATTTTTGACAATATAACATATTAATTGTTTCATGCTCAAAGTGCTGTAAATATCTATAAACATGACTAGTCAAAATTGTAAATACATGTATTAATAAATGTGGATAGTGTCCACATGTGGACACAGATGATGCCCCTGTTTGCATATCATATAGTTATAAAGGGACATAACTGAAGAACGGTAAAAGTGACGCTACCCAAATTTGAACTTGATCTGAGTTTTGTGGTAATAAGCATTGTGTGCAAGTCTCTTAACCATAGGTTGAGGCTAACTTAAGTAGAGAACAGAAACTAAAAATTCAGCAATTTTTCTATTTGTAAACGTGCATAACTCTAGAACGGTTGTGTATAAGTTTTATAACATTTGGTTGAGACAAACTAAAGTGAAAGAACGGAAACGAAAAATTCAGCAATTTTTATGTTTATAAAGGGACATAGCTCAAGAATGGTAAAAGTGTCACCACCAAATTTTTGTACTTAATCTGTATTATGTAGTAATAAGTTTCATAACATTTGGTTGAGACAAACTAAAGTTAGAAAACAGAAACAAAAAATTTGTACTTGATCTTAGTTTTGTGGTAATGAATATTGTGTATAGGTTTCATAATGTTTGTGTGGGGCAAACTTAAGTTACAGAATGGAAACTAAAAAATTTGCAATCTTTCAATTTATAAAGGGGCATAACTCAAGAATGGTTAAAGTGACACTACCCAAATTCAACTTGATCTGTGTTTTATCAGTGGAAGTTAAACATTGCATTGTATAAAGCATTGATTGTAGTTGATTCAACTATAATCATGAACAAAGGAAGATAACTCCAATTTTAATAAAATGCTCCGCTGGGCGCAGCTTGATACGACCGCAGAGGTCGAACCCTGAACAGTTGGGGCAAGTATGGACACAACATTCAAGCTTGATACAGCACTGAATTTGGATTGCGATTAAATATTTGACACAGCATAGGTTTCTGACACAGAATGCATGTGGTCTAAGAACTTAAAAAATTTTAATTTACCTATTCAAACCATATCATTATTATTTGCTTTTATATATAAATCAAAAATAACCAATTTAAAATGGAAAATTTTAAGAAAAAAAAAAGGAAAAAAAAATCCCTCCCCGAAATTTTTTGAACCCGCTTATGATTCATCACCCCCAAACTCAATCCCAGCCTTCCATATGTGGTATGGTACCTTGCAGTACAATTTCAGAGAGATCCTTACACTTGAACACAAGTTATTGTCTGGAAACTAGAAAAATGCTTGTTTTTTGGCCCCTTTTTGGCCCCAAATTCCTAAACATTTAGGGCAATTACCCCCAAACTCAAACCCAGCTTTCCCTTTGTGATATGGAACCTTGTAGTACAATTTCATAAAGACCTATACACTTACACACAAGGTATTGTCCTGAAACTAGAAAAATGCTTGTTTTTCCCCCTTTTTGGCCCCTAATTCCTAAAATTTTGGGGCAATTACCCCCCAAATCAATCCCAGCCTTCCCTTTGTGGTATGGTACCTTGCAGTACAATTTCAGAGAGATCCATACACTTGAACACAAGTTATTGTCTGGAAACTAGTAAAATGCTTATTTTTGGCCCCTTATTCCTAAACGTTTTGGGCAATTACCCCCAAACTCAATTCCAGCTTTCCCTTTGTTGATATGGAACCTTGTAGTACAATTTCAGAAAGATCCATACACTTACACACAAGTTATTATCATGAAACTAGAAAAATGCTTGTTTTTTGCCCCTTTTTTTGCCCCTAATTCCTAAAATTTTGAGGCAATTACCCCCAAAATGAATTCCAGCATTCCCTTTGTGATATGGAACCTTGTGGTACAATGTCAGAGAGATCCATACACTAACACACAAGTTATGTCTGGAAGTTACAAAAATGCTTATTTTTGGCCCCCAATTCCTTAACTGTTGGTACCATAACCCCCAAAATCAATCCCAACCTTCCTTTTGTGGTATTGAACCTTATGGTAAAATTTCATAGAGCTCCATTCACTTAAACTAAAGTTAGAGTGCGAAAACCAATGTGTCTTAGGACGACGAGGCCGCCGGACGACACCAACGTCATACCAATATACAACCGCAAAATTTGTTTGCGGTCGTATAAAAATTACTTTGATATTTAGAAGAAAATAAAAATTTTGCAATTTTTCCATTTATAAAGGGACATAACTCTAGAACAGTTAAAGTGACGCCACCAAAATTCAAACTTGATCTGTGTTTTGTGGTAATAAGCATTGTGTATAAGTTTCATAACATTTGGTTGAGGCAAACTTAAGTTAGAGAACGGAAACTAAAAATTTAGCAATTTTTCCATTTATAAAGGGGAATAACTCTAAAACAGTTAAAGTAATGCCACCAAAATTCAAACTTGATCTGTGTTTTGTGGTAATAAGCATTGTGTATAAGTTTCATAACATTTGGTTGAGGCAAACTCAAGTTAGAGAAGGGAAACCAATTTTGGGACGTACGGACGGATGTTCGTACATACAGACGGACAAGGGTAAAACTTAATGCCCCCCGCCGTAAATTTGTTTTTGATTGATTTGTGTTAAACTTTCAGCATTATAAGCTTAAGTTATTTCATGGCAGTCAGTTTTTATTGGTGGAGGAAGCTGAAGTTTTATTGGTGGAGGAAACTGAAATGCCTAGAAACTACAGACCTTCGGTATGAAAAATAACAATCCAATTAAGATTTGAGTCAAACACACCTGCCATGTGCAGGATTCCAACTAATAACCTCCAGAGTTGAAAGGCTAGTGGGCTTTGCTCATTGTTGAAGACGGTACCGTGACCTATAGTTGTTAATTTCTGTGTCATTTGGTCTCTAGTGGAGAGTTGTCTCATTGGCAATCATACCACATCTTCTTATTTTTATAGTGATAAAGTAATTGGACTACTGTAAATTCAGAAATTATTGCGATGTTTTAATTATTGCGAAAAATGTGACAGGGTTATAATCGCAATAGTTTAAACTCGCATTTTGAAATTTTTTATATGAATTAAACAGGATTTTTCTCAATATCGCAAAAATTAAAATCGCAGATTAGTCTAAAATGACAAAATCGCAATAATAAATGCATGCAATAATTTCTGAATTTACAGTACTTAGACCACTCTGCCATCAAGGCCCTTGTGTATCAACAAGAAGTTTGTCTTCATTTAACCTAACATTGTAAAAAGTAAAAAGCAAATAAAAAATTGTTACACTACAGACAATAGTCTCATACCTCTCCCTGTGCCAATGGTTTAGCACCAATCATTTCATTCAGTTTTGTGACCTCATCAGTTGGTCCAGCTAAGAGTGAGGTACCTGTATCAGCAATAGCCTTACATCCTCCTGAGCAGAATTTTGAGGGTTTTCCATTCATCATGATTCTAAAGAGAGAAAAGCATCAAAATGTTGAATATGACACTGCTGTAGCATCAGGTATCGTAATCTGAAATTTGACCTCTGACAGCCTGTTTTAAGACTTGCTAGGGCCTAGGCCGTTTGTAGGGAATTTTTGTTTGTTAGTACTACAGGGGATTAGTACTTGCATAAAAAATACGTATTTGTCAAGAAAAATAAATAAGTAATCAAATGATGTATGATTCATCTACTTGAAAATGAATCTGCATTTGTATAGATTTTGAGACAGAAACTTGCAGCTCAAATTCTTAGTCAGTGATTTCCAATTTTTTTATATGGACGGAGCTCTAATGTACCACTGCCCCATCAAGTCCTAAAAAAGGATGTCAGACGTCAGAGTAATCACTGGCTAAAAATATCTATGCTATGGTAATGCATACCAATATTTAATAAAGTTTGTAGGGAATTTTTGTTTGTTAGTACTACAGGGGATTAGTACTTGCATAAAAAATACGTATTTGTCAAGAAAAATAAATAAGTAATCAAATGATGTATGATTCATCTACTTGAAAATGAATCTGCATTTGTATAGATTTTGAGACAGAAACTTGCAGCTCAAATTCTTAGTCAGTGATTTCCAATTTTTTTATATGGACGGAGCTCTAATGTCCCACTGCCCCATCAAGTCCTAAAAAAGGATGTCAGACGTCAGAGTAATCACTGGCTAAAAATATCTATGCTATGGTAATGCATACCAATATTTAATAAAGTTTGTAGGGAATTTTTGTTTGTTAGTACTACAGGGGATTAGTACTTGCATAAAAAATACGTATTTGTCAAGAAAAATAAATAAGTAATCAAATGATGTATGATTCATCTACTCGAAAATGAATCTGCATTTGTATAGATTTTGAGACAGAAACTTGCAGCTCAAATTCTTAGTCAGTGATTTCCAATTTTTTTATATGGACGGAGCTCTAATGTCCCACTGCCCCATCAAGTCCTAAAAAAGGATGTCAGACGTCAGAGTAATCACTGGCTAAAAATATCTATGCTATGGTAATGCATACCAATATTTAATAAAGTTGTTACAATTTATGAAAATAAATCATTTTTTTATCAACAATAACAATTCCAAGTTTCAGATTCTTGAGCATTATAAGATAGTTTAATTCATACTTTCAGATTCCAAATGAATATGGGTAGTTTCATTGTGAACATGTCAAAATGATAATACAGTAATTAGTAGAATATCCCTTATAAAATTAGATGTAGTATATCATAATCTTATTACAAATCACTACAAGTTATTGGATGATTTTGATTCTGCACCAACAAATAAATTCTATGTCTTTACTCATTTTCATATTTCCCAGAAAGTCCTTTTTTAATAAAAACAATAGAACAATGGATAACTCTTTCATGTCTTTAGTAGATGATAAACATTTGGTATATGAACTATTTTCAAGTCTAATCAAGGCTGACTGTAAAAGTTTAATCAAATATATGATCTAATGTGTCCTATCAAAATTACAAGTTAATTTTGTAGACTGTAAAACAAACATTTGATTAGATAATAATTTTACAGAATGAAAAGTAAACAATTAGATTTGATTAGAAAATTGTATCAGTGACCTTGAACTTTGTGATAACAATATCAATCATACTACTTCCCACTGATAAAGCCATCTTTATTTGGTATCTTATCAGACATAACCTATAGCTTGGTTTCAAATGACAAACGTAATGATAACCCATTAGAAATCCATTTTACTGCACTTTAGCTTTTGCCCTTGACAAAATTTTGTCAAGGGCAAAAGCTAAAGTGCAGTAAAATGGATTTCTAATGGGTTATCAAGTTATTCATCTTGATTTGTATTAAGACCAAATAAGTTATCTGACTTTATAGCTAAACTGTAAAAATAAGGAGATTTGGTATGATTGCCAATGATACAACTATCCACCTAAGTTCAAATGAAGTGGATGCAAGCAATTATAGGCCACCGTAGGCCTTCAACAATGAGAAAAAACCCATACCCTATAGTCGGCTTTAAAAGGCCCATGTGAAACAATTCAAACAAGAAAAATAACACCTCACTTTAAATCAAAACAATTTACGAAAAAACAAATATAAAAGACATGAACCATAAACTTCTTTAAATTTAAAAATTATCCTTTTTCAACTACATTATCAATATCAATAGATTACCCGTCCATTTTGAATTCCCAGTATGCCTGTGTGGTGACTGGAACATATGTGAAGTTTCCTTTGTACAACTGTGGGTCACTGCCTCCTAGGAGCAGCTCTCCACCTTCCTTTGCAGTGGGATCTCTGAAAAAATATATCATGAGTTTATAGTGGACTGCAGATACTGATTGATATTTCCAGTACCATTTATAAGAGTGTTTCACCTATAAAATCTACTTAAAAACTTTTTATTTTGGAAAACACAGTTATATATCTGGTTACAGAAACAGTTCTACAGACCAACTGCTGCATAATGTTGGTGTTCTGATTATGATACTGCTTTTTTTCTTCTGATATGCCTTTATTTCAGTTCTCAATATAAGTTTTTTACCTATCCAAAGCAAAATTGATATATTGATTGTTGGTGTTTAAAACCACTTTCAGCACTATTGGCTATTTTGTGGCAGTCAGTTATTATTGGTTGAGGAAGCGTGAGTGCCCGTAGAGAACCATGACCTTTGGAAGGTATACTGGCATTCCAAGTCAATATCAGTCGAAAGATATTGCCATGTCCAGGGTTTGAAACTTACAACCTCAGTGTTGAGGGCTAGGGATTGCTGTAGATTAACTACTTAGACCACTCGGCCACCAAGGCCCTCCAAAGCAACATATATGACTTTTAGATTCATGCTTTCTACTTGATTGAAAAAAATAAGAAGATGTAGTATGATTGCCAATGAGACAACTAATTAATAGAGACCAAAGGATTGAATTTATTACTTGAATGTAAAATTGTAAACTATTCTGAGTTTCAAGTACATGTAATCATATATACTTTCAACTGTAGTAAATGTAAAGTTAGTAGCATATATGATAATACCTGTGAATTCAATGGAAATTTACACTTGTGTCAACTCCATTGTTATCTTGAAGATTTGTAAACTCCTAAAGGACTTGAATCTTCAATATCTTAATATGGTAAAACATTTCAGTGCTTCAATTCTAAAATGTCACTACTTACTTAAGGTGGTACATAACACTACAGGGAGATAACTCTGTAAAAATCAGCTGAATGTTTTAATCATGTTCTATTGTTGAGGAAATATTAAGCTTCTCAATGATCAAAATTAGTGTTTGTCAAACTGCTATATATTCAATGAAATTTTTCCGATAAAGTGTGTGGTTCAAGTTTTTTGAAAGTTTTATTTTTTTGTCAAAGGGTCAAAGTAAATATTTTGGCAAAATTTTATGAAAATTAAACAAGCCAAATAAATTTTAGTCAAGGTGTTTGGTACCACCTTAAACAACAAGAATTTGTTAAAACTGCGCAGAAGTATTTCATACCTGTCTAAGTAAAATGAAAAAATTGGTGCTGGCACCAAATTCTGTTTAACCATGTTATAGAAAACTGGTGTAACACCATCTACGGAAATTCTCTCATAGGCCATTCCTAAAATACCGTCAAATTTGGCTGCCACAAATGTAATTCCAGGCTGGGTAACTGCTTCAGCAAAAGTCTGACCTTTCACAGTGATGTTTCCAATCTATGAAGTAAAAATTAAAAGGTTTCACTTTAAATCTTATTAATGAAACAGTTGAAGAAAGCACAGCAACATTTTATATACCTCCCCCAAAATTCATTTCACTTAAAATTTAAACCACTTCATAAAGAATGGATAGAATATATTAGACCTCTTCCTTCTCATCTTTTAAAACAAAATTAATTAGGCTTAATTTAATAATACTGATAATGTCTAAAATGCAATTTTTCTTTTCCAATGAAACATCTTTAATTTTTAATAAATGAAGGGCAGTAGGCAGCCTTTCATCCCTAAACCTCAAGAGATACGAAAAGTTAAATCAATAATAGAATAGAGAATGGAAATGGGGAATGTGTCAAAGAGACAACAACCCGAACCAAAGAGCAGAAAACAGCTCAAGGCCACCAAATATGCATCATAATTAGAACTTTTAACAGATACTTGATATAATTCTGAATCCCTAATTCCTGTTAAAATAGAGTGTTTCCCCTTAATCTATTTTTTTTAACAAAAATAACTAGAGGCTCTCAAGAGCCTGTGTCGCTCACCTGACTCTACTTTGGTTTTAGAAATCATGTAAAGATAGATAAAAATCATAACAGATACCCAAATAATGATTGAGGCCAAATTTTGATTAATATTGGTCCCTTTATTTAATAAAATATCCTGGTGGCCATCTTGAACAGTAAATCAACAACAAAGTAGCAACACTTGGTCAGCACTTCATAAGGAACATTCATGCCATGTTTGGTTTCATTCCATTCAGTGGTACTCTAAAAGAAGACATTTGTATGTATTTCCCATAGGGTCCTATGTTAAACTAAGCCCCCCCCCCCCCCCCTAAGAGGCCATCTTGGATGATGGATCGACTGCAAAGTAACAACACTTGGTCAACATCTTATAAGGAACATTCATGCCATGTTTGGTTCCATTCCATTTATTGGTTCTCTAAAAGAAGACATTTTTATGTATTTCCCATAGGGTCCATGTAAAACTAAGTCCCCCGCTGGCGGCCATCTTGGATGATGGATCGGTTACAAAGTAACAACACTTGGTCAGCATCTCATAAGGAAGATTCATGCCATGTTTGGTTTCATTCCATTCAGTGGTTCTCTAAAAGAAGACATTTGTATGTATTTCCCATAGGTCCTTTGTTAAACTAAGTCCCCTGCTGTCGGCCATCTTGGATGATGGACTGACTGCAAAGTAACAACACTTGGTCAGCACCTCATAAGGAACATTCATGCCATGTTTGGTTTCATTCCATTCAGTGGTTCTCTAAAAGAAGACATTTGTATGTATTTCCCATAGGGTCCTATGTTAAACTAAGTCCCCCGCTGGCGGCCATCTTGGATGATGGATCAGCTACAAAGTAACAACACTTGGTCAGAACCTCATAAGGAACATTCATGCCATGTTTGGTTTCATTCCATTCAGTGGTTCTCTAAAAGAAGACATTTGTATGTATTTCCCATAGGGTCCTATGTTAAACCCCAAGAACATAGCTGTCAGTGTCCAAGTTTTATCACAAGTTACTTGCCATCTCCAGCTGATAGTGAAAGTGGGGTAATACAGTATCTGTCTTGTTAAAGGTTATTAATGGCAGTCATTTAGGTACAGCTACAAATGTTGAAGTGGAATGTTACCAAAACAAATGTGTGTAAAGTTTCAATAAAGACATTTCTACTGTAGAGCGTTTTACACATAATTATCTTTTGAAGTTATACTATGGGATAAACTCTCTGTATACCTGTGTAGATTGTAAGTCCATTCTTTGGATAAATAATTGATATTTTAAAGTTTAATGTCTATGCATCATTCTGTAAATTCAAATTTTTTCATGTTTTCACAGTAAATGTTTGAAAGTTTATCAAAATCGAAACCTGTTTCTTTGTTGTTGATTTTATTCAAATTTCATGGGAAAATAAGGAGAATCTCCCCCTGCATAACTTTGTCCTTAGACAGTTTTTTATTTGGTCTTCAATAATTTAGGTAATGGTTGATTAAATCATCATTTTGGCCTTGAGCATCATCACATGTTAGTGTGTTATGCATCTAAATTTGTATTTTTTATCTACATTTTCAGAGTTTACAGTATTGTGTGAAATCATCTTATTTTTTGTGTTTCATAAGTTTTTGCAATTAAAAATTTTGGGATCAATATTTTGTTTTTTCAATTAACAAAGAAGACAAAAATGCACACACAATAATTTAATTATACTAATAAATTATACATAAAGATATATCACAGTTTATTCATCATCATCTGAATCATCATATTCACTACCAATTGCATCATTTTGGTCTATTTGTACATTTTCAACGTCATCAGGCTCAATTTGGTCATTGCGGTCATGATATAACAGATTTACAAAGTTATTCCATAATTCATCTGTAAAAGTATATTGTTTTGGTGTCAAAACCCGATATCCAGATTGTCGACGTGCATGGTCATGTTGCACACGGTGTTGTACAGATGAAGCAGGTCTATCAACATGTTCATTCCAATCAAGTATTGATAGTCCCAACTTAATTTCATACATTAAATTATGATAATGTAACCTTTTATCCACATGTATAAGAATTGTATTATGATAACTCTCAATATAATGAGTGTCACGACAATGTGTATACTTTTCTGGATGCTTATAAATATAAAGGTTTTTAATACTGTTCCTTAGCAACAACTCTGCTGTTGGATCCCGAATAATGTCTCGTGATGGCACATAGTCATTATTTTTGCATCTAGATGTTTGATGACAGTTCCTATGATCTTGTTTGTAGTGGTCCACAATGGAATCAAGCAAGAGCACTAATTGAGCAGCATTGCCATTACAGTTCTTCATTGCCCAGTAAACATGGGTTTTAACACCAGCGGATTTGTCTCTTAGTTCCGGATGCCATGTCTTTCCGAAGTTTTTCCTTGTCCCCTTTGTAATTTTTGCCATATTCCTGCGCACCTCCTTTGCACCATGCCAAGTGTCATAGGAATCAATTACATCTGGTTGGTTTTGGCTCAGATATTTACTGACAGATGCATTTCTATCATGCGAATGAACTTTCACTTTTATCCTTTTCCTTTCGAAATCTTCGTATAGCTTTTCTGTTCCATAAGTTTCATGTTTCTGGGAACTCCTTTCCTGGTTCTTAGTAACGTGACTATATCCTACTACTTTATGAGTCAAGTTTCCCAGAGCTGTTACATCAGTGTGAAAACTGTTCTTTCTGCATGCATGTCTTGCATCTGTCATAATGTCAAGTTTATTATCACTGTAAGAATTTTTATTTTTTTCCTCTTTTAAAGCATCATCAATGCTCTTGTCCCGAAGCGATATCACCACCTGTCTGAATGTTGGAAACATTTTTTCACGGAATCGTTTCTGTGGAAGTCCAATGTTAGCAAAACTACTAAATCGTTCGTATTGGGCAGGAAACATCCCAGCACAGAGATAAGAATGAATCAACTTGTAATTCACTGTAAAGTCCTGCTTCAGTGCGGAGGAGGAATGCCAGAAAATCGGAAAAGATGTGGTTTTAACTGGTTTAACAACTAGTCTGGCAACGTGTCCAATTTTTGTCATTTCGGACGATTCAAGGGGACCATACCACTGTGATAGACGTACCAGTTCAAACAGTTTCTGTTTTGAGCAAACAAAAAGGTCTTGGTCATCCTGTCCACTATTATCAATTGGTTTTATTCTTTCTTCCAGCTTTGGAGTTGAACAGTTCTGATTGTAAAAGTCCATCAAAATGTTCAAAATGTCCACATTAGATTTTACTTTCATTTTCCTCTTTAGGCCTTCATATTTTTCATCAAATGCCAACTTTTGTGAATCATTGTCAAAATTGTAGTCAATGGATTTTCGAGGTTTTCTAACATATTTGTATGATTTTACTTCTCCATTTGAAAGTCTCTTTCTATTAAAATACTCCACATAATTTGTGATATTACTTAGTATATTCATATCGCTAGCTATCTTGGAACTTATTGTATACAGGAACAAAATACTATGTTTGATTTGAAATTGAAAGAATATAAGCGCATCAATGAGCAAACCAATCAAATTCAAAGTTTATAAATCACATGACTTTGAAAAATGATCTGGGCCAATCAGATTTGATTTCAAATTGAAAAATTAGGCGCAAAATTTAATAGACCAATCAAATTCAAACATATAATCACATGACTTAGATAAGGTCAAATGTAAAAGCAAAAATGGAAGAAAGTGCAAAAGCAAAGATGGAAAAAAGATGTGAAATGGTTTTGAAAGTAAATGAAGAGGAAAAGGATAAATTGATGATATTTTTGAAAGAGCACAATATGACATCATGTATTGTTGGTAAGTACCGTATTTTGCGGAAAATAAAACGCACCCCTAAATAAGGCGCACGGCCGTTTTTTGGGGGAAGAAGTGTTTTTTTCCTTACATAAAACGCACCTGAATATAAAGCGCACCCTAATGAAAACGTAGTATGCATTCTACTGACCTTAGAGTAATGAATGTTCACTCGTTTTTGTAACTCACTGCGTAACATGTTTCATTTCTATTTTCAGATTGTTGAGAAAGTTGAAAGGCATTTTGATTATATGTATTTGTTTCATATTAAAATAAAAAATGTTAATAAAATTATTATACTTTTTTTATTGTTTTAATGACGCCAGATTCATTAGTTGTTTTTGTCAACAATGGCCATGTGTTGACAGCGTTGGTGTCCATTGAACTTGTTGTTTTGATTAAAATTAGTTTGGTGTTGATTGCTCGTTAATTGTTTCAATTGGAATCAAGGATTTTAATCTTTCTTGAAAATGTATTCATTAAAGGTCACTCAAGCCATAAAACTGCCATTGTTTACCTTGATTATTATGTAATACCAGGTATACCTGTAGCCACATGTTAACTGGTCACGCATAAGTCAGGGGAAAACAAATTATCAAATTAAATTTGAAGAATTTTATTGTTGTCTATAAAATAAAAGTTTTAGTTTATTAGCTTCAAACATTTTTAAATTTAAACTTGGTTGAATACTACGAACAAAACCATTCAGTTTCTGCAAGTCATTGTCTATTTTTAACTGAAAGTGAGATGGGCCACGGAAAGGGGAATTCAAATAAGACGGCGATATATAAATGTCATAGCATATTAAATTATGAAAATTAATATTCTTTTCTTCATTTCATACATCCGATAATATGTAGCTACAATATTTCATGAAGATATTTCATTTTGAAACACAATAAAACGAAAAGCAGTTACTCCTCAATAGTATATCCTGTATGGTACCTCTTTTCAAACACGCTTATCTTTCTTTGTTTATGAAACACTTTAAAGGGTTCATTTCAGCACATGGTTATCACCATCGTCATTAAAAGAGACTTGAAATATTGGAAAGAAACACAATCACTTCCTTTACTATTCCTTTAGGAGATTTTATTTAAAAACACATTAAAACAACAAACCATTACATATTTATTGTAAATACACAATTAATATCCTGTATGGTACCTCTTTCAAACACAGTTATCTTTCTTTGTTTATGTAATGAACACTCATGGTTATCAACTTCGTAAGCCAACAATGAAATAAAGAACAAATGATAAAGTATATATATTTTTATTCATAACAAAATATGCCACATGAACAATTTATCAAGTCACTGCAAGCACTTGACAATCTGAAGGTCTCCATAAAAAAAATCCAGATATAATTTTTTTTTCACACTTGCCCTGAAACACTGAAAATATACGTACATAAAGCGCACCTGAGTATAACACGCAGGGACAATGACAGAGAAAAAAACCTGCGGCTTATTTAACGAATTTAACGGTATATTAATTTTTTTATTCATTTACTTTATAGATATTTCAATAAAACATTATTCTGTAAAGGTGAATATTTATTTAAATAAGATGTCATTTATCTTTTAAATTAGATTATGTTATTATATTGTATAATCATGTGACAAATATAAATGTAAAGAATGCATATCATAATGTTTATATGTATTTTATTATTTATGACTGCAATTTTATTTTAGAAAAGAAATCTTTAAAGAGAAAAAGGTCTAAAAAGGATGAAAGTGGAAGTACTTCTTCGAGCCAAAGAAACAATCAGGATGAAAGTAGTGACAGAGATGACAATGGTGACAATGGAGATCCAGATCCAGGCCATGGAGACCTTGAATTACGAGAAGGACAATGTCCTTATTGTTTCATCAACCCATGTGTTGCTACCTCAAACATTACAGCTCCATGGGTAGGAAATGGCCAACCACCCTCAAATGCAAACCCCCAGATACGAAAAGGGATATATAGAAGATTTTGGAAATGTATAAACAATATGTATGGGTGGTTACTTCCACAGTATTTGGATAAAAAGAAAAGAGTTGGTGGTGGTGAATGGGTTGTTATGCACCAGCGGGAAATTATGCCTGAGTGTGTTTTGGAACTTGTTAGAGAACTTTATCCTAATCCTGTTGGAATCCAATATATGGGGCATATGTGGGAATAACAGTAAACTGTGTTTAACTTGTGTAATTATAAATCGTCTAAAACTACAAAATATTGTGTTTTTATCAATGAAGTGAAATATGATGCTAATACATCTGTGTAGTGTAAGCTACAAGGTATTTGATTTTTAATGGCTGAAGTGCATCTGGAAACCTCATTATCACTGGTGATAATTCAATGATTTGTCATTCCTCCTGGTGGAAGTTCTTTGGGTTTAAACTAAGTCCCCTGCTGTCGGCCATCTTGGATGATGGACCGACTGCAAAGTAACAACACTTGGACAGCACCTCATAAGGAACATTCATGCCATGTTTGGTTTCATTCCATTCAGTGGTTCTCTAAAAGAAGACATTTGTATGTATTTCCCATAGGGTCCTATGTTAAACTAAGTACCCCGCTGGCGGCCATCTTGGATGATGGACCGACTGCAAAGTAACAACACTTGGTCAGCACCTCATAAGGAACATTCATGCCATGTTTGGTTCCATTCCATTCAGTGGTTCTCTAAAAGAAGACATTTTTATGTATTTCCCATAGGGTCCTATGTTAAACTAAGTCCCCCACTGGCGGCCATCTTGGATGATGGATTGGCTACAAAGTAACAACACTTGGTCAGAACCTCATAAGGAACATTCATGCCATGTTTGGTTTCATTCCATTCAGTGGTTCTCTAAAAGAAGACATTTGTATGTATTTCCCATAGGGTCCTATGTTAAACTAAGTTCCCCGATGGCGGCCATCTTGGATGATGGATCGGCTACAAAGTAACTACACTTGGTCAGCACCTCATAAGGAACATTCATGCCATGTTTGGTTTCATTCCATTCAGTGGTTCTCTAGAAGAAGTTCAAAATGTAAAAAGTTAACGCTGACGACGGACGCCAAGTGATGAGAAAAGCTCACTTGGCCCTTCGGGCCAGGTGAGCTAAAAATGTTAAGCTTGAAAATGCTTATTTCCTAAGAATTAAAAGGGGAAAATCCAGATTTGCCATAAAAGGACATTTCCTTGCCTAGCCCTACCCGTCATTTAGCATCCATTACCTTTTATCTTTTCATTTTTCCTAAATTTTCTTATGCACTTAGCTTTGCAAGAATGAATAGTTAGATGTCAGATAAGCAATGGCAAATTCCATAACTACAAGGGGAAACGTGAAAAAATAATAAGATAAAAAAAAACAAAATAGAAGGTGCACAAAGGCATAATGGCATACTATGATGATGATTCTGAGAAAGTTTCCATTAGTTCTGATACGAAGTTTAAGAACAGAAATGGATGCAGATATGACAAAGTCCATGTCATGCATAAGTTAACCCAAAAAATCCTTCTGATGATGAAATAATTAGGAAGTGCAAAAGTACATTACGTGAGTCAGATTCGATGAACGTTTCATAAATTTCTAACAAGCCGTTCATGAGCAGTAGAGGATACAAAAATGGGACAGAAGGAAGACAAAAATCTACTGGCAATGGAGCCTTAATTTGTTTGATTTTTCATATAGAGACTTACTGTTACTGAATCAGTGCTAAGGAAACCAGTCAAACTTCCTGTTCCATATCTAATAGAAAAAGCAGTTCCATTCTTCACATAAGTACTCGACTGTGTGCTGTCATATTTCTGGTGTAATACTGGAAAAGTAAATATAAAGTATGAATCTAATTAGACATGATATTAAAAATGTGACTTCAATGTATCTTTGTTCTTTGACTTATCGAACTTTAGGCTATAAATAATAACAGAAAAAGTCTCCTGTATATTTGAGTAATTTATACTTCTATTACTGTTTGAGGGGTACCAATTTTCATGAATTTCATACATTGTGTAGTTGCATCAAATCACAGAATTTCATACCAAACAAAATACATATTTTCTATCTGAATGTGTAAATTTCAAAACCATAAATTTGAAACCACACAGATTAACACCCAGGAAGAACAGTTCCTCCACATTATTTATTATATATTATAAGTCAAAACAGACAGGAGGATTGTATGCAGTGAAAACAAATCAAAACTTCATTCTGCAATACCATTTCTGAAACCAACCCCCTGATACTCTGGCAAATGGAGTACAATTTAGTCATTATGAGCAATTTATAATTAATGTGAGGGAAACTAAAAAGTAAGCAGTGACCATGGTGACCAATGCTAATTATCATCTGTCTTTGAAAGAATTTGGCAATATCTAAAATACTTAAAAAAAAACATTGATTAAACTACTGATGAACTTAGTCAAAATAATTATGACATCTTGTAAGGCTGTTTCTATTTTTTTGCTTTGATGCCTTCCTACAAGGCTTCACAACAACAAAATGAAAATAGCCTTACAAGACGTCACAATTATTTGGACTACTGGTAAACTAAGATCTGCAATTTTGATGTCGTTACACTGTGCTCAAGCATAGATCAATTTTATTCGTTCAGTGTATGTTTACTTGTTTTTGTTAATATGTCTTTTGATTGAGTTAAGCCATTTCAATTGATATTTTATAGTGTGTCTTTCTATGTTGTGATGTTACACTATTGTTTCAGGTTAGGGTGAAGGTTGGCACCTGTTAAAACTTTTAAACCCGCTGCATTTGTTTGCACCTGTCCTAAGTCAGGAACCTGTTGTTCAGTGGTTGTCGTTTGTTGATGTGGTTCATAAGTGTTTCTCGTTTTTTTATATAGATTAGACCGTTGGTTTTCCTGTTTGAATGGTTTTACATTAATCATTTTTGGGGCTCCGTGTTGAAGGCCTTACTTTGACCTATAATGGTTTACTTTTACAAATTGTGACTTGGATGGAGAGTTGTCTCATTGGCACTCATACCACATCTTCTTATGTCTAAGTATTTAGTAATTCCAATTAATGTATTTATTGCCTTAAGAAATTAAGTTCACCATACTTACGGCAAGCTATGTCAGTGATGTGACATTTCTTTGATGGTACCCACAAGTTAGATGATCCAGTATCAAAAACAACATTAAACGTCTGTGGAGGTGTTCCTATTGTGATTGGACCATAATATTGTGCCTGAAAAGAATAACATAATTGTAGGTTTTACTGTGCAAGTAGCTTGTAAACTGCCATTAGAATGGTCTCCCTTTCAACGATGGGCAACCCACTTCTTCTCCTGCCAACCCAAATTTTACCTTAATTTCTTTTAAAATATTAAATTCTAAAACTAAACTAATTTTTCAAATATATATATATATATAAATATAGTTTAGTAAGTTCAATTCTTATCATGAAAGAAAAGAAATGTCTGGTCAAATCTATAAATAGGCACAGGGGACATTCTAGAGGTTAGGAATGCCCTTTACCGTCAAACGGTCATTTTTGGCTACCGTTACTGTCAAATTGGTTAAAATTTTACCGTGATTCGTCAAAATATCCTTATCGTGATTCGTCAGAGGTCTCAAATAATTATCGTTACCGTTATTTTTGGAAAAAATTTAACGTGATTCGTCAAAATCAGTTGATTTTTTTATCGTCTAAAAGAAAGTGTACATTTTATCGTCATGCACCAAAAATTACTGTTAACCTCATTTGGCAAGAATTTTTACCCTTATTCGTCATGAAGGTGTCAATTTCCAACCTGGACAGGTCTACACAAGCTGCAGTGCAGAACAATGCCAATTTCTTCTTCAATAATAAAGACTACTCACATCCATATAGTCTACCAGGGGTTCAGGAGCGGGTCCTCTAATCTGATCTGAGCCATATCTCCATTCCAAAGCTTTTATTGATGTGCCAAATTCTGCTAAAGTTCTTCTCACTGTCTTAAACTTTTTCAGTTTGATTCTGAAAGATAAGAGTTTATGTAGGAAATGTATTTGTTTTGCCTATTGGCACTATCATCACATTCTTCATATAAGTTCCTGTCTCAACCCAGGAACCTGCAATCCATTTGTTGCTCTCTGACATAATTTGTTTTTCTTTCATTGTTGAAGGATAAATTAAGACATTGAGTTTCTTTTCTGAAATTTTTCACACATATTAATCCTTTTATAGATAAATACCATGATTAATTGGTATACAGTATAAGTTATGCTCATTGTTGAAGAACATACATGTATGTGTCACTATGGTGACATATAATTGTTCACATCATTGTCATTTGGTCATTAATATGGATAGTTATCTCATTGGCAATCATACCACATCTTCTTATCTTTTTACTGTAGCGTAACTACTAACTCTATATTTCCTTCAATCATGTCAATTATGATCTTGTGGACAATCTCCTTCAGTCCTTGTGAAACAAGAATGAATAAATGAACACGAGTTGTTTCCTCATCTAGTCATGCTGTCCACAATCAGCATGTTTTGAAAAGCAGTAAAATGTTTTGCAATGAAACTTGGAAACCCACTATATATATACAAATGTAGCATTGCATATCAGCATATTAAAGTCGGTGAATTTAATATAAATTAATGGACATGAAAATGAATGAGGTTTCCTACATTGTATATGGGATTTTGTGTTTTTCTCATTGTTGAAGGCCGTAGGGTTACCTATAATTGCTTATATCTTTCGTCATTTGAACTTGGTGCATAGTTGTCTTATAGGCAATCATATGGATTTGTAAAGTATTGAATCTCTTTATCATTAGCCTCAGAAGTCATAGTGTCTCATGTCTTAACACATTAGAGTTAACATTACTGCTAGGCAACCCTTAAAAAATTCTATGTTTGATGTTGCCTAGTACCCATGCCTTTTAGGGTTGGGTAGGTAGGTAGGGATTTTTTTTTTTTGGCAAAAAACATAGGTTACATGTTTTAGACAAGAAAACGATGTTAGACTGAGAGCCATACAAAAATCTTTCAAAAAAAAAATTGAACCAATTTGTGTCATAAAATCTTTTGGGTAGGCTGCTTTTTAGGTGGGTAGGTAGGCAACATCAAACAACCTAAATTTTATTTGGGCCCTATTGAACATGTTGAACCTGAGTATTGAATTCATCAAGTCATTATATTATCTGATACTGAAACAACCACAAAAACACACATACCAGTGGGTCATCATATTCCAAACATATATGTAGAGTTTTATTTTATTTTCATTTTTATACATTACGGACAATGATAGATAAGTCACAGTAAGCGTTTATTGTACAATGAATTCCTTCACATTGATTGTCTTATAATACAGGGATGGCAATTTTTTACACTATTTTGCTTGATCATATATATTATAATGATAAGACTGGAGTGGGCCACCAAAATAGTTTGGCTGGGCTACCACTTGTAAATTTCAATTTCCTGCTGTTAGTTCTAAATGTCATGTGCTTAGCGAAGCAGCAGCAAAGTATAAATACCAATTTTCAAGCCTTTAATATAAAAATAAGAAGATGTGGTACGATTGCCAATGAGACAATGCTTCATCAGAGACCAAATGACATAGAAGTTTACAACTTTAGGTCACCATATGGCCTTCAACATTGTGCAAAACCCATACCAAATAGTCAGCTATAAAAGACCCGAAATGACAAATGTAAAACAAGCTTAGACCAGGATCAGGATCGAACCAAAGACCTCCCTCACTTTAAGCAAACATGCAACCACGATATCAGTGGTGCTGTCTTGACCAAAAAACATTAATCTATAAAATTGGTGAAACTACTCAAGTGTAAACAGGAATTAGGGTGTAACGACTCACATTGCACATGGGGCGAAACCATTCAGATGAATGTTTTTAACTTACTTTATTTTATTACTGGTACAGTACCTCCTTAATAACGATGTTTATTCAGATCGATGTCTTGCTTAGTACAAAACGACCTTGATAGAAGAAAAAAACACCACTTACAAGGCCCCCTCCCCCTTTTTTTCTCAAGCGACTACTTCGTACTTGTCATTAGTTTCAATTATTATTCATCGAAAAAGATTTTATAAAGTATGACAAACTGTTTTATTTACAGTATTGGTAGAAAGACAGACAAGAAAATGTATATGCACTATGGCCTATGCAAGTCCCGTGACTAAGGGAGTTGTATTTGTAAAAAGTATGCATGCACGAAGTTTGTGACACCTTACCTCTGTAATGCACTGCAAACGCTTACAAGCAGGACGCACAAAAAAATATTTAATGCCTTCATGGTGAGATTCCAGTAAATGCAAAGAAAGATACCGGCTGACAAGGACTTTTATAAATCGAACCAAATCATGTGATAAAATGTTCACGTGATGCGTTATCTGAGTCATGTCCCTTGTCACGCTTCATAGATTGCAATACGGTCCTGTGATAAATAGTCTGTATGCCCATAAATGCTAAATTAAAACATACAAGTTTCAGCTTTCTAAAAACCTTTGGAGGGCTTCATTGTATCATAATTTTCGATAGGATGTGGTTTTGTAACTATGGGAAAAGTGTAATTTGTCTCATTTGTGCATATACTCATAAGTGTGGTACTACCGAAACCCGTCTTTAATAGATGCCATGCAGTGAGGGATCGTCGTATTATGGTATACCAGAGACATATAATACAAGAGATTCGCAACTCTAGTGGAGTCTATACAACAGCCAATGAAATGACTTGGCCACCGGAAAGCCGATTATACCGATGGATTTTTGGGTAAAATCCGCCATTGTTGTGAAAAAGGTCCTACGCCTAACGATTTTTATAATGGATAATGCCGATACTTTTCACAGCTAAAGCATGCAAGTATATTTAAAAATTACAAAAAACGAATTCTAATAATTTATATTGATAAAATGTGTTCTAATGATGAGATTAATCAAATACAAACAAAGTTAAAACTCGGCCCATTTTACTTCACCTATTGCCGTAGAAACCATTTGATCTCCCAATTTTTTTCTTTAAACTTGGAAATATGCTGATAAATATATAATTCTATGGGGCAATAATACTCCTAAATGTTGTTTCGTGAAAATAAGACTATTTTCGTAAAATTTGATCCCAAAGTGTTTTTTTTTCAAAATTATCAACATTTATACACAAAGCCAGCTATGCTAATTATTTCAATCTGTTTCGTCAAAACTAGAAATTTACAAATAAATATGTCATATTATGGGGATATATATTACTCCCAATTTCTTTTTTTTTTATTAAACTGGCTAAATATTGAAATTGTTCATGGACAAATTTCCTTAAATCAGTTCTTCATTTTTGTGCACTATGAAATTTATAGCCTGCATTTTGTTTGGCAATTTATTCATTTTTCATTCTGTTTATGGCAAAGTTGTTTATTTTCTCCTATTCTGAAGTCATTGTTTTTTTCTTCCTTTTAGGGTGGCGTGCCAAAGATGAACGAATGCAGTAAATTTACAAAAGGAGTAAAATTTTCCTAGTAAAGGAAACCTTCTGCTGGTCGTAATATTATGAATGAGCTTCATGCATCTGTTGTCGTTTCAGACTACGCTTCTCATTCAATCATGAACTTATTCATTTTTAAATTAAAATCGTATTTAAGGACATTTCAATGGTGACTGCAAAAGATATATATATATATATATTTGATAATAAAAAAATGTATTTACACCAAGGATTTGTATATGTATACACACTTACTTTTAAACTGCCATCTCTTTACCCCAGAATAAAAAAGACAAAAACCACTACAAATGATTTAAAGACAAAAACCACTACAAATGATTGTCTCGTGGAAAAAAGGTTATAAAAAACTTTTTAAATAGTGTCTTCCATGTTGCTTTGATGTATGACCTCGGCTCCCACTTCAATGTTGTGTTTTTTTATAGATTTTTTGTTGCTTCGAGGACACACATATCCATCTATGTATGCAGTATTGTCAATTGCTTTTGTTGGTGGGTCTCTCGCTTATGTCTTCGTCACTTTCACTATCAACAAAGAGTTCGTTATCAGTTTATTCAACTAGGAGAGTATCTAAGTAGTAAGATTGTCATCCCACGAAATAAAATCGGAATTTTCCATATTGCGTGCACATGAATGAAGCTTTATTCAAATGAGAAATTAAATGTAATTTTCTTAAATATTAATTCTCAATACACACTTCGAACATGAAGAAACCATAAATTTACCGACAATCAATTAAAAAACAACTCAATGCAAGCCTATGAAGAAACTGTCAAACAACTCATAGAAATCAAACATTTACCGGCAATCCCACAGAAAAAACTCAATGCAAGCCCAATTAATGATGAATATAAAAATAAATAAAATTTTAATAATTTATAAATATCAAGAATAGAAAACAAAGCTTTTCATGATTAACAATTAATTAACAAATAAATTAACTTTTTTTCCACATTAATTAATTTTACATTTTGTGAATTGTATTTTTGGAAATCGTGTGTGGACACCTGTGGTGTAACAACTTCTTGTTTACAGGATGTCAATTAAAACTCATTATTTATAACATGTTCGTGATTTACCTGGTCATCGAATAATTCAAACCTAATATACATGTCACACTGTGAAATTATGTCTCCGAGACAGGTGTATATTCAATGGAAACCTATTATGAAACTATCAAATAAAATGAACTCTGACACAATTTATCAAGTGTTAATTATTTACTATCAGTTTTTTTTTAAATACAATATCAAATTATGTCTCTTTTTCTATAATACAAATCTTAAATCAAAATTACATTAAAATAAATAATTATATATGAACTCAAATTATTTAATTAATTATGATAAATTTAACACTGAAACAGTTTATGTTATGCTTAAACATTCGTCCTTACTTCGAGTACTTTTAATACTTTTATTCATGACTTTATTACCTAAGGAGATCTCGCGAGGTTTAACTAGTGGCCGCGTGTTTTTACGGGATTTCGCCGAGTTGCGAATCTCTTGTATTATATGTCTCTGGGTATACTGTAGTTTTTCCATGAACCATACTTCCTACAAAAACTCAAATTTGCTATTAACATGTTTAAAACCAATTCACACAAAATTTTAACAGATTGGGATCGATAAAAGAAAGCTTAATACTTTTGATTTTAAAATTCTTTGGTGGCGTCTAATTCCAGAGATATTTGTCGCCCTACACTGAGTCATCATATGACTTACAACATGGTTTTCGGTCATCCCGTTCCTGTGAAACTCAGTTAATATCATTTATTCAAGATCTTGCAAATTCAAATAATAAAAACTTTTAAACAGACATCATAATAATGGATTTCGCAAAAGCATTTGACAAAGTTTCATACCATAACCTCATGTATAAAATCGGTTTCTATGGTATAAATTGCAATGCATTACATTGGATTCAAGACTTTTTAACAAACAGAACACAAACAGTAGTCCTTGAAGGTGAAACATCAAATAAAATTCCTGTAACATCTGGAGTACCACAACCGAAGGCACAGTGCTTGGACCAATTTAATTCTTGATATTTATTAATGATTTGGCAGAATAAATTGAACATAGTACATTAAGATTGTTCGCAGATGACAGCATTATTTATAGGGAAATTAAGAATCCAGATGACACATATAAATTACAATTACAGTCTGATTTGGAAGCGGCCGGCAGATGGGAGCGGGACTGGCTCATGCATTTTCATCGTGATGAATGCAACATTCTCAGTTAAACACAAAAACGAAAACCTTTAGACTTCAATTACAAATTACATAATCACTTTAAGTTAAAGCTCATGCATTTAAAGCTCTTGTCCGACAAAATCAGAGTACTGCTCAACCATTTGGAATCCACATCAAAAACAGCAAATTTCACAAATTGAAAAAGTTCAGAGAAGAGCAGCCCCGGCGCTTCCATAACACCAGCTCAGTTACTGAAATGATGACAGACTTAAATTGGTACCCACTTGAAATTAGGCGTTTAAGATACAGAATTGTTTTCCTCTACAAAAATATACACGAAATTGTTGCAGTCCCTATATTTAACCTTTTGATCCTATTAGACAATAGAACCAGACATAGCAATCCACACTCATTTAGGCAAATACAAACATCTAAAGACAGTTATAAATATTCATTTTATCAACGTACAGTTATATATATAGACTGGAATCATTTGCCACAACAAATAGTTTCATGCAGTACAAGCTGCACATGGGTTCAAGAGTATGATCTCAGAATCTGCTCTCATCCCTATTTTCTACCCTTAACTATTATTGTTATCAAATGTATATATCACATGACTGATTTGGTTTGATACACATATATATATATAGAAGTCCTTTATTATCAATGATGCTTGATTGATTGGTGTTTAACGCCACTTTCAGCACTATTGTGCTATTTCGTGGCGGTCGTTTTTAATTGGTGGAGGAAGCCGGAGTGTCCGGCAGGAAAACTGACAATCCTAGTCAATTACGATTGGAGTCGAGTGCACCTGCCACGTGCGGGAATTCGAACTCACAACCCAGATCAGTGGGGGAGGGGGGGGGGGATTGTTGGCAGGCTAGTGATACAATAATTAGACCACTCGCGCGGCCACCGAGGTCCCCCTATCAATGAAAAACCGGGGGAAAAAACAATTGAGTGACGCTTCGTTTTTTTCACTATAAGGATCTATGGGGGGAGGGGTCGGAGGGGTCCTGATGATATTATGTGATGTGGCATTGTAAATCTTGATTATGAAGCTTAATATTTATATTTGAAATTCCTCTGTTTGGACACATTTGTTGACAGGATCGTGATTTAAGTTCTGTCAAAAGATTTTCAACAATTGTAGTCTACACACTACCTCCATCGAACATTACACGGTCTACACTACAAATGAAAGAAACGTAAGAAGCCGACTGGCATAAATCAGAATTGAAATAAAATTGCCATTCAAAAATTCCAGATGAATGAAAAGCCTGAGGAAATGTGTGTATGTGCATGTTAGTTACATATTTCATCAGTTCAATCTAATATCATTTGACTATATGAAATAGGTTTGTGTCAGTTATCTCCGGCCTTTTAAAATGTGCTATTTAACGTCTTTAAAGGACTTCATGCACCTTATAAACTTTATCTGCGTAAACTCAGATAAAGTAAGGGGACTCTTTGTTTTGATAGAAATAAGATTTCATCTAAAAATTGGTACATTCATATTTATTAATTATGGGCGCAAATGATACTAAATATTTTGAAAACGAGGAGCAATTAAACGTATTATTGGCGCAAACGGATATCTTCGTATCCAATCATATGTGGTTTTATACGTCTCTGGCAGCTAGGGGCCGATCCAGTGTCCGAGGAAAGGGGAGACAGTAAGTGTAAAAAATGGTAAAACATACAGCCGAGCGTAGCGAACGATTTTTTTAACGATTTTAAGCAAAAAAGGATATGTGACACCTCTCAATTCCTCGGTACCTTATAAAGATCTTAGTTTCCACATTGACATACACCTATAATTCATATAGTCAGATGATATAAGGTTGAACTGAAATGTTTAACTTAACACATACACACACGTCTTCAGGCATTCAAAATAAAATGTAACATAATGAGCTTTAAACAAAAATCTACACACTACTATCAACTAGATAACTACATATTAGAGCAAGTTAAAACAAACCTGTATCTATGTCTGAATATATAAGATGACCTTATGTGGAATAGCGGCTACATAGGAAAAATTACAAGCAAGGCAAGCTGTACACTAGGTTTCCTGAGAAGAAACTTACGCCAATGCCCCAAAGAGGGCAAAAAAATAGCTTACGTAACCATGGTAAGATCGGTATTGGAACATGGTGCTGTCATTTGGGACCTATTTACCATCAGGGAAATAGAGAAGATAGAAAGCATACCGAAAAGAGGAGCACTTTTCATTCTGCACGATTACAAATCCAGAGAAACAGGATGTGGAACAAATATTTTTTCCAAGCTGGAATAACCACCTCTCCAGGAACTAAGAAAAAATCACAGGCTGATTATCTTCTACAAATTGGTTAAGGGATTGGTATGGCTATTGAACCGACAAACTACATCAAGGGAATAAGAAACAAACGGCGAGTCAAGGCAACAGATTTTAGTGGTTTCCAATATTCAAAAATCTTAGAAAGACAAGAAACCAGAAAAAGCAGATCCTACAAATTGATTGATCATATAAGATGGACATCAGAAAAGACTCTTCTTTCCAGAATACAATACTGCAGTTAGACCATCTGGAAGAGAGCATCGCATCATCCATGCTCAAAGGTAGTCGAGTGTTTAATTCACGACTGCCCTCCAGTAGTTGGACTAACCAATCAGATCTCTTTCCAGTGCATATATATCCGTGATCGGATCCTGCACTGTGTAACATACAAATACAGATCTTACTAATTACCCATCCAATTCTCATGCCAGCATTGAAATTAAAAAAAAAACATAGACATAAGTGAATTTAGTCCCTTTGCAGACCCTCATATATTTGAAAAGGTACGGATATACTGTGTATAACAGATAATGTGTTGACAAAATCTAAATAAGGTCGAAGAAATATAAGGAAACAATATGCATATGCTTATTGCTCAAGTATTTAGATACTACTAAAGATAATTTCTACGTAATTCCTTGTAAGGACGAAAGAAAGAAAAAAGACAACAATAAAGAGTCCACAAAACACACAAAAAACTTTAGAATGAGCAACAAGAACCCAACATTGAAAAAGAAACAGTTCGGTGTTACGCAGGAAGGTTACTATAAGCAATTGTTGCTCCGCCAGTGTCAGGGATCCCAGCTGTGTTCACGAAATTGTTGCTCAAGGCAAGAAAAAAAACCAGCGGTAATTTTTATTTATTCGAAGGACGTAAATGTGGAAAGGAGGACTCGATTGTGTATACGACAAATGAAACATATTCGTTGTCATCTGTGACACAGATATTCATTACAGCTGTTATCATAATGCTAGCAAGTTAAAGGTTTGGTTGGCTTGCTTGCTTTGTTTGTATTAATGTTTGCTCAAGCATTGTAATTAAGATTGACATCTGAAAACAATATATAAAGGCAGAGTTAAACTTGTATACTTTATGCTTAAATTTGATTGGACACTATCAAATAATCAAATTTACCTATATACAGGTTTAATTCCGCCTACTTATATTGTTTGCAGATGTAAATCTTAATTACAATGCTTGAGCAAACATTAATACAAACAAAGCAAGCAAGGCAAGCAAACCAACCAAACTCTTACTCTGCATGCATTAGGAAATTGACTGTAACTTGTAATCAAATCATGAATTAAAGCTTTAAAATCATCGAAGAAGTAGTATAGTCTCAGATAGAATAATGTTTTGAATGTGATCATAAGTGGTTATGATTGCGGTTAAATATATATAGTCCGTGACTGTTAACAGGAGTCCGTGACTGTTAACAGTAATGCAGGAACTACTATATACCAACAAATCGTCTGACGTCTATAGCTAACATTTATAGAAACTTTCAGTCTTCTAAAACCACGTGGGCTGATTGAAACCACAGTTTATCATCTGATGCAGAGACTTTTGGTTAACCGATGCATTCGTGGATCAACCAATGTGACCATCGTTATAAAAATAGAATATGCTGGGGGTAAAATCATTTGAGGGGTTGGCGGTTAAGAATAGTCTTTCATATATATGATACGAATGTGGAATGGCTTTGCGGTTCTGTTTAAGATTTTAAGTTGATGATTTATATTTTCAGTCAGAATATCGTAATTTAGACACCAGGTGAGCGATACAGGCCTCTTGTATGTGAACTTGAAGCAGAGATATTTGACAGTCCAGTGGCGTAGTTTGGTCCTCGACCTGAAACAGAGACATTTGACAGTCCAGTGGCGTATACGTGGCTTGTCTTTTATTTCCATGTAGCCGAAGCAAACATCACTCCATCCCCCTCCTTCTGTCAACGTATATTTGTTCATCCTAAGAAACATCCTTTGTCATGCTGGGACCTTTTATAGCTTATACTATAATGTATAAGTTTTGCTCATTGTTGAATGCCGTACTGTGACTTATAGTTGTTTACATCCTCCTCCTATGGTATTTGTTGGATACTTGCCTCATTGGCAATCAAATACCACATCTGTTCAAAAAGACGGATGCCTAGTTTAGCATTTTTTTATGTGCGGTACTCTCTGATAGTCATCAATTAAAAGTACAATTTCGCGATTTATCAATAAGTATAGACATGGAAGTATAATACCGATAGAAGTCTATAAAAAGGACCAACCAGCAAATTTACTATGTACCGGATCTAGAATATCTTACTGTGCAGATAAGGAAAAAATTATATAAGTCTAGAGATTTGCACAACGATACTAATATTAGATGGTATTATACGAAGATGTTGTTATTAAATCGTGTATATATATATACAACTCGTCTAAACATCAGCCCAACAATGTTAGATCTGTAAATTTGCTTTCGCAAATTTTTTGTTCTTCCCTCGTCAGGATTCGAACTCATGCTACTGAGATATCGTGACACCAAACCGCCTGCACTGTATCCGACGCGCTAGACCACTCGACCACCTAGGCTTCACAATAATACAGCTTTCGGTGGCCGGGTGTTACCTTTCCTCGTCAGTTTTGAATATAGCGTCGTAGTACATGATATATTAGCATCGCAACCGTAGATTTCGAAGAAAAAGTCAAATTCCGGTCAATCCCAACAACACGGTTGTCAATTTGTCAACAGTCTCTTTAACTGAGGATGAAATTAAAGTCTTGTCTAAGGGTTTGAATTTTTGCCCTACTCCTAGTAACATAGATAATATGAAACTGGAAGATGACCTCAATAACTTTGCCAGAACCCTCAGAATTAAAGAATACTTTGGTAACAAGGATAATGAGGAAGACTCAGACACGTCGGATTCGGAGGAAGAAATCAGAATTCCGCATTTTCAAAAGAAGAGTTCATGGATTCCTAAACCAAGCAAATCTGCTACACTGGAAGATGTTATCGACAAAATCAAATCCGATGTTGTTCATCTAGCTAGCAACAAGTACTCGTCGTTTTATAACACCTCTTTTGATGAAAAAAAAGCCATACAATCGCCGAGAAACCGAGATGATATTGTGATAAAACCAGCAGACAAGGGAGTGCCGTTGTGATAATGGACAAAGCTAACTATATCGCGGAAGCAGAGCGTCAGCTCTCTGATGAGAGATTTTATAAGAAGCTTGACTATGACCCTACTTCCGAGTTTAGTTCCAAAATTATAACTGCGTTACAAACCATGCACAATGACGGTCACATAGATGAGGATACAATCGGATATTTAAAACCAGAGAACGCTAAGCCTGGTCGATTGTATCTTCTTCCTAAAATACACAAGGTTAACAACCCTGGTAGACCCATTGTATCCGCAAGCGGCCACCCGACTGAGAAAATCTCGGAATTCGTAGACTTTCATTTGAGATCTCATGTAGAAAATCTTCCTTCTCACATTCAAGACACTACAGATTATCTTCGTAAAATGGAATCTATGAACCCTCTTCCTCCGGAAACCCTCCTTGTCACTTTAGATGTCATCTCATTGTATACCAACATACCTCATGATGACGGAATACAATCGTGTAAGGAAATATGGGACTCGCGCAACACTTTAGAACCACCTACCGAATGTTTAGTCCAGCTGCTTACTCTGGTTCTGAAATGCAACAATTTCACCTTTAATGGTGAACATTACCTTCAGATAAACGGGACAGCGATGGGGACGAAAATGGCACCGTCTTACGCCAATATTTTCATGGGCAAATTAGAGAAACAAATTATTTCAACATCTTTATCCAAACCTCTGTCTTGGTTCCGTTTCATCGATGATGTTGACATGAAATGGATTGAATCCCAACAAAAATTGGATGATTTTATCAGACATGCAAACAACGCCCAACAGTCAATTAAATTTGCATATGAAATTTCCGCCTCTAAATTATCTTTTTTAGACACAACTACATATATAAAGGACGGTGTCATATCAACAGACCTCTACTGTAAACCTACAGATAAACATCAGTACCTTTCTCCCCAAAGCTGTCACCCCATGCAAACACTGTACAAAAAGTATCCCGTACAGTCAAGCTCTCAGAGTAAAGCGGATTTGCTCCTCTGAGGAGGCTGTCACTAAACGGTTACAGGAACTTCGCGGATTTTTGACCAAACGAGGTTATAAGAAATGGAACATAGATAAGGGATTTGCGCGTGCTAAGGGGACGACCATTTGATATTCTGGGGCGGGGGGGGGGGGGGGGGGGGGGGGCAGGAGGATTTGTTTTGGATGGGTTATTTATTTCTGTGGACCAAAAGGACAGATTATTTATTTTCTGCACTGTTGAAGCATGATTTTTCATTTTCATTGAAACAAGGGACTGATTATCTATTTTCACAATTAAATTTATAATATTTGAAAACATACAATTTTTAAATTCTTAAATAAATAACATAGTCAATTAAGTCAATCAGAATTAATCATCATCCTCTGGAAGTTAATCTTCTGAATTGCTAACTGCATATATTGCATACGTACAAGGTATTAAAGCTGGGCTGTAACTAGCCTCTTTTAAAAGTTGTCAAACATTTTCGCCGAGCGGAGCGAGGCGAAAAAAAATCAGCGAAGAGTCTGGGGTTCGCTGAAGGCCCCAAGAAGCTATAGAAAAAATGGCGCAAAATCATGCATTATGCGCGTTTTCCAGACCCTTTCTTAATTAATCTGAAACGCAAGTTCTGTTTTTATTTTTTTGGCAATATTCTGGTCTCAAAGCAAAATATATAGATTAAGTGTAAGACTTTTAGTTTTTAGGGACAACATCAAAAGACCAATATGTAGGACAAAGCAAAAAATGTTTCAGATTGCGGAAAACCTTTTATACCTGTCAATTATGTTTTTTGTTTCAAATTAAGTTAAGAGGGGGCTGATTATCATTGATATAACTATGTCAAGTCAGTTTTTATAACACATTTCAATTACAACTTGATGTAGTTCCTAACTGGGATACAATTTAAAGTAGTTTGTAATAGACAAAAGGTCCTTAAATATAATAAAACTCAAGTTTAAAACATAATAACTAAATTACAAATAGAATGCAACACTAAGAGAATAGTCATAAAAGAAGGGCAATCAATGAACAAAAGACGAACCCGGGAACAGATAAAACACAAAACGACAAACATTATAGACAATCAACACTGAAAAATAAAAATAAGTGAGAAACATGGATCTCAAAAAGGGGCTACGTCAGAGGGTGAACAGAACTTGCTTCTTGCAAGACACTTACCATGAAAACAATTTGATAGGAAGACAAGCTTTTGTTTTGAAATTTCCAACATGAGGCATTTGCCTCAATGTAGTTACGGCCCTGTAATAAAAGTGAGGTAAATGTTCACAAGACAATATACCTCAAGTGAAATGAAACCCATTTTCAAACATTTCAAATACATTAATATTTATATTATTAAAAGATTTTCCCGAAAAAAATATGAAAAAAGACGAAGTTTGGAAGAATCTGGTGCCATCTCATACTTCAGAATAGCATTTATAAAATGGCTTAAAAGACCTGCCAAAATATTTCCAATACATTGTAAGTCAGGTTATTTATTTTCAAACTACCACAGAACAAACCATTCATTTTTGTTATTATCAAGGCTGAGTTATTTATTTTCAAAATCCTCCTGCACCCCCCCCCCCCTCCCCCCCCCCCCCAGAATATCAAATGGTCGTCCCCTAACAATAACAGCCGCAATGACCTGTTACAGTACAAACAGAAGAGGCGCAGCAAAATAGTTCCGTTTGTTTTAACATACAATCCCGCCTTTACTAACCTATCACGTTTGATCCGTGCCAATTGGCAAACTATTGCCAAGCACCTTAAATTATCCAAGATCTTTCCCAATCCTCCTGTCTTAGCTTTTCGGAGACCAGCAAGTCTGATAGACTTATTTGTGAGAGCTGACGTCTCCTCTAATAAAAGCTGTTCAACTGCAGGATTGTGCAAGTCGTGTGGTAACAGACGATGTCTGACTTGCCAACAAATACTGAATACTCAAAACATTTACTTGCCACTCCACTGGATCTGTGTACACTATATTTTGTAATGTAACTTGCAAAACCCAGAATGTTGTATACCTTCTTCAGTGTCGATGTGGCATGCAGTATGTTGGCGAGACAGAACAGCCATTCAACAAACGCATGAATGGTCATCGTAGTGACTACACCTGCAAGCCCGACCTCCCCGTAAGTCGTCATTTGAGATCCCCTGGGCACGCCCAAGCTGATCTCAAAAATGTTTGGGCTTGTATTATATTTGCCTTCGGGTTTATATGATCCGTTTATCCTATTTTGACTCTTTCAAAATTCAAGAGTCTATCCTAAATTGAGGTAAATTATATGGCCTTCCAAATACCGTTTCGATTCCTAACATCACATGTCACTATACAAATCCTTGGTGCAAATAAAAAATGATTAAACAGCCATTATTCAATACATCCCTGAAAAACAAAATTCAACTTATATAAACCCGGCCAATGAATGTCGAAAACTTTAGATTGCCATAAATATATGCCGTAATTATTCTATACTTGTTACAATAGCAATTAACAATTAAAAGGAATAGATGAAAAGTTTGCTGGGAACAAGCAGTTGAAGAAAAAATAGAAAGAAATAATATATAAAAAAAATCGTCTATGTAAAGTCTTTAATTAAACATATTTAAAAATTAATTACATCATAAGCAGCAAGCAATCGTGAGTTCGTGTTTTGGAACTAGATGGGTATTATGAACATGATGAATCTAACTTAAGGTTCAAACACTCTAGTGCAATAGATAAACTCATCATATAGATATACCAGGAGTCAGTTTCACCTGAGACTACTAAAACACTGTGTTATAGTAGCCTCAGGTTTCAAAAAACTTGCGACTAAGATTGATCGTAAATATACTGAATTGTTCATGACTTACGATCAATCTTAGTCTTAAGTTTTGTTAGTGAAACCGACTCCAGGATTAAAATGTCAAGTGTACGCAAGACGAGCGTTTCGTCTGCAAAAGACTCATATCAGTGACGCTCGCATCAAAAAAGTTAAAATGGCCAAATAAAGTACAAAGTTGAAGACCATAAGGACTCAAATATAATTTTGGTGGGTGTTTTGAAACTGTTACCGGTAAACCTGAGGTACCTACGGTCAATCGGTGAAGCTGACGTCTTTGAACAATCGACTAGCTATTACTGCATTAACATAACAATTATAAGCATTTTGACATCGGAAATGTACTGGAAAATCACGGATGTGAAAGTCGTCTGTATATCGTCCAGGAGTATCTGTATAGAAACCATCCATGACATACAGACTCATTGGCTGTTAACCAGAAGCAGAGTTCGACTTTTGATTGCCGAGTTTATGAGCTTCGGTCCTTGCTTGGAAGCCTTGCTGTTCACATTGCAGCCTAAAAAAAATCCTCAAGTTATTTTTTTTTTGTGTGACCATAAGTTTCAACAAAATAACATTTTACATTTTAAAAGTATAATAATGTGACATGTGTGATAAGTCTCTAGTTTCAATACTTTATTTGACCTTAGATAAACTATACGGAAAAACGTAAAGTTATAATAACTCCGACACCGGTCTAACATTTACTTTATTAGACAAGAAAAAAATGGCGGATGGCGTGGACATCGATCTTTATGACAATTTAGAAGAAGGATTTGAACAGGTTCTCCCTTTAAATCAATGCAGTTTATTACTAAAACGTGAAACAACTAACTTTATTTACCAGTCAATTTAGCCTCGTCTCAAATCAAAAAGGTTTTGGTCATTTTAGCGGACAACAAAAAAGCTTCCGCCATCTTGATTTATTTTTTAATGAACAGGATACATTTCATCACGTTTTTCAATAAATATTCTATGTGAGTTTTGTAAGACTCGGCAAATATGCCTGAAGTACAAAATTAGTAACCACAATTCATTTCCGCCTTCCTAAATACCAAAGACCATACTGCAATAACTGTATAAACATTTTAAATTTATCTAATTTGTGCATGCATGTATACTTTTGTCTTGTATGTGTATTCATGTCATTTGTGTAGTATATATGACGGTTTTTTCAAGTGCTAGCATGTTTACGTTTGTTATCATATATTAATGCACTGTTTGTTATCATATATTAATGCACCGTTCTTAATAAACCTTTGAAAATCTAAGTCTGAAGCTCCACAAAATAATTTATGACTGAGTGAGTACCGAATTAGGGTCCATTCGCCCCAAAACACATTCGTGCCCATTCATGTTCGCCCCCTTTCACTTTCGCACCCTACACGTTCGCACCCAAAGTCCGTTCGCACCCTACATGTTCGCTCCCTTTTTATTGGTTTTGACAACAGTTTTTTTTTGTGATGAATAAATCTTAATTTATGTCTTAAATTATATTTTGGTTAGTGTATTGATATAAATATTTTTATTTCATACATGTGAACCTCCCGACGGGAGTACAATAATCCCGTTTTCAGGGGTCTCCTCCCGTTGAAGAGAAAAAAATCCTGTGTATGAAATTTCTTGAATGAAAAATTTCTGCCCAACATATCATCTCAGACATCTGTTGTAACTGACATTACCTGAAGTTATATTTTACCTGTAAATCAATTAACATGCATAATTATATGGCTTCACTTGTCAGCTTGGGTGTCAAACATACCGGTAATCAACGATTTTTACCTCAGGATAACTGCCGGTGTGTAATAAAAACTTTGTGTATTTATTGGGTTACTTCCCTTGATTTATCCTGTTTTAAGTTACTTTCCTTTAAATAATGAAAATTTTTAAAAGAATATAAATAAAATATAGATTGAACAAATAATCATAAAAGGATGGTAATTAAATGATTTCAAATGTCAAAGGACAAATAAAAAAATAATAATTTGAAAATTATTTGAGGGTTCTATACTTCCTTTCAAGGCTTAAATTGAAATTTATATAATAACTATGACCCTTGTTGCTAGTTTGAAAGAGTTTCTGAATATTCAAATAAAAACTAATTGCAATTGCAGAAAGTTAAACAAATGTTCTGATTGCAATGATTGGTCTATAGAATAATGATATAAAAGATATGAAGTAAAAAATTTAAGGAACATACTAAAAAAATAGAATGTTACATTGTAGATTGGACATGTAGAATATAAAGATAGAGAAACTTTATAAATACAAGGGTACTATAAACATAATACATTGGATGGAAAATTGAAGAAAACACACTTTAAAAGACAATTTTTACAGCACACGGTTACATTTACGACAAAATTTATGTCGATTAAAAACCTCCTGATCTGAGTCCTAATCTCCTGACCAAAATTTCCAAATCTCCTGATCTGAGTTTCATAGTCCATCACATGTATGTTATTTCAATGTTTCAAAATAAAGTGTGATCAAAGGGGCCAAGCTGTTAAAAACAATTATCTTTCATGTTTTTCATTTAAAATCTTTAATGTTTTACTCATACCAAGCTAAATACATGCAGTATTTACAGCAAAGCAAGTTAAAAACAGAAATCATGATTTTCAAACACACAACAATAATACAAAATTTAGCTGTTTAAATACCAATTAGCAGTAATCATAAATAATTAACATTTAATAATTAATCATCAAATTAATAAAAAAATACGTTTCATATACAGTCAGGGGAGTTACTTGTACAAGTGATTTTTAAAATCACTTATTTGCGTGATTTTTTATTTTTGCATAGAAACATAGCGATCGGTAAGGAGATTGAAAATTTGAATTTCCCGCAATTTGTAGCTCGTTGTAATCTCGCGAGATTTTGCGGAAACCACGTGGTTTTCCAAAGATATGGTGGGAAAATACTGTAAACATTGACAAGATAAGGAGTTTACAAAAATTGATTGAAAATGACTAAAAATAGCCTCGAAATATTAATAGTCTGGGGATTTTATAAGATTTTTGCTGATACTGTGAATATTTTTCCGATAAACTTCAACATTTAAACTACGTTTTGACGTTGAAAAATATACGTACTCTCGATTGAAATGCAAGTACTCGCATGGTCAGAAATTTGGACCTTCTGAAGATTGGAAATCACGCCAATGAGTGATATTTTTTATTCAGGTACAAAAGATCATTTCAGCAAGTGATTTTTTGGAATGTTATTAACTTAAAGGGGATTAACTCCTGACGACTTAAAAAGTTTAAACAATTTCCCCGTGCATGTTTGTCAGAATGTCACAAATTAATTTTGGCACGATAAAATAAATATGAAATCATTGTGCGTTTTCTTTTTTTATTATAATTTCACACTGCAAACAGAAATATTAAATATTTATTTGATAAATACAGACTTAATAAAGCAGATCTTTTTTACCAAACTTCGTAACAACTAACATGCAAAGATAATTTTTTTTTGCCAGAAATGGTAAACAAATAACTTGCATATTTATCTCCAAGTGTATTTTTTATATAGTTTATTACATTTGTACATGCAGTTGTATAAATTGTGCATATCATGTACTATGTGTTTCAGGAAAATAAACAGATAAACAGTTGCATATATAGACTATGTGATTAACCATTACTGCATTAGGCATTAAATGTTCTATCACATTATCATGCATATTTCATATTTGTTGTTTTTATAAGTCCCCTAACTACCGACAAAGTCGAAGGGGACTTTAGGTTTGCACTCCGTCCGTCTGTCTGTCCATCCGTCAGTCTGACAAATCAGTTTTCCACACTTTTTTTCTTCATGTTTGAAGATATTGATTTGATATTTGGTATATAGTTTTATTATGACAAGTTACAGATCAAGTTTTCATATTGTTCCGGTCTGATGATTTTGTGCAGAGTTATGGTCCTTGAACTTAGAAATTTCACTCAAATAATCAGGTTTCCACACTTTTTTTCGGTCAAGCTTGAAGATATTGATTTGATAATTGGTATATAGTTTTATCCTGACAAGTCACAGATAAGTTTGAATTTTGTTCCAATCTGAAGATTTCGTGCAGAGTTATGGTCCTTGGACTTGGAAAATTCACTCAAATAATCAGTTTTCCTCACTTTGTTTCGTCACGCTTGAAGATATTGATTTGATAATTGTTATATAGTTTTATCATGACAAGTTACAGATCAAGTTAGCGTTTTGTTCCAGGACAATGATTTTTTAACGGGTAGGGGACTATATATTGCCATGCAATACTCCCAGAATGCTTGTTGATCTAACAATCTAACATTCAGATTTATGCATGTTACACTACAGCTCGGGTGGATTTTGCTTTGTCCACCGGCCCACCATGGGAGTGGGCACCTGGTGGGCAAAATTTGTACCTTGTCCACTCTGCCCACCTGTAGGAGTGGGCATTCAATTTCTTTTGTTTCATCTAAAGACTTGCAAGTACAATCACTTGAAAAAAGCAGATAAGCATTTGTAATCAATATTTTTACAAAAAAGAGATTATAGCTAGAGTGGGCACGGGTGGACTGCCCACGGTGGGCCGGTGGAAAAAGCAAAATCCACACGGGCTGTTGTGTATATGAAATTATTAAAAATCACTGTGCAGTAAGATCATTTGTACCATCATAGAAATCACTCTGTGCAGTGATTTAAAATCATTTGTACAAGTGATTTATATTATTTAATGTAAATCACTCTGTGCAGTGATTTAAAATCATTTGTACAAGTGATTTACATTGTTATTTATCCTGGTCTTATGGGTTTTTTGTTGAGCCTGCGACTTTTGTCGCAGAAAGCTCGACATAGGGATAGTGATCAGGCGGTGGCGTTAGCTAACTTCTTAAAAGCTTTATACATGTATTTTAGAAACTGGAAGACCTGGATACTTCATACTTTGTATATAGATGCCTTATGTTACGATGTTTCCATCTGTCACATGTCCATTGTCCTTGACCTCATTTTCATGGTTCAGTGACTACTTGAAAAAAAGTAAAGATTTTTTGTGAAGTTAATTTCTCTCTTATTATGAGTAATAGAATAACTATATTTGGTATGTGCGTAGCTTGCAAGGTCCTCATGCCTGTCAGACAGTTTTCACTTGACCTCAACCTCATTTCATGGATCAGTGAACAAGGTTAAGTTTTGGTGGTCAAGTCTATATCTCGGATACTATAAGCAATAGGGCTAGTATATTCGGTTTATGGAAGGACTGTAAGGTGTACATGTCCAACTGGCAGATGCCATCTGACCTTGACCTCATTTTCACGGTTCATTACTTAGTATTAAGTTTTTGTGTTTTGGTCTATTTTTCTTAAACTATAAGCAATAGGTCGACTATACTTGTTGTATGGAAGAATTGTAAGCTGTACCTGTCTGCCTGGCATGGTTCATATCATACAACTAATGTTCTCCAGCTGAGCCTAGCAATATTCAAGGTAATTTATACACTGTCCAACATTGCCCTTAAAATCTGGGTTATAACGCTAAAGTGCCCTTTCAGACAACTAGCACCCTTCTGCCCTGAGATTCAAGCTAGAACACTGTTATGACATTGACCTCATTTTCATGGTTCATTGGTCAATGTTTAGTTTTCTTGATTAAGTGTGTTTCTTAGAAACTATAAGCAATAGGTCAACTATATTTAGTGTATTGAATGATTGTAAGGTGTAAATGTATTTCTTGTTTGGTTTATATGACCTTGACCTCATTTTATTGGATCATGTTAAGTTTATGTGATAGTTGTAGTTAAACTTTATATTTGTGACTATCAACATGATATCAATGATTAGTAAAGAAGGCGAGACATTTCAGCGTTTGCACCCTTGTCTTACTATTAAGAATGCATTTTGACGTCACAATGTCCATTAAAAAAGCATGCATAGTACAAATTCATATGAGGTAAGAAAACGTATGATCTGACCATAATGAAAATCACTGTGTAGTGATTTGAAATCATTTAATTTGTACAAGTGATTTATATTATTTAATGTAAATCACTCTGTGCAGTGATCAGATTTGAAATCATTTGTACAAGTGATTTACATTATTATTTATCCTGGACTGCATGGTCTTATGGGTTTTCTTAACTATTATAACAGGTTGGGAACAACCCCCAAATGAGGGATATTCCTTTAATGAGGGACTGTCCCTCAGACAAGGGGTCATTTTACTATTGTAAAACATAAAACTTATATTTTTTAACTTAAAAACAGTTTATCCCAAACTTTGACTGACCAACAAAATGTCAGACAAAAAGTCATTCGGTCAGACAGAAATTTTCAGATTTTTTTAGTTGAAAATATAGACGAAAAGGTCAAATTTCTTTTTCAGTCAGACAAGCTCTAAAACTGTTTGGCATAGACTGTTAAAAGGGAAAAAATTATTATACATGTATTTCATAATTTGGAACAACTTTTCTAAAAGACGGGTACACTTATTTTTAATAATAAAGAAGATATACATGTAAGTCCAGAAATATTACAAAATTCTTGGACATGTTTTGACCATTTAATACAAGATAGATTTACAGTTCTTTGGGAAAAGTTTCTTCAAATAATATAAATATTTGCTCATTTGCACATGTATACCCTGTGATGCGTTTTCAGATTCATCACTCAACAACTAAAGTTACTTCCTGTTTACTAAACACTTGTATCGTTTTACACATGATAGCCAAGTTTTGGACGATCAATGCATTTGAATGAGAAAATATGGTTTAACACCCCTTATACATTAGTTGGTAAATATCACCATGATCACTGACAAGTTCAATAAATAAATTGGGTCAATTGGCTATAAATACCTTGTGTGCTATAAATATTTCTTATCAATTAAAACATTCAAGGCATAACAATAATCACAAATACTACAAAATATTCTTGTCAAAAGCTCTATTATATATATTATCTCCTTCTGGCGTCAACACTTTGTGGTGTAATTGTCAGGAAAACCTTTCATGTGCACTCAAATACCCCCATCCCCCCCCCAAACCAATACACTTAAAAAGCATTTGTACATCATCATCATAATGATCAAGTTGATCTGTGGCATTTTGAAGCTAAAGTAAAAAAAATCACTGGTTGAAGTGATGCACGTAGAAAAATTAATTAAAATCACTCTACACAGTGATTAAGATTCAAATTTACTACATTAGTTAAAGTTATTATAACTAAACAACTAAACATACTAAAAAAACGATTGTGAAAATTTGAGATATTTGTACTTTTGTCCCCCCCCCCCAAAAAAAAAAAAAACCAACAGTTTCCTTCAAGCTACACCTATTTTCAAATTTATTGAAATAAAGAACACATCGTGCACATTAAAAAAAAAACATTTGAAAATACTTGTAGTAGTACAATGTAGCTTATACTTGTAATAGATATAAAAAAGAAGATGTGGTATGATTGTCAATAAGACAACTCTCCACATGAGATCAAATGACACAGAAATTAACAACTACAGGTCACTGTACGGCCTTCAACAATGAGCAAAGCCCATACCGCATAGTCAGCTATAAAAGGCCCCGAAATAAAAATGTAAAACAATTCAAACGAGAAAACTAACGACCTAATTTAAATTTAGACCTGGCCTATCATTAATTTGTTAGTTTGTCTGTCCTTTCAAATAAGTGAGCAAAAAAAATAAAAAAGAAAGCATAGCACCCTCCCTTTTTTCAATTGATAAATGGTTTGGCAGTTATCGTGTTTTTGCCCTATGAAATATTCTTAAAAAATTATAGATTTGATCTGATTGATAATTTTTTTGTAATCAATGAAAAGATGTTACTTTAGCATGTTTAGTAAGTCAGTTTTTGAAGGTAATTTGAAATTAATTTAAGGATCCTGACCAGGGACATGACAATGTGAGAGGAATAAACATTTTTTTAGAATTGAACCCTGCTTTCATCCATGTATAATGGTAAATATGGAAACGAGTTCATGTAACCTTTTTACAGATAAATTTTAATTGCAATTTGAAATGATTTTGGTTTTAAGCACCTGGGTAAATCAATTTTTTCTTCATGAATGATCTTGTGCTGGACAGTCAGGACCCCTTGCTGAACCAGATTACAACAAAAATGTTATCTGAATTTAAATTTATAGAAATAGTTATATTCTGACAAAAAGATTCAAATCACCTAGGACTGCAAAATTTGACAACTTTTATGACCTCTGCATTCTGTTTCAACCCTTACAAAGACTAAAATCTGCAACAGAGTTCAATCATTGATGATTAGTCCTGGTCATTAAATAAAGATTAATATTCTGGTACTGGATTTCTAATAGGGGAGGGGATTCTAATTGGAAATCACTTCTACCAGTGTTCTGTTGAAATCACTCTGAACAGTAAATAAAAGTCACTCAAGTCATCCCCCCTTTTTAGCTGACTGAGGCCGGAAGTGCCCTTTGTGAGCTTATGTCATCACTTGGCGTCTGTCGTCATAAACTATTTCAAAAACTTATCCGCTGAAACTACTGAGCCATATACCTTCAAACTTTAAATGAATGTTCATTAGGGTATCTAGTTTATAAATTGTATCCGAAGTTTTGATCCACCAACAAACATGGCCACCAATTCATTAAAGAACATTTAAATGGTATTTTTAAGCCACTCATTATTAATATATATTGAAAAGCAAAAATAATCATTGATGAAAGATTTAAGCAAAAAATAACAGGTAGGTGATTCAGGCTCTTGAGAGCCTCTTGTTTATTAAGATTCAATTGCTGTTGCACACATTTTGTTTCAGCCCTCTAAAATTATACAATTTACAACAGATTTTGATTTGATTGATAAATATAGTTATTTTTTTAATTTGAATTAAAAAAAAACATATCTGTTTTTCACTATAGAAGTTAATTGGAAATATACTGCTGGTATCAGAGATAAACACACATTTTAATTCACTCTGTGCAGTGATTTTAAGTCATTTGTACAAGTGATTAACATTCTAATTGAATGAAAATCACTCTGTGCTGTGATTTAAAATCATTTGTACCAGTGATTTACATTATTTCAAAATGTATGTGATGAAAGACACCCTTTGAAGTGTTTTATTTTTATTTATACCAGTGATCAATACTATTTTTTTAATAAATGATTATATTCCATTAACTTCACTACAAATTATAATTATGACCTGCAAAATCTTATTTATAACTGTTTGAGTCTTTAGTTTTCTACAAATGTATGTAAAAATGTTTGTGATTTTTTTTGGTCATATATATATATAGCATTTTCAGTTTATGAGTTTTTATTGTTCCTTTTTATGACCCAGCTGTAGTGTAGGGGCATTAAGTTTTACCCTTGTCCATGTTGTCTGTACATCCCAAAATTGGTTTCCGTTCTCTAACTTAACTTTGCCTCAACCAAATGTAATGAACCTTATAGACAATGCTTATTACCGCCAAACTCAGCACGAGTACAAATATGGTAGCATCAGTTTTACAGTTTGTGAGTTATGTCCCTTTATTACAGTATATGCAAGCAGTTTATTTGAAAGAACATTTGAACAGATTGCTACTAATCATTTCTAATGCTATTGTTTGTTCAGAAAATAAATTTTTCTCCTTACAAGTTAGTTTTTATTTATTTTCACCTTTTAAACAGGTGTCTTCTATTAGCTAATGTCAAAATGACCCCTGTTGTGATGTTGTCCTCTGAAAGAGGGAGATAACCCTGGTTTCTTATTGAAACTTTTCCAAACATAATATTAATAATCACTTGAATGAGTGATTTTAAAAAATATTTCTAATCACTGGTAGAAGTGATTTTTAAAAAGTAATGAAAGGGAATGAACACTAGTTTTGTTGAAAAATCACTTGAGAAAGTGATTTTAAAAATCACTTGTACAAGTAACTCCCCTGACTGATATAATAATTCCCCAATTTTTATTCCGGAAAATTATTTTTTTTTGGTATACACATATAAAAAAATATCTAATAATTCAACTGGAATTTGAATAAAAATTGGGAGTGAATGTGAAGTGTGCGAACGGACCTAGGGGGCAAACGTGTGATGTCCGAATGTGTAGGGTGCGAAAGTGTATTGGGCGCTAACGGACCTGATACCGTGAGTACCCTGCTTGTTTACTGACCACTGTACAGTAATTGTGTTTGTTCCATAAGGACTTGAGGATTTTTTAAAATGAATGTTTAAATAAACTTGCCCAAAAGAGGACAAAATTGTTTAGCAAATCTTGTCAGATTTAAATGAATATTCTGTGAAAAAATCCTCTTCTCCCCTCAGAATATCAAATGGTTGTCCTTAAACAGACTATAAATCTACAAAACATGTTTAGCAAAACCTACTACATCTGGAATACGTAAAAATCTGGAAAAATGGTAAAAATTAAACACAAATCAATGAATTCTAAGAGGCAGATAACACTGGTAACAGGGTTAGCAAAATACCAAGGTTTTATGAATATTGACCAGTCCAGTTTGAAACCTTTTGCTCTTACATTGTTTTCTTGTCTTAAACATGTTACTTATGTTGTTGTCAAAAAAAAAAACCCTACATACCTACCCAACCCTACAAGGCATGGTTAGGCCATAAAAAAGAATATGTTTGTTTGCCCTAACCCTTCCTACCCAGAAAATAGCTGCCTACTCAAAATCTTTTATTGTCCTGATGTGAAAAAGTTTTTTTTTAATCAGATAGGCATAATATAATAAACAATTGACACTTCAATTTCTCTTTACCAAAAAAAAAAGAAAATGCCTGCCAACCTACCCACTGTCTCTACCTTCGAGTAGGGTTTGGGCAAACCAAAATATTTTTAAGTGTGGCCTTAGGCAGCATCAAACATAGAATTTGTTAAGCAATGTTAAGGGTGGCCTAGGCAGTATCCATTTCTGGTGATATTACTCAGGTTTTTCTTGCCCAGGTGAAATTTTTCCAACCATGATGAACAATTTCTTCGCTTGAGGAATAGCTCTTCTAATAAGTATTCATCAAATTAGTGATGTTTTCAAAGTGTTAAAGTTTAATTTAGTCGAGTCATTCGATGAAGGTAAATCCAGAAAAGCACTTCGAATGCATGAAATTTATAAAGTGTTGTTTTTATTTTTTTGAGAGACAGTTATTCTCTTTTGTGGGAAACTTCTCATTTGCTAGGAAAACTATTATGTTTCCTGTTTTCTGTTGTTAGCAGAATTTTTGTCATTTAACATGATAATAAGATTGAGTTCAGCTGACCCTACAAAAAAACAATCCACAGACATGTCCGACTGACAGGCTGATTTCGTTTCAAATAAATTATCTGAAAATAAATAAAGGACTTAGCAAACACTAAGACTACATACAATACAATGTATGTAATTGAAAAATTTATCTTTCAGAATGAGGAATTTACACAAGATGATGATTTGTACAATGATGTAATAACAGCATCCTCGTCTGTAGAGTCTACTGAGGTAATTGACATCTTTTTTTAGCTCACCTGGCCCAAAGGGCCAAGTGAGCTTTTCTCATCACTTGGCGTCTGTCGTCTGTAAACTTTTACAAAAATCTTCTCCTCTGAAACTAATGGGCCAAATTTAACCAAACTTGGCCAATATCATCATTAGGGTATCTAGTTTAAAAAATGTGTCCGGTGACCCGGCCAACTAACCAAGATGGCCGCCATGGCTAAAAATAGAACATAGGGATAAAATGTAGATTTTGGCTTATATCTCTGAAACCAAAGCATTGAGAGCAAATCTGACAAAGGGTAAAAATGTTTATTAGCTCAAGATCTATCTGCCCTGAAATTTTCAGATGAATCGGACAACCCGTTGTTAGGTTGCTGCCCCTGAATTAGTAATTTTAAGGAAATTTTGCATTATTTGGTTATTATCTTGAATATTATAGATAGAGATAAACTGTAAACAGCAATAATGTTCAGCAAAGTAAGTTCTACAAATAAGTCAACATGACCAAAATGGTCAGTTGACCCCTTAAGGAGTTATGCTCTTTTATAGTCAATTTTTAACAATTTTTCGTAAATTTTTGTTATCTTTTACAAAAATCTTCTCCTCTGAAACTACTAGGATGAATTTAACTAAAGTTGTAAACAATCATCATTAGGGTATGTAGTTTAAAAAGTGTGTTTGATGACCCCGCCCTCAAACCAAGATGGCCGACATGGCTAATAATAGTACATAGGGTAAAATGCAGTTTTTGGCTCATATATCTAAACCCAAAGCATTTCTAGCAAATCTTTCAAAAACAAAATTGTTCATTAGGTCAAGATCTATCTGCCCTTAAATTTTCAGACCATTCAGGCAACCCGTTGTTGGGTTGCTGCCCCTGAATTGGTAATTTTTAGAAATTTTTTCAGCTTTTGGTTATTATCTTGAATATTATTATAGATAGAGATAAACTGTAAAGAGCAATAATGTACAGCAAAGTAAGACCTACAAATAAGTCACATGACCAAAATGGTCAATTGACCCCTTAAGGAGTTATTGCCCTTTATAATAAATTTTTAACAATTTTCATAAATTTTGTAAATTTTTACAAAATAATTTCCACTGAAACTACAGGGCCAAGTTCATTATAGATAGAGATAATTGTAAGCATCAAGAATGTTCAGTAAAGTAAGATCTACAAACACATCACCATCACCAAAACACAATTTTGTCATGAATCCACCTGTGTCCTTTGTTTAATATGCACATAGACCAAGGTGAGTTTTTAATTTAATGGCTCTTTGTTGGCAATCCTTTGTGATATGAAAAGAGGTCATATATTTATTATGAATTTGACTCATTTTAGGGATAATTCCTTCAGAAATATCTCTCCATATACTATACAACATGAACAGGATACACAAGGGGATTGAGTTAAAATTTCTGTTATTGGTGAATTTTCACTCTAATCACCAGCAATCACCCTGTTTCACCATGAATCACCTTGTGTGTAGATGTACACAATTACAATGTATAAGGGTGTAATCAATGAGTAACATTCGATCAACCGTAATTAATCTGTTACACAATGAATCATTTAGGACAGGAGTAAGTTTCATCTTTATAACCTTGTGTGTACTTCATCACACGAACAGAAGATCTATAAATAGGATTGACATATTCACATAAAAAGGATAACAAGAATTGCCAAAATATTAAACAGTACAAAGGACTATACAAACCTAAATGTACAAACAACCAATTCCTCTTGAGAAAAAAGACATTTGAACAAAAACAAAAAACAGAAGTGACCAGATATGTGGTGATATTATAATAATTTAGCTGCGTTTGATAGAAGTCAACGTTATGCAAGTGCACATATACATATACATGTAAAAGACCTTGATTGATTTTGGAACATTCAAATACAAAATAAAAGTTGAATTTTGGTCTGTTTTGTATGGTTTTTATTGCAACTCAAATAGTTACAGATTTTGCAGAGAGACTTTTTCACCCCGAAATAGGTTAACAGATGTATTGATATTCATTTGCATAAGGTCGATTTCTATCCAACGTAGCTCAATTTTTAAAAATACTTTCAATTCTTTAATGCAATTTAAAAGAAATGTACTCAAAAGACTTGCTATTCAGCCAGGGGCATTACTTCAACAAGTAGCAAGTACCTATACAAGTTATTATACGACCACTAAAAATGTTTTGGGATCGTATAATGGTATGATGTCGTTGTCGTCGTCCGAAGACACATTGGTTTTCGGACAATAACTTTAGTTTAAGTGAATGGATCTCTATGAAATTTTTTAAGAAGGTTCAATTCCACAAAAGGAAGGTTGGGATTGATTTTGGGGATGATGGTCCCAACCGTTTAGGAATTAGGGGCCCAAAACAAGCATTTTTCTAGTTTCAGCCAACTTTCAGGATAATAACTTGTGTATTAGTATTTCGATTGCTCTGAAATTGTACCACAATGTTTAATACCACAAGTACAAGGTTGGGAGACATTTTAGGGGTTATGGGGCCAACAGTTTCGGAATTAAGGGCCAAAAACAAGCATTTTTCTAGTTTCCAGACATTAACTTGTGTGTAAGTGTATGGATCTCTCTGACATTGTAACACAAGGTTCCATACTACAAAGGAAAGGCTGGGATTGAGTTTTTGGGTTATTGCTCAAAGGGGGGGGGGGGGGGGGTTCAAAAAGTTTGGGGGGGGGGGTTCCAATTTTTTTAAGGGATTCATATTTTTTTTTCAAAATTTTTCAAATTTCGAATTTTTGAAAAGTTTCAAGAAGAAATCTTCAATTGCACAGTATCGAGCAATAGATTTGTAAGATCTTTGACCACATTTATTTTGTGTCAGAAACCTATATTATGTCAAAAATTTGATCACAATCCAAATTCAGACAGTATCAAGCTTGAATATTGTGTCCAAATTTGCCCAAACTGTTTAGGGTTTGACCTCTGCGGTTGTATCAGGCTGCACTCAGCGAAGCATTTTATGTGAATATGAGGCTCTTTTAGATAAAAATTGTATAATTATAAGTTACTTTTGTAAATCCATTCAGATTTTACTCGAAGAAACACTGTAACCACTTGACCGAGTTATACTTCTGATCAGTTTATTTTTATCAGTATTATTATTCTGAAGTTTGTCCATTTTACTGTATCATTGATGCAATTTGGAAGCTGAAACTTATCCTTGATTGTTATTTTGTAGACGATAGAAGAAACAAAAGCTTTGTCAATATCCGTACCAGCAGGTTATAGTGGTAGGAGGATAAGTTTATATGTAGGAAACCTAACATGGGTAAGGTTTTATTTGAGGCCAAAAATAAAATTTAGATTGATGTTGCCCAATTTCCCACCTAAAAAGCAGCCTACCCGATAAATTTTATGACCCAAATCGTTTCAATTTTGGTTTTAAAGAATTTTTCCTGCTCTTCACATCGTCCTCTTGTCTAAAAAACATGTAACTTATGCTGTTGGCCAAAAAAAAAAAATTCCTGTTACCTACTCTTCCCTACAAGTCATGGGTAGGCAACATCAAACAAAGACTTTTTTTAAGGGTGGCCTGAAATGCATGAAAAAATTGTAAAAAAATAGGAAAGGATAAAAACTGGTATTGTGTATTAAAGAGGCACTAGCTGTCAAATTCATGTTAACCGATTTGACTCAAATTCTCATATTTGATTTACAACAATGTAAAACATTTATCCAAAGTATAAAAAGTCTAAAATAAACAATTTACAGGGCATGGGCTCCAGAATATGTAACTTCGTTTCGTGTGTATTTTAGTCTAGATGCCATCTAATTAACCATCGCGTTGACCTCCGAAAACCTCTGATGGTCATATAAGCAATATAAACATAAATATAGATATAAATAGAAAGTGGACTCATGCAATGGATTTTTCCAGGTCTGTTTAATTTCATATTATAGATTAAAAATATATGTTAATCATCGTTTTTACCTGTATAAGAATAATGTTTTGTGGATCGAATCAGTCAATCAAATGATTTACCTTTGTTTCACTTTCAATGTTTACATTCTTTTCAGTTAAATAACTCAACACGCACAATGCATGCGTTATCAATCTCTAGCTAAGGGGTTGAATTGAAGTTCATATGAATACGGATTCAATGAGGTTGAATTATTCACTTGCAAGTGAATAATTCATCATCAATGTTTCTTAGCTTATTTTGAAAAAATTTAACCATATTTGCCGCTTAAAGCGAATTATTATTTCACTATTTTAATTTCATAAATGATTGAACAAAAAAAAAAATCATATTTTAAATTTTTATATATCTCGTAGCTAGTGCCCCTTTAATTCATGGCACAAAACGTACATGTACATTTGACAAGTAATAGTGGGCCCTTCAATTAATAGCAAAACCTCACACCTCTGTCCTCAATATATGCAAGTATAAGATGACACCTAGCACATGTTTGAGTGGATGTTGACAATGCTATATTTGTGCATTGGACACTTTTACCCAGCAGCAGGGTAATAATAATAAATTACACTATGATGAGCAAATTAATTGTCATTAATGGTTCACTAATTGAAAAGTAATTTTTCACTATTTTCAACAAACACGTATGCAAATTAAACAGGATAAAAATACACAAACCTCTGAAAGAAACAACATTTTTATATGGACATCAAACACCCTTACTAGTAATTTTGAATTTAAAAAACTTTCCTCTATTCTGTTCAGTGTTTCATAGAATATTTCAATTGAAAAGCAGGTTTTACAAATAAATAAAGAAAGAAAAATACAAAGTAAAATGAAAACACACCTATCTTAAAGTAAACAATGTTGTCCAAAAGTATGACAGGTCCTGTGGGAATTTAAACAAGAGGTCCCTTTTCCGGTCAACAACAAATAATTGAGCAATTGGATTTTCTTATTTCAGTGGACGACAGATCAAGATTTAACAGATGCCATAGCTTCTGTAGGAGTCACAGATTTAGTAGAGATTAAATTTTATGAAAATAGAGCAAACGGACAGTCAAAAGGGTATGTTTACAGTTTCCCAAGCCTACAGCTCTTGTCTTGTTAGATTTGTTGTTAGATTCTGTCTTATTTACATAACAATAATGTATCTTTTTATTAAAATTAAAGAAATACCATCATTTGGGGAAATGTTTTTTTAAAGACTTAGGGTTGCACAAGTTTATCTTATTTACTCAGTTTTTAAAGAGTAAACATGAACTAGGTGACAAATCTTTTCAACATTGAATTCAACATTTTTTTTCAACAAAACAAATGCATCTATAAGACCCCTACCCCTATCAAAACAAGAAAAAAGGACAAAATTAGTATGCTGGTTTTCAATTTTGTCATTAAAAAATCAGAAATTAACCAATGCTATTCTTGGTGATATTATGGAAGAACATCAACAGCAAGAATTAGAATGCTTGTCTTTACTCCTTTCTGGCAAAAATGAAAGCATCACAATAAATTTAGTTAAATACAGAAATTTTATTTAAGTCATTTTCTCACCTTTTTGCACTTCATAAACATTTCAGATCTAAATTTGATATTAGATTAAATTATGTACAAAATGTATTGATATTACCTTTGTGGCTATCTTGACTCTTGTGTGTAATTCTACTCCTCCCGGTCTAATTAAATGTAGGTTTGTGTTGACTTAGAAGGAAAATGGTAAACATAGTGTAATCCAGTTTAATATCACTCTTGGTGGTGATTTTCACAGTGAATGTTGTTGTAAAACACAGCATTCACTGCGAAGAAACCCCCCCTCCCAGAGTGATTCACTCTGAAATATCTCTGTTCTTTCTTTAGGCATTATATAACAGGTTCATAAATCGGAGTGTTGTCACTCTAAATCACCAGCATTCACCCTGTTTCAAAAGGATTAACCTCACTCAAGCAAAAATGATTTTGAATTCAATCACCTTGTGTGTTTTTTTTTAGTAAGGTCAACTGAAATCTCACAGATATATATTTTTGTTTTTAGGTTTGCAGTAGTGGTAGTAGGATCAGACAACTCTTCTAGGTTGATATTTGACAAGCTACCAAAGAAAGAAATCCATGGCCAGGTTCCACAGGTAACAAATGCTAACAAACAGGCACTTAGTCAATTTGAAGCCCAGTCAAAGAAAGATGGTGGACCTCCTCAAAATGGTAATTACAGTGAGTTGACCTCTTTATATTATATATAACACCTAAAGTCTTGATTACTGATGATACCTCTTTAAAGTGGGAGTGTTTTATTTCACTAACTATGCCATTATTCTTTAAAAGTCAAGTAAATATCTTCCTTTTGAAAATTTTATTTTTAAGGAATATCTTAAAAAGGTGACAAGAAAATGGCAAAAAGTTTTCGTCCTAGAAATTGCAAATTTCAACTTTGCGAAAAAATATATACCACTTTACAGTATGTTATCAGTTGCATTTTCATCTAGTTAGTTTATGATCAAATACTGACATTATTAAGAAAAATACTTAATTTACCATAAAGTGAATCCTATGTTGAATTGTTACTTTTTTGTTTGGAAAGATACTTTTTATTTCACCTAGAACTTAGGGCCAGGTTAGCTATTGTCATAACTTTTCAACCTCAATATGTTTGTAGTTAGAACACTTAGACTTAAAATGTCAGAATGGGTATGGGACACCTCTTTTTATACGACCACAAAAAAATGTTTGCGTCGTATAATGCTATGATGTCGTCGTCGTCCGAAGACACATTTGGTTTCCGGACAATAACTTTAGTTTAAGTGAATGGATCTCTATGAATTTTTACCAGAATGTTCAATACCACAAAAAGAAGGTTGGGATTGATTTTGGGGGTCAGGGTACCAACAGTTTAGGAATTAGGGGCCAAAAACAAGCATTTGTATGGATCTCTCTGAAATTGTGCCACAAGGTTCCATTCACAAAGGGAAGGCTGAGATTGAGTTTGGGGTTAATTGTCCCAAACGTTCAGGAATTAGGGGCAAAAAAGGAGCCAAAAACAAGCATTTTTCTAGTTTCCAGACAATAACTTGTGTTTAAGTGAATGGATCTCTCTGAAATTGTACTTCAAGGTTCCATACCATAAAGAGAAGGGTGGCATTGAGTTTGGGGGTAATTACTCCAAAAAAAGGGGGGGGGGAGGTCAGGGCTTCCAAAATTATTTTTAGCCAGCCGGACATTTTATATATTATCCCGATTTTAATCCCTTAAGACTAAATAAACAAAAGGCAATTATGGTATTCAGTTGCTGAGTTGGCCATCCCAATGATTGACATTAAAAAAAAACGATATTAAACTTTCTTTGATTAAAATATGAAGTTCTGACGTAAACTGTTAAATTGGCAGTGCATCATTCGAAGTGTGGAACATCAGCGTACTTATATCTGCCTTAGACTCTTTATTTGTGAAAAATAACTTTGTCAAAAACTTTACAATCGTTAAAATCTTATACCAGATGTTATCTTGACAATGGTAAAACATGGACCAGAGACGGATACGTCAATTTCGTGTACATTTGCAAAGCATGAATGAGTGTACGTAGCTCTTTCTACGTTATTTTTTCAAGAAAATATTCGAAATAAACGTGAGATAAAGGTATCAAAAACAATTTAAGCATTTTTTGAATTTCACACCTGCGCACATGCGCACACGTGTACTAGTTCAAACAGAGACATGTCTCTGGTTCAAACAACGTGGTTATGACGATTTTTCATTTTCACCTTTTTAATTTTTTCATCAAATCATATTTGTAAACGTATTTCTGATAATTTAAATCTTTTTGACTAAATTAATTAGATGCAAACCGCTGAAATGTAAGAAAATAACTTTGAATAGACCGATCAATGTCTGATTCAAAATAGTTTACCTGTCACCTGAACAGGTAAATTTCAGCTGTTCGACAACTAATTAGTCTTGATTAAAATGAGAAGGTATTAAAGTAGGGGTTGTTTTGATAGTACTTAATGATCATGTCACTTTTATGACCGGAAATGTGTGGCTGTTAAAGGCAAAAGGTTGGGTCAAAAAGATCGCGAATTATGTTGAAATGACTGTCTCTTAAGAAAGCCTTGAAAACTAAAAAGTAGATGACCGTTTCATGCTTTGCCCAGCCGGACTTTTACCGGACATTATACATTAATTATTTTCTTCAAAATTTTTGAAATTTCAAATTTTTGGAATCTTCAATTGCACAGTATTGCGCAATAGCAAGAAATCCTCAATTGCTCAGTATTGGGCAATAGCACAGTATTGCACAATAGCAAAAAATCTTCAATTGCACAGTATTGCGCAATAGCAAGAAATCTTCAATTGAAAACAAATACAAATGTTTTAACCAATTTCGATGGGATTAATTAAATCTTTATTTTTTGGGGGTTCTAACCTTGTATAATTTTTTGGGGTATTGGGCCCCATTTTTAAATTGGTCTACAATGAGGTCAAAAGGGTCCAAAATTAAACTTTGTTTGATTTCATCAAAAACTGAATTATTGCGGCTGTATGATTTGCTGAATCTTATTGTGCATTTAGATTTTTATTTTGGGCCCTGTTTTCAAATTAGTTCATATTAAGATTTGAAGGGTCCAAAATGAAACTTTGTTTGATTTCAACAACAATTTAATTATTGGTTTTTTTTATATGCTGAATCTAACCATGTTGTTAGATTTTGGATATCAGACCATTCTAGGTTAATTAAATTAAAAAAGTGGGGGTATATTGTTTTACCTCTGTCTGTCCGTCCATCCGTCCAATGATTATTTTTCGTCGCATCTTTCTCAGGAACTACATCATAAGGATTTCTGAAATTTGCGTTTTCAGATTCATCACTCAATAACTTCCTGGGCGGGCGTGGGTATCATCAGTGAGCAGTAGCTCGCAGTTTCACTTGTTCATGCTCTTTCAGTTGCTTAAAGCACCATGCTCTTTTTAACATCTTACAATCTTACAAGATCCTTTGTTTATATTGTGTGTAGATATCAGACTCTAGTTCTATCGAGCATGCACATTTTATTTGAACACTTTTCTAGGTCCCCCAGGTCCAAGACCTCAGCAGCCGAGACCACCAGTTGGAAAGCCAGGATTTATGCCTCGACAAAATAGGCCTCCAGGACCAGGAGACCATCCCCCACCAGGCCCTCCTCCACATGGTGGACCCCCTCCAGGATTCCCAGGTAAGATTCAATAAACTGAAAAAAACATTTTGTTCCTGATAACTCTATTTCTGACTGAAGATTTTTGTGATTTGATTTTAATAGGTGCAGAGTGAACTAATTTTGAGAACTTAAAAAAATTTTAATATTTTATTTTGCATACTCTATTTTTTTTTTTATAATTTATAGTTATTTTGTAATATTTGTTACACTCAGCTTTTTCTGCTCAGATGTCCTGTTTGTAAGAAAATTAAAGTTTTTATGTGGACAAAAGTGAAAGTACTGAATCAGATACATGTATATTCTGAAAAGGACATGGTCCAGAGATTCTTTATCTTGAAAATTTATGATGCTGCATTATAAACTTTTTTTTATTTAAGGAGGACCACCACCTCGAGGATTCCCTCCAACATCTGGTCCCCCTCCAATGTCTGGACCACCCCCAGGACCACACATGAGATTTGGAGGTCCACCACCAGGAGGGCATGTAAGTCAATACTCATGTTGAAATTTTCAAAAATTTAGGAAGTATTACTCCATTATTTTCCCTCTCCCTTGTCAAATTTTTTTTAAAGTAATAACCATACCCCCACCACCAGTACATTGGTTATTCCCATAAGGACATTGAACTCAATGAAAGATAAATACAAAGGATGATTATAAGCCGTCAGAGGAATATTACCAACAAAAATCTATGGATTGGTTTGATTGTCGTATAAGCAAAACCCAGTCAAGTAAAAATTATCGAGTAATGTCATGTTATGAAAAATGAAAAAGAAACCTAAATATTTTAATTTGTATCCTTATCAATAACCATATGCCTCAATATTGTGAAATTGGTTTAGCCTAAAAACAAACATATAGCATTTGTTTATCAAAGAGTTAACTTTCTCTACATCTCTAAACTTTTAATTGAAAAAAACATTGTTAATTATGTAAAAGAAAAATTCTTGGTTGTTTTGCCTGACACCACAGATGTATAACATTTTATTTCCAGATGATGAGAGGAGGCCCTCCACCCCCATTCAGAGGTCCACCACCACAAGATCCACGTGGACCACCTCCTCGTCCAGAGTGGGAAAGACCACCAGGTAACATTAACAAATAGTTTTGTGTTGCATTGGATTTAATTTCATGGATTGCAGAAATGTTGTTTTTCTTTGTAGATACTTGATATTGTAGTTTCGAAAAGTTATGCACTCAAGCCTTGAGGAAATGTGTTCCATGTTGAACATTTAAATTTGTGGTTCACCATTAACCATGAACAACATTGGTACCCCATGGATAATTAAGAATGATACCAATGGCTAGCTGTGTAGTGCACTCTTTTTCAGGCATTTTGTAGGAATTGTATTATCACTTAAATTTAGTACACTTTTACAGAATAATTTGTGAGGGCTATTCTATTAAAATGTATGTGAGAGGGTAGGAAGGAAAGTTTAATTATTGAATGTGGGTCATGAGTCTTTTTATACGACCGCAAAAAAAGTCGTATATTGGTATGACGTCGTCGTCGTCCGGCTTCGTCGTCGTCGTCCGAAGACACATTGGTTTTCGCACTCTAACTTTAGTTTAAGTGAATGGATCTCTATGAAATTTTACCATAAGGTTCAATACCACAAAAGGAAGGTGGGGATTGATTTTGGGGGTTATGGTACCAACAGTTAAGGAATTAGGGGCCAAAAATAAGCATTTTTGTAACTTCCAGACATGACTTGTGTGTTAGTGTATGGATCTCTCTGACATTGTACCACAAGGTTCCATATCTCAAAGGGAATGCTGGGATTAATTTTGGGGGTAATTTCCTCCAAATTTTAGGAATTAGGGGCCAAAAAGGGGCAAAAAACAAGCATTTTTCTAGTTTCATGACAATTACTTGTGTGTAAGTGTATGGATCTCTCTGACATTGTACCACAAGGTTCCATATCACAAAGGGAATGCTTGGATTGATGATGGGAGAAATTGCCTCAATATTTTAGGAATTAGGGGCCAAAAAGGGGCAAAAAACAAGCATTTTTCTAGTTTCATGACAATAACTTGTGTGTAGGTGTATGGATCTTTATGAAATTGTACTACAAGGTTCCATATCACAAAGGGAAAGCTGGAAATGAGTTTGGGGGTAATTGCCCAAAACGTTTAGGAATAAGGGGCCAAAAATAAGCATTTTTCTAGTTTCCAGACAATAACTTGTGTTCAAGTGTATGGATCTCTCTGAATTTGTACTGCAAGGTACCATACCACAAAGGGAAGGCTGGGATTGATTTTGGGGGTAATTGCCTCTAAATTTTAGGAATTAGGGGCCATAAAGGGGCAAAAAAACAAGCATTTTTCTAGTTTCAGGACAATAACTTGTGTGTAAGTGTATTGATCTTTATGAAATTGTACTACAAGGTTCCATATCACAAAGGGAAAGCTGGGTTTGAGTTTGGGGGTAATTGGCCTAAACGTTTAGGAATTTGGGCCAAAAAAGGGCCAAAAAACAAGCATTTTTCTTGTTTCCAGACAATAACTTGTGTTCAAGTGTATGGATCTCTCTGAAATTGTACTGCAAGGTACCATACCACAAAGGGAAGGCAGGGATTGAGTTTGGGGGTGATGAATCATAAGGGGGTTCAAAAATTTGGGTTTTTTTTTTTTTTCCTTTTTTTTCTTTAAAATTTTCCATTTTAAATTGGATATTTCTGATTTATATATAAAAGCAAATAATAATGATATGGTTTGAATAGGTAAATTAAAATTTTTAAGTTCTTAGACCACATTCATTCTGTGTCGGAAACCTATGCTGTGTCAAATATTTAATTACAATCCAAATTCAGTGCTGTATCAAGCTTGAATGTTGTGTCCATACTTGCCCCAACTGTTCAGGGTTCGACTTCTGCGGTCGTATCAAGCTGCGCCCCAGCGGAGCATTTTATTTCATTATTCGTCTATTACCATTATGCAAAATTATCTAAAAATTGGTTCTTGGTTGTAGGGATATTTTGAAAATCCCTTCCTACCCTCCCAAATACATTTTAATGGAATAGCCCTGAATTAATATGGTATGCATTTATTACTTCAAGTTTGGAGGATATACAAAAGTTGAGATTAATTAAGGATTTTACCAAAATTAATCACGGTGGGAGGATAGGAGGCACTCAGATTGATTTATTATGGGTGGTTACATTTCCTTAAAATTTTGTATAAGTTATAATAAGTTTAATGAAAATTTTATTTTAGGGGTGGTTGGGTCTAAACAAAGTGTCTCCCATACTATTAATTTTGGAACATCTTTACAGAATGCATTGAGTGTGTAGGTAAAGGTAATATGTTTAGTTAGCTTGCTTGTTAGCTCAACCGTGAAGTCATTATTAAGTTAGGTATACTACCCTCCTTTTAAAAGAAAACTAGTCTGACAGATAACCAATCTATAATATGTCTGTAGGACTAGACTACTCCGAAAGGAGGGTAGTATGCCTAACCTAATAATGACTTCACGGTTGAGCTAGCAAGCAAGCTAACCAAACATATTACCTTTGCCTACACACTCAATGCATTTTGCTGTAATGCAAAAATCATTTATTGAAAGCAACAAAAAAAACTTAAGAAATGGTGAAGTCATCTTTTGATTCATCACTTTTATCATTTGAAAGGTTTTTTTGAACAACCTCCTCAACAAGGAGGTAAGTGTGTCATATTTTATACTGGTAATCACAGTCTGTAAATCCCTCATGGTTGTAAGGTCCTGTTTGGTGAGGCCAGAACTAAATAACATTGCTTTTCCAATATCTTTTGCAAAAAATACTTTTTGTTCTAAAAACCCTTCAATTTTTTATTTTTCAATTAGTTCAGAAGGTTCACAATAGAACCTTTAATATAATTGGTACAGGAAAACAACTTTGTGGTGCTGAAATAACTGTATCAAGATAAAAAAAAAATGCAAGTACAAACGAAACAATAATGAAAATATACCTTATCAAAGAATGTTTGCAGTTACTGAAAGCAAGCTCATTCTTTCAGTTTAGTTGGCATCAACATTTGATAATTTATACTTACATGGACTTACATAAAAGAAAATACTTCATTGATTTTAAAGCATTTTTAGTTTGAAAATATTTCATTGATTATAAAACATTATTAGTTTAAAAAAATCCTTCATTGATTATAAAACATTATTATTTTTTTTCCAGTAATTGGGATTTAAATAATTATAGCTAAAAAACATGAAATAATTTCCAAATATTTTCTGATTTTTTTTCCCCCAAACAATTGGGACTTTTAGAAAAAGTTCTTTGGATTTTCAATCTCAACTCTCCACTGAAAAAATTTCCCTGTCTACCAGCCATACACACAATGTCGTAATGGAAGGGCAGTAAAATGAGGAGCAATAATTTTTTTTAGTTCTGGCCTAATGTTGCATGTTGGGTATAAGGAATTGTTCAGTTGAAGTATGAGAGTTTGGAGATGTGTTAGACCAAAGCTATTTATTGACTCTTATTTATGCATCTCATATAAATACTAAGTACAGGAGATATATATATATATTCTCTTGCATTTGCAAGAAATTTGAACAAGGCTGAAACTTTATTGATGCTTCATGCAATACACTTAATATAGATAGAGACTATAGATAATAAGAAACATATATATTATGCTTTTGCAATTGTGGAAAAATTGTGTTGAAAGAGTAAATCTGAACAGAAAATGTTTCTCAAAGCATGTTTAATTAGTAGTTAAAATGAAAATAAGCTTTTTCAGTATATATATTTATAAATCCGTGTATGTTTAAAAAAGCAAAGAAAAATTAAGTGATATGCAAAATACAAAAAAGGTCAAAATTCAACATGTAAAAGAAAAGACAATTTTATTTTATTTGTTTTATATTTTAGTAGGGTATCCACCCAGTGGACCACCACCCCCAGGTCCACAACCAGTGCCTCCACCTGGAGCAAGAATGCCACATCCAGGTAAGTTCATAGTTAACCTTATATCTTTTAAAGATCCTTGACATTTTAAAATGATAACTTTTCATTAGAATTGAGAAATGTCCATAAAGTTAGAAATTGACAATTTATGTACTAACATTTAAGCCTCTGTGTGTTTATGTACCCAGTAGATAACTTTTGTTTGATAAGAATATTGTCAAAGATTGTTTAATTATAAACTTTTCGCATCCTAACATTAACACGCGGTGAGAGAAAAAAACTCTTCTCTTTTAAGTCTCGCTTTTTCTCCCTACCAGTTTCAAAAAGAGAAATCACTTCTCTATGATTTTGAAGTAGTGTGAGCCATGATGTTGTAATGTTAATGATTTATGCATTAATGATTTTGATTATAGGTATGCCACCAGCTACTCCACCTATATCTCTGCCACCACCAGGCCACCCGACAGCTCCTGCACCACATGTTAATCCAGCTTTCTTTCCTCCACCACATGGAGGACCACCCCCTGCTGTGGCAGTAAGTATACTTTGATATATTTTGTAGGTCAATTCTACCAGTTTATAACCCATGAATATTATAACTGTATTATTTATTAAGAGCCAATATTAGGAAAAGCTTACACTGCAACTGAGATGGATTTAACTTTTTCTTCCAATCCACAGTTGGAGTGGACAAATGGTGGGTGAAACTTTAAGCTCTAGCGGACATTCTGTTTCTTATAAAATAAATAATACAATAACAATAATACATGAAAAGTAACAGTTCATGGTCCAGATAGCCTGACTTGGTACAGACACAAAGTATGATGATGTTAAACCCGTCTATTCCATGGTATGGCATCAATGTTGATGCTGTATTGAAAACAGACAATTAAACGGTTTATTGCGAAGGTAATCTCTGCCCTGAATCAGTTGGAGTTCACCTATCCATTTAATTTTTTCAAAGTACCAAAAAAAATAAAATAACCATGACATTAAAAAACACAAGGTTTGCACAAAGTTATTTTTTTCTAACCATATTTGAATTTAATTTGGTAGGAATTTTGTCAGGTATCCATTGCTTTTCTCTCAATAAACCAATCAAATTTGGTGTTTTAAAATATCTTTTGTGTTGTTAATCTAATACTTCAGCTATGGGGTATATGTTTATAAATTTCTGTATAGCCTTTACACCCTGGAGCAGACCCATATGGAAGGCCGCCACCAGTATCATACCCTACAGACCCTTACAGACCTCCAGATCACTACTCTAGACCCCCTCCTGAAAGGTAAGAGGAATACAGTACATACCAGTTTATTTAATCAAGTTTCACTATTTGTGTTGAATTTTCACTGTGAAGGCTTGTAATTAACTGAAAAATTTCGAGTACATTACATAGGTATTGTATGAAAGGGTTATAAATCTGTGTGTTTTCACTCTTAATTCAACAGCAAATGCCCAGGTTTACAGTCATTCATTCAACACCACCATGAGTGATTTTTATCCGATTCACATTCAATTTATAGTAGATAATGGGGGTGGGGAATGAAAAAGAGACAACAAAATTTGAATATCCAATAATTAGATAAGAGATGTCTGAACTTGAAAACTTAAAAACACCAAACCAAAATACAAACTATAAACCCTTTTTAATGTAATGATGAGTAACTATGAAAATATCTTAGTGCTAAATTTTTCAGAAAGAGCATGTTTGAAAAATATGAATTTAGGACATGAACAATAAGGCTCTGTATGAAAAACAGAAATTTTGTCTTCAAAAATTTTAGGAATTTTTTAATGTATCATTGCTAAGCAAGTCACTGAAATTAAAAGAAACAGTTTTAGTATTTCAAGCAAGAATAATTTGTAAACGTTTAATTTTTACAGACCAGAATCACCAGCCCTCAGTGAACAAGAATTTGAAGAGATTTTCCAGAGAAATAAGACTGTATCAAGTAGTGCTATATCCAGAGCTGTACAAGACGCAAGTGCAGGTAAATTTCTTCTGTATATTTAGTTGGTCGAGAAGGGGAAAAAAGCAAGATAAAGCAGGGACTGGCCTTCAAAAAGTTCAAGATGCCATCATTAAATTTTTTTCACTAGTTTCAAAATATAGTTCCATATATTGCCATCGGTAGTGAAAGGCTTTTCCAACTAAAATTGCAACTGCAACAGAATATTGATGTTTACATTGAAAATGTGTTTGAAACCTGTTAGTCTTATATTAAAAATGCATAATAAAATTGAGAATGGAAATGTGGAATATGTCAAAGAGATAACAACCCGACCAAAGAGCAGACAACAGCCGAAGGCCACCTATGGGTCTTCAACGCAGCGAGAAAATCCCGCACCCGGAGGTGGTCCTCAGCTGGCCCCTAAATAAAATTGTGTACTAGTTCAGTGAAAAAGGACGTCACACTAAACTCCAAAACATATAAATGAACTAAAATTAAAAAACATACAAGACTAACAAAGGCCAGAGGCTCCTGACTTGGGACAGGCGCAAAATAACTCTATTTTTTTCAATGATACCAAAATTATAAGCCTGGTGTCTTTCGTGGCTTTTTTTGGCACATTGATGGAACATTCTAAGATTAAAATATCATACTTATATCAATGGGAGTATGAGTTATGTGAATACCAGGAGATGTTGGTTATACATCAACTTGACAGCAACCCAATAACAAAAAATAACCAAACAACATCTTACATCACAGTTCAGTGGGATTTTGCTTGTTCCACAAATTCTTAGTAGGAAGTCCACTCAAATCTACCTTTAAATTTTGTAAAACATTTTCTTATTTTCCAAGGTATTGTATCAATTCTTATGTTTAAAAAAAAGAATGTTCATTCTTAAGGGCGTGCACATGGAACATCTAAAAGTTTTGCCCGCTACCACCATGAAACGGTGGAAATGCCAAAGTCCATGTGAGGTGTAAGTATATTTCTCTACAAATATTTGAAAGAACAGGATCATAATAGAGAAAGAGAAAGAAAGAGAATATAGCGGTTGAAAATTTAAAACATGTTTATTATCCTTAAACAAGAGGCTCAACAAATTATTCTTAAAATTTAATTTATTTTTTTTTTCACAGGAGAATTTGCAAGTGCAATAGAGACATTAGTGACAGCCATCTCTCTGATCAAACAGTCAAAGATTGCTAGTGATGATCGATGTAAAATTCTCATTAGCTCTCTACAAGACACACTTCATGGTATAGAAGAGAAGTCATATGGATCAAAGTAAGTTATATAAAATTCTCATTAGCTCTCTACAAGACACACTTCATTGTATAGAAGAGAAGTCATATGGATCAAAGTAAGTTATATTAAATTCTCATTAGCTCTCTTCAAGACACACTTCATGGTATAGAAGAGAAGTCATATGGATCAAAGTAAGTTATCAAACATTATCAGTCATATTTAATAAAAGCCCTGTCTGACTTGATATTATAGTGCCTGAATCAGATATCTGTAACCATAATCCATTGTAATTAATGAAAACTTTTGGTGTATTCATGTAACTGGTAATTGTTTAATTTAATAGGAGCAGTGCAAGAAGATCAAGATCTAGGGAACGTGAAAGAGAAAAGGAAAGAAGAAGTAGAAGTCACAGATCAAGGAGTAGGGATCGAGCAGAATACAGAGAGAGGAGTAGAGAAAGAGGGGATCGTCACTATGCTGAAGAATCATCGTCACGGTCCTCACACAGATCTGACAGAGATCGAGATCGGGATAGGGAAAGAGAAAGAGAATATAGCAGCAGACGACATTAACTTAGGTAACTTTTGCTTCTGAGAGATAAGCTTGTAATGATTACGGTTAGGGCTATTCCATTGAATTGATGTGGGAGAGTACGAAGGGACTTCCATAATCTAACCCTTACAGCCACCAATTTGTAATTTTGCATACATCAAATCAACATATGCGGTTTAATGACCTATGACTCATGTCAGAAAAACTAAACCTTTCTTTTTCTACTACATTCATTTTAATGGAATAGCCCTTAGATAATTTCAGCACTCAGAAGGGCTTTTTCTTTATTCATTAGTTTTATGATGATAATTACAATAGCATAACCACGCGTATACACACAAACTCGTCGTTCATGAATCATTTAAAATCTAGCAAACAAGCAAGAAATCAAGCACAGCCTAATCCAGTAATTAAAAAACAGGTAAGTAAATTAGATTTATAATGCTCTGTTGTTGAATTTATAATATATGTGCATAACTTATATGAAACTCATAAGCAAGAATTTCTAAGCTTGATGTTGAGACGTTGCTTAAATATGCATATATATTTCTTTTACAGATTTCCTGAATTTGAAAATATCATCGAAGAATTTTTGTTTCTGCACAAAATATTCTAAAAGATTGTGTTTGGAGACAGTTATAGGAAAAAATCTCTGGAATTGAAGATTTTTTTTTGTTATTTAGGAAACAAATTTGTTAATATATTTAAAAATTCAGTATTGTAACGTATTGTCTTTCTAAAAATATTTTGAAGGAATTTTGTTTGGGCAACTGCAAATTAAAACTTGAAATTGAATTTCCATATTTACTTTTAGGTAAATAAGAAGACTAAATTTGAAAACTGATGAATATATGAACCAATAAAACCATTGACTACTAGTTATATCAGGGACAAAGATCATAAAAAAATGTCAATAACTATAGAGAAAATTTGCTATGATTTCTAAAAGTAATTGGGATATTTTTGACGAAAAAAATCATCAAAATATTTTGTCTTCTTCCGTAACCATAAAGCAGTTGCCCTTTTCACAAACATGTATAATTTTTGCCAAAGTCTTTCAGTCTTTTTTGTAACAAATGCATATTGGTGCAATATTTATTTTAAAAAAATTTTACTAGTCTTTTACATAAACTATTTTTTTTTATAACGTTTTATCAATTTTAATATTTTATAACATAATTTTTTTTTAATATTTACATATTTTTTTTTTTAGATATATATACATTTGTTTAAGTTTTTGAGACTGTTTATTTGTTGTACTTGTTATATTGTCAATAATATATTTCTTTTTTTCCAGGTTATATATGAAAGTATCTACAGCTTTTTTTGAAAAGATTATATTATTTAAAGGGTGTTGGAAAATGAAAGTTCATTTAATTCTTTTGACTACTTAAATTCTATCTGTTGAAATAGCATGCCTAGCAAGATATCAGAAACTTATGATAAAGAATAGATATTGATTTTATAAAATATGGGGAAAAGACTGTAGATATCTTATCATAAAGTTAATGATAATTATGAGTTTCTCACATTAAATTTGAAGACCATTCCAGGGAAAAATGTGATGACCTAGAAGGCATTTGGCAAAAACAAAAAGTTTTAAAAAGAATCCTATAATTAAAATTTAGGAGACAAAAAAAAAACCCCACCCTCAAAAGTCACAAATAATTTCTTTGGAATGGTCTTAAGTCTCAATTAATATGTAACATATTGAATTTGAGAGTCTTATATATCTCTTGATATCATAGATAAACTGTGTGAAAAATTAAAATAGAAATCTTAAGATTATGTTCAGGGTCAATATGTGACAATAGAATTCCATGTTCTCTCAGTATATTTCTTTTTTGTACTTTGGGTTATATACATGTAGTTGTGGGAGTGTCAGTCCTTCTGCTTTCTGTCCCACTTTATCCCCTACTGCTCCTGCAGAGCTTGGGAAATTTTGTGAAACTTTCACATAATCTTAGTTACATGATGTTTTTAAGCATATCCTTTTCATTTCTTCCTACGAATGATTTTTGGGATTTGTTTGGCATGATGAAGACTTTTCATATCTGCCCTACATACACATTTGTGTTTTCTTCTTCTAAACAACCATCAGAAATAAATGAAACTTAACCATATATTGCTATTGTGCACCTCCCATACTTTTTATCCCAATTATTTTCGGATTCCCTGTGCTAATCATAGACTTTGCCATATGTTCATATAGGGGTTGGGTATCAGCTTGTGGGCTCTCCGGATAAGTTTAGTTTGATCTTACACATAGTGCTGACTTATTAAAAGGGCACTTTTAATATTTATAGTCCAAAATTGATATCCTTAAATGCATTTTCATTGAACAATTTTTAATTTTAAGATTTATGAATATTTGCCACACAAGTCATGGAAAGGCAATTTGTTTATAGCATGTTGGGGATTGATTTATGGAACCTTTATGGATATGGGATAAGTAAGTCAAAGATCAGGTTCTATAGAAGGATTAGAAAAATGGGGTCACATTTAAAGAAATGATTGATGCTGATTGAAAAAAAAGGAATATTATTATAGAGTTTGGGTAAGTGGGTCAAAGGTGCTATTCATTATATCTCAATCCATTTTGAATCATTGTAATGTATAAGTCATAGTTTATTTAGAGGTAAGTAAAGATCATGCTTATTGTTACGGGAAATTTCTATAATAATATGTGTTGTCTGTTAGATGAACCATGGCATCAATATTAGCTTTCTTCATTACCTATTGAAAGAATAACAAATGATGATATTGGCTGATCAAGTGAAGAATTTAGGCAACAGTAGTTTACTGATGTTCAAATCTCGTAAAGGGATCACAGTAGTATTATAATACAGATGTTCATATCTCATATATGGGTTCCAGAAGTTTACCAATGTTCCAAGTCTAATAAAGGGTTCACATATTTTTTAAGGAACATTTAGCAAATTTAAAGAATGGTGCTGATTGTTAAACGAAAGATCATTATAGATTTTGGGAACATAATAATAGGTAACAAAAAGATGTCCAGTATGTTTTTATGCCCCCGCCGTAGCGAAGGGGCATTAAGTTTTACCCTTGTCCGTCTGTACGTCCCGAAATTGGTTTACGATCTCTAACTTTATTTTGCCTTAACCAAATGTTATGAAACTTATACACAATGCTTATTACCACAAAACACAAATCAAGTTTGAATTTGGTGGGTGTCACATTTACCTTTCTGGAGTTATGCCCCTTTACAAATGGAAAAAGTGTTGAATTTTTCATTTCCGTTCTCTTAACACAATGCTTATTACAACAAAACACAGATCAAGTTTGAATTTTGGTGTTCGTTTCCATTCTCTAACTTAAGTTTGCCTCAACCAAATGTTAGGAAAATTATACACAATGATTATTACCACATAAGTCAGATCAAGTACGAATTATGGTAGTGTCACTTTTACCATTCTAGAGTTATGTTCTTATATAAAGTTATATGTAAGCACGGGGGCATCATCTGTGTCCCATGGACACATTCCCCATTTATTTAATATATATAATAGCTTATAAAGAATTCATGGTTCATCTGACAGACAAAAAATTTAAATTATAAGCATAAATACACTATCAAGTAGTTAAGCTGTAATACAATTTCTTCCAGAATCAGTGAATTATTCGGAATTGATTGTACTGTAGAAACGTCATTTCTTTTAATGCTCAGTTTGGTTGAAAAATAAAAAAAGTGATACTTCAAGTTTACTTAAAATATAATTTATAGATTAAAAAAGAAATGATTGAAAAAAATGAAGGAAATGATGTTGCTGATTTATGTTGTTACTGCATCACAGCTCTTGTGGATTATGTTACTTCCACCCATCCATGATGGAAATGGGCAAATCTGATAAGAAGTTGACTGTCACTGTAGGGAGTGGATATGCCATTTCTTTTCTTCCAATGCAAGACCTTCGCATTCAAATACAATGAAGAACTTTGTATTTCATATTTTTACAAAATTAAATACTAAATTGAGTTTGCAGGAGAGGGGTCGTCCATGATGGGCAGGGTGAAGTGACAAAATCCTTATAAGCTGTGGTGTCTGATAAGAATAATGTACAATGGCTGTTCCGTAAAATCCTTCTGTGATAAGCTTAGAATCATTTCTTAATTTTTTCTATACATAATGATGTTTCATTAGATATGAAGCTGTTTTAAACACATAAATATGCCTTATCACTACAGGGTTTGTTTATGGAACAGTTCAAAAACAAAAAAATTAATGTGAGAAACTTCTTGTTAAATGCCCTTGAATAACTTCATTCAATTATTATTTTAAGTATGTTGGAAAAGACTATTCCAGAAACATCCTTTAGTTATTGCTGCAGTATGATTTAAATGTTCAATACACCACTGATAGTGGTAATCTCTGATTTATCCTTCAACCTCTTCCTCACTGAAGATAAACTTAGATAGCCCTCATTCTGGAATAGCTCTTGGAATTGTATTAGTAGAAACTTTACATGTTATCATTTATACAGTTGTGTCTTTGCATTAAAAGTTAATGCTTATGCATCACATTTGAAAATGCAATAGACAGTGTGGCTTACATTTGACCATATTTTATGGCAGTAAGATTAGAACTGTTCCACAATATAATACACATGCGGCATGGAAGGCAGACCCCAACCACCATAATATGAAATTTTCATTTTACTTAAAATTCTTACAAAATTTGAAGGATAATTTTATTAATTTTAGTGCCTTCCATCCCCTACGACAGCCAATTTTGGAACAGCCCTAAAAATATTTGTATTACATATGACCATAATTAAATGACAGGTGTTCAATTAATCCTTCGATTTGAAAATATATGAATTGAACTTATATTTTTCAAATTTTCATGCAATTATTAAGCAAGTGATGTGGCACATTTCTAAGCAAGAATCACACCATATGATCATTTCATTTAAGTTGTGCTACATGTATGTCACTTGCATTCATATGGCTTAAAACCTACATCAACATCAGCTTTCTTTTGTTTAGGAGTAAAATTTATTATTATATGCATGGGCAAATCAGGACAGACAGCAAACCTTCGTTACTGTCATTTGACATTATGCTAAATACTATTCTGTCTGTGTTAGAAATAATTGTAAACTTGGGTATTAGATCAAAATTATGTTCAGAATGAACTTATAAATTTAGATGTAAAACCAGATTATAATTTGGGCATACACTATACAGGTAAACCTATAAATATCTATATCTGTGTGTAGAATTTATTCGAAAATTGCATGATTAAATACCAACTAATCACAGAACAGAATTTTCTGAAGAATAAGATGATTCAAAGAGTTATGAATGGTTGTAGAAAAATGCTGTGATTATTATGTAAATTCAGAACTTAATGCATGCATGCATTTTTGAGGGTTCTTGAAAAATGACAATATCTCTAAATTAATTGATGTACTTTGTTTAGAAGAACACTACTTCTTTCAAAAGGTACATGCAAATTTTAATCATTGCATAAATAAGTTAACAATATGTCATATGAATATCTTAAGACTTCCTAATGGATTTCTCATTTATGGGTAGAAATGTTATAGTAGAATAAATACAGAAGAGTTTCATTTAAGTATAAAACAATAATGTGTTTGTATATAATGAAATAACATTATTAGATCATCAGATAATTCACATGTTGTAAACAAATTTGCATGCTTGAGCCTCAATTGATGGTTGTATTCTATCAGGGTAATGATTTATATGAAATCTTTGAAAGCCTTGAATGTGATAGCTTCTCAATATGTGACAGTCTCATACTATTGACATCTCTTGTTTGTTCATGATGGTAAGTAGTGAAAACTGTGTCAAGTTAAAGATATATTAGAAGTTTGAAAATACTTCACCTGAACAATGATTTTAGTCATGATAGTGAATCCATGGAATTAAAAAAGTTACATGTTTTATGTTTATAACATGATTGTCTAAATGTTCCATACATGTAGTTTCCAAAGTAATATCTTGTAAAATGTGTTAAGGATCAAGATTCAGATTGCATGTTTTAAACATTCATGTTTTAAGGGCAGTAAAATTGTAGGGGACTGTAGAATACTTGTGATCTTGTGATATTAGTTTTAAAGGAATAGTGCAATATACTTTTGTACAAAGAACTTGTAAGGCATACATGAAAAGAACTCTCTTTAAATGCCTAATACATAAAATGTATGCACATGCATATCTTACAGTTACTTATGCGATGTTGTTATTTATTCAATGATACATTAAATGTATTACCACTTTACCGACTGTTTGAAAAAAATCCATAATATAATGCTTCATACTGTACATTAAGGCCAAATCTTACCGTAATATCATTGTCAAACTTTCGTCCCTCTTTTGTAGAGTGGAACATTTTTCACAGAATTTCATGTGGTGGATAGTTCCTCAAAATCCTAAAAATGCTTTTCATTTAGCTTTCAATAGTATTGCAGTTGTTTTTTGCTACACATGTTAATCATGTTTTCATACATGTTGTTTTCCTTTTAATATTGAAATATGGTATGGATGATAAATATTGATATTGCTCAAACAAGAAGTAATTACGTTATTTTCACTTGTTCCATGCCTCCCCTAAATCAAACAAATTTGCAAAGTAAATTTTAATCTGTTTTCATCATTGATTTTGTATTATCCAGTATGTCAGACAGCTCTCCCATAGTATACTGCCATCTTTAATTTTAATTGTTTTATAATTTGTATAGTATATATTATTCCTTGTAGAAAATAATTAAAAGTGAATATTCTAGACTTACAAAGTTCATGCTATTGTAAGATTAGCATATTCATGCATATTTAAATAGTTGTACCATACCATAGAACAGTTGTTAACAAGTATATTGATGAAAATTGAATTGTCCTTAATAGAATATTAATTGATTTGCCAAGCTTGTGCTTTATAATATTTTTCTTGATTTTGATTTTGATTTTAAGATTCATTTCCGAAAACAATAGTCATGATGTTTTTTAGAATTTATTTCCATGGGCAATCTAAACTGTTAAAGCTCTTGAATTCTTTACATTGACTTTCATGATAAAAAAATACAAAAGATTTATGGAAAAAAGTGTGAGCACATGTTAGGAAAGGAGAGAAAAAGGTATTTTTCTCAGATGGAAGAATGAAAAGTTGGTATATTGAAAATAAAGTGAAGAAAAGATGTTAATGTTTTGTATGGATACAAAAGAAATATAAACTAAATTTGATATTTCGAAAGGTTGTGCATTATTTCAACTGGATTTGACATTTTGGAATATTGAGTGTAGAATGAAAATATATACATGAATTACAGTTTGGGGATTGATCGCTGGAATATGTGATTTTATAGAGAAAAAAAGGATATGAATGATAGTGAGCTTGTATTTCAAAGAAAAAATCAATAAATTCTGTCACTGTTATCTTTTGCATGCTTCTTGTTTTCATTAAATTTTTCATTTTTCCAAGAATTCCAGTTTTGATTTGTATATTTACATGGTAATATTTGTTTTTAAACACACTAAGTCATCTTAAGCCATCTCATTTTAAACTTCCCCTAGTAGTATAACTTTTATTCTATGTAGTTCTGATTTAGTTGTTTATATTTTGAATAACCCATATTTAACCATCAATATAATCTTTTTATGGATTTGAATCGCATATCAAGCAAACAAGTTTTAAGCATTTTGTTCTTGTGAACTTTATTTTTCATTTTCATAATGTGTGCAATGAGGCTTGGGAGGAGAGACATGAATGTGTTTCTTTATAAATGGAGTGAGAAAGTGAACTTATTTAGTGAGTATTGGACAGAAAGTGAAAGCTTTTATATTTATTTTGCATTAAACATTGCAGCTTACATGTAGAAAAAAAACACAATGAAAAATAAATTGTCATTGAAGAGCAGACCGGTAATTGGTATGGTTTAGTAAATTTTAAGAATAGTGTTTGTACAAATGAAGAATTTCTGAATATAATTTAAGTCTCTACAATAAATTTCGGCAACAGTAGTTTACTGATGTCCAAATCTCATCAATCCAAAACGAAGATTCAAATCAAGATAACAAACAAAAACTTTGGGAAAAATAAGTTCTTAAATGAAAACAGTGTATACATTATAAATTACTGAATGTCATATCTGATATGTAAATTTAATTTAGTATTTTCTGTCATCCCTAAAAATAAATTAATTCATAGTTAAAATCTCATGGACATGATGGATTTGATTAAATGTCGGCTTATAACATAAATGTGTTAAAACATTGTTAAGTTCTTTACAACATCTTATTTATGATATTAATATCAGTATGAGGTTGAAGAACCAAAACTGTATGAAGTGATGTTTTTAAAAATAATAATCCTTGCTGCGTTATGAATAGTACATAATAATGTTTAGCACCAGTTGTTTTGTTGAAAAAAATCTTTGCATAGTACTGGGTTCACTTGTAAGAGTTGAAAGTGTTTTTGCAATATTTGTTGAACAATTTTCCTATTTCATTTTTTTTACTGGATAGTTAAGTGTTCACTGATTTGCCTACAGTGAGTATTTTAATTTTTTCAATCCATTTGTTTGTGATTTAAGAAATAAACACATGCTGATGCGAGATATTGTTTTTCCGTATTAGAATGTTTGATAGTTGTTCAGCAAAGTAATGTTTTATGTGTGAATTGAGATAATTGTGAAAGAGATTCAGAGTTAAGTGTTTATGATTTGTATGTTTCTGTCCAAGTTGTGTGAATGTCAGTTGATTAGATAAATTCATAACATAGATAATATGTTTGTGACGGTATTTGTTTGATGGTTGTAGGATATATCCATAAGAAAACATTAAAAACTTTCTAACCGATAAGATTTTTAGTTTTAAATGATTTTTTTTAAATATAGTAGTATATTATTGTAAAAATTAAGTTCTCAATGAACAACCCCAGAGGATGTAAAAAGATACAAACCAAAATTTATTTTTTGGAATAGAAAGCATGCTTTCATGGCAAAAAATTAAACTTGCCATTAATTACCATCATAAATCAAGAGATTTACTCTGAAAGTATAGTAGAATTTTATGAATTAAGTTGGTATTAAAATCACAAAAGTGTTATATACTTGAGAAAAAAAAGAAATCTGTCAGGTATATGAATTTCCAGGATTCTGGTGTGCGCTGGTATGGTCTTACCTACACCTAATTTCTTGTGATTTAATTCCGTTGTTTATGTGCTGTTTGATACAAGAGGCTTGTAAATGATGTTACTTAAGTATTGAACTTACTCTATGATTACCATAATATTGCAAATGGTGGAAGACCTTAATCTTATTAATGTATTAGGAGGTTATTCTTTGTTCTGTTTATTTCCAAAGGCTGTACAAATTATTGTATCATTTGTTATGTAACTTTTTAGTTTGAGCAGTTCTTGTCAATAACCTGATCTTGGAGATAATTTACTACCACTAAAGTCCTTTATTTTGTTTGTTTATTTAATTTCATCTTTTACATTTATACAAATCACTTTGTATTTTATTGCTTATTAGAAAGTCTTCTTCACATGTGCGGAAAATTGTCATAAAAATGCTTTGTAACCAAGAATAATTTAATCCTGGTCAACAAAAAAGAAAATGTTCTATTTAAAACACAATTATGAAGCTTGACTTATGAAATGCTGATCTTTGCATATGTAGTTAATAAAGGAAAAGGTAGTTTACTGATGTTCAAATCTCTCAAATTGATTAAGAAGACAAAACAAAGTTACAAACTAAACTTAGGGAATCACATGAACTCCAAAAGGGGTTAAGACCTTGTGTGTTGACAGGGTAAGCCTCTCCTGCTTTGCATGCATCAACCGTCGTGCAATTTGATATTAAAAACTAGTTTATAAAGTACTATCATCACAATCAAAATGGTATAGTGGCTGTTTGTTTAATTCCTTGGCATTAAAGGCTTTACATTTTATATACAGGGTATTTATAGATTACAATCTAAAACTGGGATGCCTTTACCCACTATTCACAGCTAAATTGCATGAAAAATGTCAGATTAATCAAATGGATTGGTGACCAATTTTAGAAGGCAATTCGAGGCTTCTTTGTATTCTTTGTATGTCCATTACAGAGTGTAATTTATCAGTAGTTGCTTGGTGTCTAAAGTGAAATATGATTGAGATTTCTTTATTCCAATGTTAACTTTTGTTACATTTGTAATTAAACAGTTTAACTGTATAATTATTATACTTAAGTTATGTTCCTGTTTATCAATATGTTTAGAATTAATTGAGTTTAATTTATTCGTTGCCTAGCAGATCAATCTGGCTTTGTTTGAAATAAAAAAAAAATAACTTAGTTGTTCAAGAGTCTTGGTTCAAGAAAAAAAAATAGAACTTAATCTGAACAACATAGAAGACAATTTATTTATTTTGACAAATTGGTATTTCTGCATATATTTTGCCTGATTGACACCCCCAAAAAATGTAATTAATGATATACTATTTACTAGAGGGTGAAAAAGGATTCAATGATATGTTCAGTTTGTTATAAAAGTACTTCTATTGATAAATTGACTATTCAAACAGAAATTGTAGAATGAGTAAGTCTTTATGAAATAAGAAATCATCCTTGTATTATGTATAATGTAGTTGTGTAAGTCATATCTGATCATGCCAAACTAGCATGATTTTTTTAGGATAAATACTCTTTCAGAAATAATGGCATGTTAAAAATTCCAAGTATTTCTTAAAAAATTATAATGTTTGACTTCACTGCTATTTAATATATTCAAAGAGGAAGATTTGGGAAATCTGACCATGCCATTATTTTGGAAATTCTTAGTTACTCAAATGTTAATATGTCTTTTAATATATTAAATGATTGTAGAACATCATTATTTGAACGGGCTGCATTATGATTCAGTCAATATGTCATCCTGGTATTTGGTGAGGTTTGTGGTTCTCAATATTTAGTTTTTTGTGTTATGTTAAGTTATTGTTATTTGTCTGTTCATCGATTTTCTTTTTGGCCATGGTGTTGTCTGATTTAGCGGGACTTGTGATTGTTAATCCCCTGCACCCTTTAGTATCTTCTCTTGCTTCTTGAAAAATGTTGTAACTTGATAACATGTAGACATGAAAATAATTATTCTTGACACTTGGGCTCTACTTTCAGTATAGAACCTTCTTTGTTTTTTCCATTGCAAATTTGTCAAATTTTAATGTCTTAGTCAGAAATCCCATGCACAAATCTTTCAATTAAAATACAAAAATGAAAAAAAATGGAACTTGATATTTGACTTTCTCCACTCGACTGGGGCCTTAGGTCATTAAACTTTACTCTGTTCTGTACTTGGAGTACGAATTTTGTGCTCGTAATCCTGCATTCTGATTGGTTGGATTCTGAGTCCTGAGTACAATAATCGTAATTTTTTATGAGCGCAATCATTGATAATTAGATTTAGAGAAATAATTAAAATGAGTTTAAAAAAAAACAAAAAACAAAGTTAAATGATGTGTGATCAATTGCAGCCAGATTGAATAATGATGTTCATAACTTAAGTTTAGTTTATGTTGTGTAGTAACTATTATTTATTATTTGTTAACTCTAAGGATATATTTTTGTACATAAATGTGTTCGAGATTTAATGATCCAACCTGTATTTTTTTCAGAGGGAAGGTAAAGTATAATTAATTATAGAATATGTTTATGGATTTTAAAAATTGCTCCTGTACTCTATTTGTAGGTAAAAAGACATGTACAAGGTTCATCCTTAATTATCAGATTATGTATGGTAATTTATTCTGCTTCGTGAAAGTGTTTATAAAAAAAATTCTCAGACATCTAGATGTTTTCATTGATGTATATAGCTAATTGTTTAGACATGTGACAATTGAACTTAAAGACATCATAGAATACATCACTTCATCGCATCATGTGACTCACGTCATCAAATCACCACAGATCATCTATTCAAAGACATACAGTTGAAAACAGAACAGATGAAAATCTACAAATGGAAAAGAGGCAGATCTTCTGTTAGAAGTTACAACTTTATTCTGGATAAGTTTTACACAGGAAAAGAAGTGGATTTTAACAGATTGGATATGAAATGAATTACCACAATACATTATTATGAATTCTGAAGAATATTTAAACACATTTTCTTTTCAGGATTTTACCCCATCAAAGATATTTTATTTTTTTTAAATCCATCAAAAATAAATGTAGTAAAACAACCGACTTTTTTTAATGAAATATTGTCCTATTGGCAAAGGTCTGTCTTCATCATTTTTCCATCTTCCATGGATTCAGATAATGAAAAAGTTAAAAATTATAGTTCAATTATTTAACTGAACATTACTCTTTTTAGCATAGGCATTTTACAGCTTGAATTATTGTTCAGATACTAGTCTTTAATTTAAGAGTAGACTTAATGCTGGCCACGTGTTGGTTATTAGTTCCCTACAGACGAAGTCGAAGTGGACTTTAGGTTTGCACTCCGTCTGTCTGTCCGTCTGTCCATCCGTCAGTCTGGCAAATCAGCTTTCCACACTTTTTTTCTTCGTTCTTGAAGATATTGATTTGATATTTGGTATATAGTTTTATCATGACAAGTTATAGATCAAGTTGTACTTTTTGTTCCGGACTGATGACTTAATCCACAGTTATGGACCAGTCCATAACTCTGGACCATATCTAATGTTAGAGTACTATGTTAAACCATATTTCTGTACAAAGGGAGATAACTCATTTTTTAAAAGACATTCTTTGTTAAATTATTTGAAGAATTTTTTGGCAGGTTTGTTTGTTATTTAGTATAAACTAATTTTCTGAATGCTATATATATAAAAAAAAAATTATGAAGAGAAATACTTTAATTAGATAATAATCTATTTTTATTAATGTATATATTTCAATACATTACATTGTGTAGATAAAAGTTGTTGACATTTTATAGATAAGTTAAAATCTATATTAGTTTGTGACAAATGAAAGAAAAAATATTTGGAACTATTAATTATATTTGATTGTAATTTGAAAATAGATAAACACTGTATAACATCATATCTAATTTTAGAGAACTATTAATCATATCTAATGTTTTTTTCACTCATATAATCAGTTTTCCACACTGTTTTTAGTCATGCTTGAACATATTGACATGCTATTTACTCTTTGTTTACACCATGACAAGTTAAAGAACAAGTTACCATTTTGTTCCAGTAAAATGAATTTTTACCTGGTAGGGGACAGAGTGCATGCAATACTCTCAGAATGCTTGTTTGGTTTTGATTTGTAGCCCAACATCACTTGTTTTATTGTTGTCTTCTTATAAGTGGATAGACATTGTTCGTGTCCTGTTTACCTGTCTGCCTATTTCATTCCAAGGATTTTCACTTCGATTTCCCACATGAATGAATTATGAGTTAAACCTGGCATAATCTATTCTCACTATTTAAAAGTTTATTAGAGCACTTCAATCGGTTTTATTGATTTAGGGGAACAAGCATGTTGGCATTATATCAGAAGATGAAATTATGGAAACAAAGTCTTTAAAGCAGACAAAACTAAACAAAATACATATTGCACTATATTTATTTTAAAATTGGAATTGACCATTCTTATTCGATTAAAAGATGGGTTTCAAAAATAGACGAATATAGAATTTAAATAAGATAACTTGCAAAGAAAATATTTAAATGATTTCTTTTCTATCTAATCGGTTTTAATTTGATACAAAAGACAAGGTATATTACTGATTAATAGGGATGCGCAGTTCAACAATTGATGTCTTCAGTGATGCTTGAGGCCAAAATATTTGAAAGTCCAAAACGAAATACAAAAGTCAAAATAGCATTTAAGCAGTTGTTACCTTTTCTTTATAATGTTTGAAATGTTAATTATTGAATAGAAATTATGTGACTTGTCCGATCAGGTAAATGCCTAATTATAAAAATAAGAAGATGTGGTATGATTGCCAATGAGACAACTCACCACCAGAGACCAAATGACATTAAAATTCTAATGTATATTATTTCGACTTGATTGTGATAAGGACAGTTAAAGATGCATTTGTATTGGCATAATAACATAATCTTTATCGAATTAGTGCTCACAAGCACATTTGATTTCAAATATCAACCCTTCCCCTTTCGTCTCAATCAGTCGCATAAGAAAAGGTACTTGAAATTATGAACAGTAAAATAATCTGAAAGATACCGGATTTCCATTCCCTTGAACCTATTTATAACCATTACTCCGCAGGAGAAGGAAGAGGCGGGTATATTCTCCAGTCTGACTGTCCCATTATCATTCAGATTTTTTTTTCTCAGGAACTACAAATAATAGTTAAAGGGGCACTAGCTACGAGATATTTAGAAAATCTAATATATGTTTTTTTTGTTCAATCATTAATGAAAGTGAAATAGTTAAATAATTATTCGCTTTTAGCTGGCAGTATGGTTCAAATTTGTCAAAATAAGCAAAGAAACATTGATGATGAATTATTCACTTGCAAGTGAATAATTCGACCTCATTGAAAGCGTATTCATGTGAACTTCAATTTAACCCCTTAGCTAGAGATGGATAACACGTGAATTGTATGTGTAAAGTTATTTTAAGGAAAAGAATGTCAACATTGAAAGTGAAACAAAGGTAAATCATTTGATTGACTTATCCTATCTGCAAAAAATCATTCTTATACAGGTAAAAACGATGATAAACATATATTTTTTTATCTATAATATGAAATTAAACAGACCTAGAAAAATCCAATAGCACGAGTTCGCTTAATCTATTTATATCTTTATTTATGTTTACATCGCTTATATGGTCATCGGATGACTTTGGAGGTCAACTCGATAGTTAATTAGATGGGGTCTAGACTAAAATACACACGAAACGAATCTACATATTATCATGCCCATGTCCTGTTAACTGTTTATTTTAGACTTTTAATAGTTTGGATAAATGTTCGATATTGTTATAAATCAAATATGAGAATTTGAGTCAAATCGGTGAACATGAATTTGACAGCTAGTGCCCCTTTAACTGAAATTTGTTATCAGGCTCCATGACAGCATGTTGTGCCGTGTGACCGGTTTTAGAATCATCACTCATTAACTTTTTATCAATTGAATACTTGTATATTCTTAACAAAAAAGCCTTATATGAGATTTTCGTCACATTTTTCTAGGAAACTACAAATAATAGCTTCCTGAAATTTGTTATCAAGCTTCATGTCGGCATGCTATAGGGAAAAAGTAGTATTACATTTTCCGGGCTTAAAGGTTGGCCTTTCCTGTACCCAAGGAAGGTGAAGGACGTCAACTTTGAGCGCTGTGATTGGAGTTAAGGGTATAATATATATTTTTATTTATTTATGAATAACTCCAGTGTGTACATTTACAATATAACTTCTGAAACACATTGAAATATTTTTTGAGAATAATTCGATAAAGCGTCCAAATTTTCATAAATTTGATGTAAAATGACGGTGGGCATGGATCCATAAACAAGTTCCGTTTGAAGATGGTCATGCTACCATTTGACTTCAGTTTCTATAAAATAATGAAGTACTAATATCACACATAACTGTTTTGTCCAGGTTTTTATTGTCAAGCCTGAGACTAATGTTGAAGAAAGCGAGACCTAGGGATAGTGATCCGGCGGCGGCGTTAATAAACTTCTTTAAAGCTTACTAATTCAGAAGGTAGAAGACCTGGATCCTTCATTCTTTGTATATAGATGCCTAATGTTATGAAGTTTCCGTCTGTCAAATGTCCATTGTCCTTGACCTCATTTTCATGGTTCAATGACTAATGAAAAAAAGTTAAGATTTTTAGTGTTCTTAATTTCTCTCTCATTATGAGAAATAGGATAACTATATTTGGTAAGTGCGTACCTTGCAAGGTTTTCATGCATATATGCCTGTCAGACAGTTTTCACTTGACCTCGACCTCATTTCATGGATCAGTGAACAAGGTTAAGTCTTCGTTGTCAAGTCCATATGTCCATATATATACTATAAGCTATAGGTCTACTATACTTGGTGTACATGTCCTACTGGCAGGTGTCATCTGACCTTGACCTCATTTTCATTGTTCAGTGGTTCATGTTAAGTTTTTGTTCTGTTTTTCTAATACTGTGCAATAGGTCAACTATATTTGGTGTATGAAAATATTTTACAATGTACATGTCAGGCTGGCAGAATTTATTTGACCTTGACATCATACGGTTCATTGCTCAATGTGAAGTTTTTGTGTTATGGTCTGTTTTTCTTAAACTATGAGCAATAAGTCAACAATATTTGGGTATGGAATGATTATAAGGTGTATTAACACTTATAGATATAAGAAGATGTGGTATGAGTGCCAATGAGACAACTCTCCATCCAAGTCACAAGTTGTAAAAGTAAACCATTATAGGTCAAAGTACGGCCTTCAACACGGAGCCTTGGCTCACATCGAACAGCTAGCTATAAAAGGCCCCCACGATGACTAGTGTAAAACCATTCAAACAGGAAAACCAACGGTCTAATTAAAAAAAAAACAAGAAACTAGAAACACTTTTGAACCACATCAACAAACGACAACCACTGAACATCAGGTTCCTGACTTAGGATAGGTGCAAACAAACGCAGCGGGTCCAAACGTTTTAACAGGCGCCAACCTTCACCCTACCTGAAACAATAGTGTAACATCACATAGAAAGACGCACTATAAAATATCATTTGAAAGACATATTAATAAAAAAAATTGAACATACAATGAACGAATAAATTTGATATATGACACATTGTACTTATGTAAACAAGTCACATTACCTGAAAATCTGTGAAAGCAGTGAAAAATGTGATGAATTGAAACCGTTATTATCTTTTATTAATTTTTAGGCAGTTAAGCTGCCTTATGCGAGCACCCTAGATTTGTGTTCTACCCAATAAATGCTGAAATACGTGCCATTGTTATTATCTAGCTGGATATAATGTTATTTATAACTAATTGAATAGTTTTTTCATACTTTTAATTCTGGATTACAAAAATATGACCAGAAAAAACCTTAAATGATCGTCGAACCACCCAAAAGTTTTGAAGTTGCACATAGGAAGTAGAGCACATTAGGAATCCTTATGTAGTTTATTATCCCCTGTGCTTTTGGCTAAGATGTCAAAGAACAATTGTATGAAATATTTAATCGCCGAAAATCTTTAAAGACAAGCAGTTTAGATTTCCCAAATGGCAAAAGTCGTAGGAATATTGTTTGTCGTCAATACGTGTTACAACTACGTCAGTAGTCTATTAATAAGTTCCACTGTTCATGCTGTTGGCGGCAATTTCAAATTAGAAGACGAAATTTTCGTATCTTTTCAATTTGGAGGCAGGGATTCAAATTAGCGGTGGTCCGAGGTCCGCGACCTTCCACTGTTGCAATCGGACTCTCGACTTGGTTACTAGCTACGCCCGACGGACCTTTCACTTGAAAGAAAATTAAAAATAACTTTGCAAACCTTTTTACCAAAGTCTCTAAATAAACGATCTCAAAACGTATTTTCATCTTTATTATTCATGACAGCGATGTTCATTTTGTTCAACCGCTAGCTTTATACAGATAATCGCCTAATAGTAATGTGTAAATTCGAGTAAAATCGTATCTGACTGACAAAAACAACATTGAAAAACAATGGATGCCGTGTAGACAATTACAATATCGGGTCCGATTCCGGAAGCGGATAAGGGTAATTCCGGGTTTTGGAGATCAACTACAAAAAATTTTTTCAGGCAGGCATACTGTTCCCAGAGGCAGGTGACAAAATACATCTATGCATGGTAAATACATATAAACACTAGAAATGGAAACCAAAAGATATATGTAAAAGAAAGAAAAAGCAAAAAATATTTGATACAGAAACTCAAAATTACTTTTTGACAAATTTTAATGTCAAAATCCAATACAATGTGACAGCTGGGAACAGTATATCTAACAATATATATGTTCCTGGTGACAGTATAAATCTTCTTTATCAGTGATAAATGTTGATAATGCATGTAAGATGCTTTTAAAGTGTAAACATATTACTGCAATTTTTTTCTCAATTTTGAAGGGTCAGTTAACATAGCTGGAAGTTTCTTACTTTGTTTTCGCAAATAGTGCAACTAGATTTTATGATACCTGAATGTAAGCAAATCATATGATATATAGGTGGAATCCTTTGGGTCACTCTACCCCCTCCTGTTTGATAACTTTGAAACGGATGAGATCCCCACCCCTAAACCATATATATTCATGTATGGGACTATATAACTAATCAAATGAAATATATAGGGGGAAGTCCCTAGGGTTACCCCACCCCTCCTGTTTGAGAACTTGGAAACAGTCGAGATCCCCACCCCTAAACCATATATATTCATGTATGGGACAATATAACTAATCAAATGAAATACAGGGGAGTCCCTGGGGTCACCCCAACCCTCCTGTTTGGGAACTTTGAAATGGTCGAGATCCCCACCCCTAAACCAAATATATTCATGTATGGGACAATATAATAAATCAAATGAAATATAGAGGGAGTCCCTGCAGTCACCCCACCCCTCCTGTTTGAGAATTTGGAAACGGTCAAGATCCCAAGACAAGACAAGACAATTTATTTAAACTTAAGCACACGTATGGTGCTACAAGAGGATAACAATTATACATTAACAATTACATATATACTTATACATTTACAAGCAAGACACACAATAAATAAATAAGTGATATCATACAATAAAATGGAAATAAACTATAGTTGGTTGATTTGTTTGCAAAATTCTTAATTGCAACATGGATATGAAGTTATTGTAACATGCTTTGTATTATGAAAATATTTTTTCAATATGTCTTAGAAACATGCACACTTTTGTTAGCAGTGGCACGTTACAGTGTGATAATAGACCAGTAAGTTTCAATTGGGAAGGATTTTGTGTGTAATATGTAGGTATATATCTTTCTCTTAAAGACATAATTTGTTCATTGGAGCATACAAAAAAATAATGATCCCATAAACCATACATATTCATGTATGTGACAATATAAAAAATGAAATGAAATATAGGGGGATTCCTTGGGGGTCACCCCACCCCTCCTGTTTGAGAACTTGGAAACGGTCGAGATCCACCCCTTAACCATATATATTCATGTATGGGACAATATAACAAATCATATGAAATATAGGTTGAGTGCTTGGGGCCACTCTACCACTTCCTGTTTGAGAATTTGAAAACGGTCGAGATCCCCACCCTAAACCATATATATTCATGTATGGGACAATATAACAAATCAAATGAAAAATAGGGGCAGCTCCTATGGTCACTGTAAACCATCCTGTTTGAGAACTTGGAAACGGTCGAGATCCTCACCCCGAAACCATATATACTCATGTATGGGACTATATAACAAATCAAATGAAATATAGGGGAGTCCTTGCAGTCACCCCACCCCTCCTGTTTGAGAACTTGGAAACAGTCGAGATCCCGACCTCTAAATTAAACCATATATATTCATGTATGGGACAGCAGAACTTATCAAATGAAATATAGGGAGAGTCCTAAGGTTCACCCTACCCCCTCCTGTTTGATAACTTGGAAACAGATGAGATCCCCACCCCTAAACCATATATACTCATGTATTTGGCAATATAACAAATCAAATGAAATATAGGGGAAGTCACTGGGGTCACCCCACCCCCTCCTGTTTGAAAACTTGATAACGGTCGAGATCCCCACCCCTAAACCATATATATATTCATGTATGGGACAACATAAAAAATCAAATGAAATATAGGGTTAGTCCCTAAGGTCACCCCATCCCCTCTTGTGTGTGTTTTAAGAACTTGTAAAAGTTTGAGATACCAACTCCTAAACCATATTCATTCCTGTTCGTCATTTCAAACAGATTTGAATGACATACAAGATCAATCTCATAGGCATCACATATGCATATCACTTTACTAGACCTAATCAATGTGTACTAGACTTTGCCCAATGTCAGGCGACCATGGGAACGAATAATTATGGCAGCTTTGTTTGGGAGACTTCGTAACAGCATTCTGTTACAATTATTTCTTGTTTATTATAAAATTTTATTGATGCAAAAAATGAGTAGGTTTAAAGAATTTACCTTAATTATATTTTGAATAATTTCTGGTTCTATAAAAAATTTCATTTTAATATGGCTCATTTTAAAGAAAACATATCTTTCAAGCCCAAGAGTGTTTGACCAACTTTATTATAATCACCTGTCATTTTATTCCAAACTTAGACATCATGGACTTGGGGTGAAGGTGGGGGTCATTTACATTTACTATGGGCAGGTCAGTCAGACCTCACCTTTGATCCCCGTAGTAGTAAACATTTGTCTGATTTGTGTCTCATAACTTTTGCACTGTAGAACACAAACTCAGTTTTCTTTCCAGGGAAGCAAGTCCATGCATACTATTACAAGCTCGTACTAAGTCAACTTGAACTACTAACAGTCAACTAATACCAACGTTAACTATCAACTAGAACAACTGCAATCATTTCGAACTTGTACCACTGCAGACACATGACCATTAAAAATATACTTGATATATGCGTTGCTTTTGAAAACCTTGATAAAATATGAATTATTTGCCTTAATAATTAATTCATTAAATGAACATAAATGCACAATATATGAATGTTTAATGTTTGTTCTTTTAAATCTTAAAAAAAATGAAGCAACATAGCCACAGTTTTCATAATTATGTTTGCCTTGGTTTTTGGTTAACTGCCTACAGTGCTTACAGTGCTTTGATCTTATATGTTACCAGCATACGGATTCTACTGAACTCTTTTAGCTCACCTTACCCAAAAGGGTCAAGTGAGCTTTTCTCATCACTTGGCGTCCGTCATCCGTCGTCGTCCGTTAACTTTTACAAAAATTTTCTCCTCTGAAACCACTGGACCAAATTAAACCAAACTTAGCCTAAATCATCCTTATGGTATCTAGTTTAAAAAAATGTATCCGATGAACCCGCCCACCAATCAAGATGGCCGCCGTGGCTAAAAATAGAACATAGGGGTAAAATGCAGTTTTTGGCTTATATCTCTGAACTTAAGCATTAAGAGCAAATTTGACATGGATTAAAAATGTTAATCAGGTCAAGATCTATCTACCCTGAAATTTTCGGACGAATCCGACAACCCGTTGTAGGGTTGCTGCCCCTAAATTGGTAATTTTAAGGAAATTTTGCAGTTTTTATACGACCGCAAAAAATTTTTGGCGTCGTATAATGCTATGATGTCGTCGTCTGCGTCGTCGTCGTCCGAAGACACATTTGGTTTCCGGACAATAACTTTAGTTTAAGTGAATGGATCTCTATATAAATTTTTACCAGAAGGTTCAATACCACAAAAGGAAGGTTGGGATTGATTTTTGAGGTGATAGTACCAACAGTTTCGGTATTAGGGTCCAAAAAGGGTCCAAAAACGAGCTTTTTTGTAGTTTCCGGACAATAATTTATGTGTAAGTGTATGGATCTCTCTGTAATTGTACCACCCACAAGGTTCCATATCACACAGGGAAGGCTGGGATTGAGTTTGGGGTTAATTGCCCCAAACGTTCAGGAATTAGGGAGGGAAAAGGGGCCAAAAACAAGCATTTTTCTAGTTTCCAGACAATGACTTGTGTTTAAGTGTATGGATCTCTCTGAAATTGTACTACAAGGTTCCATACCATAAAGAGAAGGCTGGGATTGAGTTTGGAGGTAACTACTCCAAAAGGTGGGTGGGGGGTTAAAAATTTGGGGGGGGGGGGGTTCATTTTTTTTCTTCAAAATTTTTTTAATCTTCAATTGCACAGTATTGCGCAATAGTAAGAAATCTTCAATTGCACAGTATTGCGCAATAGCACAGTATTGGTCAAAAGCAAGAAATCTTCAATTGCACAATATTGTGCAATAGCACAGTATTGTGCAATATCACAGTATTGCGCAATAGCAAGAAATCTTCAATTGCACAGTATTGCACAATAGCATAGTATTGCGCAATAGCAAGATATCTGCAACTGCACAGTACTGCGCAATACCAGAAATCTTCAATTGCACAGTATTGCGCAATAGCAAGAAATCTTCAATTGCAAAGTATTGGACAATAAGTATTGCACAATAGCAAGAAATCTTCAATTGCACAGTATTTTGCGCAATAGCAAGAAATCTTCAGTTGAAAACAAATACAAATGTTTTAACCAATTTCAATGGGATTAATTAAGTCTTTAATATTTGGGGGTTCTAACCTTGTATAATTTTTTTGGATATTGTGCCCTATTTTTAAATTGGTCTACATTGAGGTCAAAAGGGTCTAAAATTAAACTTTGTTTGATTTCAACAAAAACTGAAGTATTGCGGCTGTATGATTTGCTGAATCTTATTGTGCATTTAGATTTTTATTTTGGGCCCTATTTTCAAACTAGTTCATATTAAGGTTTGAAGGGTCCAAAATTAAACTTCGTTTTTCAACTAAAATTAAATTATTGGTGTTTTTTTTTATATGCTGAATCTAGCCATGTTGTTAGATTTTGGATATCAGACCATTCGAGGTAAATTAAATATCCCATTTAAAATTTTTAAGATCTTTGACCACATTTTTTGTGTGTCAGAAACCTATATTATGTCAAAAATTTGATCACAATCCAAATTCTGGCAGTGTCAAGCTTGAATATTGTGTCCAAACTTGCCCTAGCTGTTCAGCGAAGCATTTTATTGGTTATTGTCTTGAATATTATAAAAGATAGAGATAAACTGTAAACAGGAAATATATTCAGCAAAGTAAGATCTACAAATAAGTCAATTTGACCAAACTTGTCAAATGACCCATTAAGTAGTTATTGCCCTTTTCGTAAATTTTTGTAATCTTTTACAAAAATCTTCTCTTGATATTACTGGGCCAAGTTAAACCATTCTTGGCCTAAATCATCCTTAGGGTATCTAGTTTAAAAAAATGTATCCGATGACCGCGCCCACCTACCAAGGTGGCCGCCATGGCTAAAAATTGAACATTGAGGTAAAATGCAGTTTTTGGCTTATATCTCTGAAACTAAAGCATTTAGAGCAAATCTAACGGGGTTAAAATGTTCAACAGGTCAACATAACCAAAATTGTCAATTGCCCCCTTAAGGAGTTATTGCCCTTTAAAGTCAATGTTTCTCTTTTTCGTAATTTTTTTTTAATCTTTTACAAAAATCTTCTCTTTATCTACTTGGCCAAATGAAATTAAACTTAGCCACAATTATTATTAGAGTATCTTGATTGAAAAATGTATCCGATGACCCTGCCGTACAACCAACATGGTCCCCATTGGTAAAAATAAAACATATAGGGGTTTACTCTAGAAGTCTATGGGGAAAAAGGTAAAAAAAAAACCAATTTCAAAAGGTCACAACTTGAAAACTAATTTAAATAATGATAAGGGGTCTTCAGTAACTATTGTAAGGCTGCAATTGGATGACTTGATTTTTTTCCAGGGCGTGCAATTTTTCAGGGGGGGGGGGGGGAAACTAATAATTTCTCCTTGATATGTTCCATGTTTAGAATTATTCAGTGTTACTTTTTCTATGAAGCATTATTATATCTTTTCTTTCAGCATACTTATATTGGGTGAATGCCCTCCAGACCCGGCGGGTTATTCGGGGTCACTGGAACCCCTGCCCCAATTTATTTTATTGAAGAGTGTTCCATAAAAACATTTAAAGGCATTTTCACCATTACACCGTCCCTGGGTGAAATAAATTTTGGAGTGGAGGAAAGGAAATTTTTTATTTTTTGTTGATTATCTTGAATATCATTACAGATTGAGATATATTGTAAACAGCCAAAATATCAAGCAAAGAAAGATCTACAAATAAGTTAACATGACCAATTGGTAATTGACATCTTATTGGAGTTATTGTCTTTTAAAGTTATTTTCTGCAATTTATTGGTAATTTTTGTAAATCTTTTCGAAAATCTTCTGCTTTTAATTTAACTACTGGGCTAAATTAAACCAAACTTGGCCTCAATCATTATTAGGGTATCTATATGATTTTAACCTTATTTTACATGATTTCCAAAACCACAGTAGATACAGGTGAGCGACACAGATTCGTGAGAGCCTCTAGTTTTATATACATACACATATATATATATATATATATATATATAGCTTAGAACGCGTAATTAACAGTGTATAAAAACGCCTGACCATCTTTTTCGTTCACAACAAACAAAGATTTGAATTTGCTGTTATAGCAAAGAGCCCATGGAGAACCAATTAAGTCTGTCTCTGACAGGAGTGTTTTGTACTGTTTGCCACCAGAGTCTATTGCAATGACATTTTTTGAATCGAGCCCTGCAACAAAAGAATTCCCGTGTTCATCAACTGTGATACCTCTAGGTCCCGTGAGAACCATTTCGTCTGTAAATGTCCATAATATATCCCCGTTTCTATTATGACAGACGATCGTATTGGTATATCCGTTTACAGAATAAAGTGTATTGCCTAATGAAGCAAAAAATGTTGAGACTTCCCCACTGCGTATGTAATTTTTCTCGTTATTTTTTAACCTGATCTCCTGTAATTTGTTTTCGAGAGAAACTATAAAATTGCCTTCAGAGTAAGTTACGCCATAGGAAGGGTGAGTCGTGGAGATACTTCTGAATGTTTTCCCTAATTTAAGACTAACTAGTTCAATATTCCTTTTCGTGGATGATATTACGGCAACAGTTTCATTGTCGACACATGTAACATCATGAATATTTGGCATCATGTTGGTAATTTTCTTTTCAAATTTTCCACCAGGTGAAAAAAGTATCAAAAAAGAAGGATTAAAGTTTGATACCACAAGTTTGCCACAAGGTAAAATACAGCAACCTGACACATTTAAAGCTGTTGTATTTATTTTTGTTTTTAACTTCAGTGTTATATTGTCAACAGACATTGTAGGATTCACGTTTACACTAATCAACTGAGCTTGGCTCTCTTTCCTTCTTTTTAATAGGAGTTTACATGGTAGGGCATTGATGCCAACTTTTCCAAACGTAGGTGTTTCTTTACTGATATTTTGTAATAAGTCGTTAAATTGGCAAATAACTTCGACGTGAGCCAATTGTTGATCTTCAATCCAAGACTGTATGTCATTTTCTGTTTTATTCAGTTTGGTTTCTAACTGAGTGATCCCTAAAAATGTTTGCATATCTGTTGCGTGTTCCTTTATGCTTTCTACATTTTCTATCCACTCTTCGACTAAACTTTGAGTTTTTTTCAGAGATGCAATGAAACTCTGTATTTGTTTGGTTGAATTTTCTACAGATTTGTTGAGTTCAGCGACAAAATTGTCTTGCATTTTATCTAGGTTATAATTTATCGTTTGTCGGATTGCTGATATCTCGGATTCGAATTTCTTTTTTGAAGCTGATAGCGAAGATACATTCTTTTGTCTGTCAGCCAGAATACGACTGAGGTTTTCCTTCAGTTCCACGAGTGAGGATGTGATCTCCGTAAAGGCTACTGATGTTTTAGCATTTTGCACAACATCTTCAACGAGTAATATTTCTTTGCATTCCCTGTGGTTTGCAGAAATGACACATTTTCTACACAACAGTTCATTATGCACATTGCAAAACAATTGGTACTTTTCGTCGTGTCCATCACAGTTCAGTTTAATGTTTGCAATAAAAGATGGCAACATGTGGTATTCCGCGATAAGAACTGTGGTGTGGTTTCGTGTGGCCTTTGACAAGCCGTGATGTTCCTTACAGTCCAGGCATAGTCCTTCATCGCAATCTGAGCACCAAACAACTGACAGCTTAGAAACGTGACGTAAATAACAAATACAACAATTTTCAAACAAAGTAGCCATGACCTGTAAAAACAAAATTCTGTTAATATATACGATCAAATATGGATATCCCGTATAACATATTTTTCATAAAGCGTTATATGTACAAGGTATTGCTGCATAGCGCCTGCCATTGGTGCATGTTATTAACAAAATTAAATTTTGATGATTTGATCATTTTCTTAAAATGCCCCAAAAAAATAATAAAAAATTTGTAGGCTGACAAGTCATGTTTGCGTTTCTGACTGAATGTTATGTTAAATCTTTTTTAAGATTAAGGTATTACCAACTGAATATGTCAACGAACATTGAAAGTGAAGTCGGATGATCTCGGTCAGACAAATTTTCTAATTCTAAAATACAAATTAAGTTATAACTTACAGTAACAAAGACTCTAAAGTAATTGTGAAAAAAAACTAATGTAATCAATGGACCATGAAAAAAGTGTTAACAAAAATACCACAATCCAAGGTAAATTCAAAAATGGAACTCTATAAAAAATGAAAAAATCAAACGTTAGACTTTATCAACCAACGGGATGAATGGAAAATAACTCGCATATTCTTGACCTGGTACATGCATTTTTCGAAGAAAAGTAGGATTAAACATGGTTTATAGCTAGAACCCCGTCATGCAAACATGAACTCCTTACAGCCCATATGTAGTTAACCTATTACGAACAGTAGATAATTACTAATCTAAATTTGAAAACACATTTTTATCAATAAAACTAAACAATGAAAATTATAGATAAATTTCAGATGAGCCCAGTTAGACAGACAAATACGCCTTACAATTATTATACACCACATATGATACAACAAATTTTAATCAAGATACAACAAAAACATAACTGACGAAAAAGTTCAAAGGTATTGGTATTCTGTTGTTACATCGAACGTTGGTAAATGAACCACAAACATACTTTATGGGTAAATGAACATTGTAAGACGGACAAATACACCTTGTAATCATTCTTTTATAGCATGAATATAGCTAATCTATAATAACCTTTTTTATAGACCACCTGGCCCATAGCACAAAAAGGAGGGAAAGATACCAAGAGAACCTTCCAAAATCGAAGAAAAACTGGCAAAACCATGAAAAAAAAAAGATTGAAAATAGAAATAAGTCCTCAAAATACCCAAAAGACACTTAGATTGACCAACACGAACCCCATTAAAAAACTGGGATTGAAACATGTGTTCCGCAAGGGATCTATGCTCATCACTTGTCCGCTCGTCAGATAACTTTTACACTAATCATCTCCTCTGAAAATTCAGGACCAATTAAATTCAAACTTGGCCACAATAATCCTAAGGGTATCTAGCTTAAGGCAAATTAGCTATGATCCGACCAGCCAACAAACATGGCTGCCAAAATTAAAAAAACATAGGGGTAAAATTGAATGTACTGTCTTATCTTCAAAACCGTTATAGGTTGCACTTTGTAAATACAACTGTTTCACAAGCTACGCCTCTTTTGGGGAGATATATAATATTCATAGATATGTTAATTTGTTAACGTACTGGTTCCCAAATATGATCTCTGTGTTTGATCTCACAGAGACATAACTTGAGAATGTTACCAGTATAGAAAAAAATGGTAGCGCCTAAAATTTAATTCTTAGGAGGTCCAAAAGTGGAGGTAGGGGTAGTATAGAATTTTAGTATAAGTTTAAACTCTTAGAAGTTCAGGGCATATTAATGTTGAAAATATGCCGCACAGCACTATATTTTGACCTTTGAATAAAATAGTAGTGCATATCAACATTCCGTTCTGGGATATAATTTTTCACGAAACTTCCTAGTAAAAGTGGCACAGTTTTAGCCGCAAAGGGTGTTCCTTTGGGAAATTACATTGTCTATATTTACAGAATTGCAACCTTTAGAGAGAGAAAATCTGACATGGACAGAAATGTTCAGAATGTCAAGGTCTACATATTGTCTCTTTTTAACACCCCTGCCAGATGGTCCTAATATGAGCTACAGTCATTAAATGGCGATTTGTACCTAGTTTTTGGGGGTAGTTTTGGTTATTATCTAAAACATATTAAAGTTAAAGGGAAACTGTAAAAAGCAAAAACGATTTACACAAAAGGTCAGTGACCGAAATCGTGAATTAGTTGTTGCCCCTGCATGATAAATATTACTCATTTATGTTTTATTTTTCGGAAACTGTAGAAGATAGAGAACTTTTAAATTTTAAAAATGATCACAAGCACAAGATTTACAAATAGGTCAAATTGTAAAATCATCTGGTCGTCTACTTATCGGAGTTATTACCCTTGAATGGCGATGTTTACACTTTTTTTGTGCTTTTATCAAAACTATAGTTGATAGCGAGAAACTGTAAATAGAAAATTTTCTATAGCATGACGAAAAAAAAAATACATGAATGAAATCATTAATCGATTACCTTGAGGATTTGTAGCTCTTGAATGATTTCTTTTTACAAATTATTTTTTGCAAAAACTAACATGCTAAAGAAATAAAAGAGAATATTTGAAGTAAAAAAAATATTCTCTTTCATTTCTTTAGTTTTGGTAAAAATAAAAAAAATGTGAAAAGTCTTCATTAAAGGGCAATATCTCATATAAAATATAGAGAGTATTTGAAGTAAAAAAAAGGATCAACAGGACAGGATCTTCAAATGGGTCAGTTGACTTTTTATATGAGTTATTGCCCTTTAATGAAGATTTTTCATATTTTGTTATTTTTGCCAAAATTCTGGTAGAGAGAAACTGCATGAAGCCAATTAAGCCAGTCAAAACATATGGCCGAACTCGTTAGTAAACTCCTTATAAAAGTTTTTTAATTTGAATGATGAATTTTACCAATTATTTTTGCCGGAAAATATTAAGGAACTATTCTTTTCGCATTGTATTAATGTTAAACAAAAATGACAAATGAGCAATACAGGAGCCTCTAACTCATTTTTACAATCTGGATCTGCCACTTAGGGTGATGGGGTATATGCCGCGCGATCTTCTCTGTATAATAATCCAGTCAGACGTGTTTATTTTAGTACATTCTGTTGATTTTACTTAAAAGCCATCCATATATACCTATGTATATTTTTCATTGTAGCGTAGCAATAATAGCTTTTGTACATACCTTGGATGTTTAATAGAAAAGTGGTCTTCAAAGTCGATAAATATTAAACAGGAAGTATGAAATAGGTCGTTGTTTTTCTCAGATCACATGCTATAGCAACAGGTTAGATAACTTTAACATGTATGAATAAGTACATACTTTAAATTCAAATTCTCCTTTGTTAGAGAGAACTATATATCATATACACATACTGATGATTCTCAGAACTGGCTGTCATGAACGCAGGTTGAACTCTACAGGTAAACTGGAGTATATTCCAAGATAAGAAAGGCTTTATAAATATTGTAATTTGAACGTGATTGAAGACCAGATCCATTTTGCATTAATTGGCATGTCCTTTTTACATGTTATATGCATCAAGAAAAGTTTTACTTGAGCATACTAAACTTAGAGAATATATTAATTGGATTATGTCAATTGACGACAAAAGCTTTATAACCATGTGATAACATCTTCATGCAAATATACCCGGTACCTTAACATAAGTTTTGAAACAAAACTAAAAATTGGGAAAATATATTTACCAAATTGACACACCTAGCTTAAGGCTTTAGTGACAATATAAAGAGCGGAGATATCTTTCTTTCATCCAGCTGGCTCTCTCAAATTGTTTATCTTTGTACATGTTATATAAATCATAATATTGATTATTTAATGTATTGTCTATTTTAAGGAATGTGTAGATGTTTATCTTTTTTTACTTATTTTCTTGTTTGTAATTGACGTTCCTTTAAGGGGCATTTAATTAGGAAATAAACTGATTTGATTTGAACAAGATCTGCACCTAGTTGAAAGGTCAAATCGGTGGATCAAAATGCTTAGCCACGTGAAGTTTGGAATGACCCGGTAATCCTCATAAGATAAATAGATAATTGTTTGTTAAAACAACGTTTAATGAATTCAATAAATTTTACAGTATTTAGTGTTTCTCTACAAATCGTAATTTTACATAGAATTACAATAGATAGGAAACGAATACAAGTACAAGAAACGACAATCACAGAACATTTACATTATAATTAATTTACGCCTACGCATATAAAAAAGTAGGACCCTATATGAATGTAAGATATAAGAAACAACCGTCGAAGCAAATAATAAAAAAATAAGATATCTACAGTACAAATGAATGAAACTGAATAAGATAGTAGGTAAACACTTCCGTAAAGTATCAAAATAGCTCAGAAGATGAAACAGACTCCTATGTAAGTGAAACCGACACAAGGCAATCAAATTGAACGACGCCAATGGATGGGACACTTTCCTGGAGATTAAAACAAGACATATAAATATAAATGTAAACTCTTGAAGGACTAACAAGAGGCTATATATAATGCATGTGTCGATAACATGGATCAATGTGCATCTTCAACAATGGTCATTCTCCAACATTATATACGAGTTTATGATTCATGACTTAAACACTTTTTTAGTGATCTTTTTACTGTTTACAATTTCCATCTATCTACTACAGTTTTTTCCACAACCCCAAAAAATGTCATTTAAAGGCAATAAATCCCATAGAAAATATATATGTATAAATATATCAACACATTATGGTTATCATGGTCAGTTTGAAGCATTATCCGATACTATCATATTGGACCCAATAAGAACGGGTATGATCAATGTCAATCAGAAAGGTCTAATTTGCGAGTTCTCTTTAGAAAAAATCTAATATAAAAGAAGATGTGGTATGATTGCCAATGAGACAACTCTCCACAAGAGACCGAAGTACAAAGAAATTAATAACTATAGGTCACCGTACGGCATTCAACAATGAGCAAAGCCCATATCGCATAGTCAGCTATAAAAGGCCCCGAAATAACAAATGTAAAACAATTCAAATGAGATAACTAACGGCCTAATTTATGTACAAAATAATGAACGAAAAACAAATATGTTACACAACAACAAACGACAACCACTCAATTACAGGCTTCTGGCTTTCTTGGACGCAGAAGGATGAATGTATGGTGTACCATCGCAGTTATAATTCAGGATTTTATACATATTAGTAATTAAGTATCTTCAAGCATATGATATTTATCATCTATGATCAATATTTTTATATAACACAAGATATATTTATCATGTTATGATAATACAATTATTACATGCAAAAAGTAGAATAACAAAAATACCGCACTCCAATGAAAATTCAAACGGAAAGTCCCTTATCAAATGGCAAAATCAAAATCTCAAACACATCAGACGAATGGAAAACAACTGTCATATTTCTGACTAGTACAGGCATTTCCTTATGTAGAAAATTTTGGATTAAACCTGGTTTTATAGCTAGCTAAACCTCTCACTTGTAAGACATTCGCATAAAATTCCATTATATTGACAACAATGTGTGAGCAAAACAAACAGATATAATAGGTAAAAATGTCAAAACTTGGGGTACAGCAGTCAACATTGTGTTATAATCTTAATCACTATAAAAACAAAAAAACTGTGTAAAAAAAAAAAAAAATAAAATAGCATCATGTATTTGTGAAGTTGATACGGAATATTTACCAACAAGGTCTTGGTATCTTCCGATGAACTTTTCTAGAAAAAAGGATGAGACGTTCTTTTACATAACCCTGGTTCATCAACTTTCTGCTCAGACCCTGGTGACGTTTAATAAAGTATGAGTAGCAGCTACAAGCTCTTTAATACCGAATGAAGTGGGAAATGTATATCCTATATGCAGGTGAAGTTGGTATATTGTTGCTAAGGTGGGGGTAATTTGTAATTTAAAAAAAAAATCTTCTCGTTTTTAGCTCACCTGAGGGTCAAGTGAGCTTTTCCCATCACTTGGCGTCCGTCGTCCGTCGTCGTCGTCGTCGTCGTCATTAACTTTACAAAAATCTTCTCCTCTAAAACCACTAAGCCAAATTGAACCAAACTTGGCCTAAATCATCCTTAGGGTTTCTAGTTTAAAAAAAAATCCGATGACCCCGCCCACCAATCAAGATGGCCGCCATGGCTAAAAATAGAACATGGGGGTAAAATGCAGTTTTAAATTTCAAATGTGACGTCACTTTGTGCGTTGAGGCTTTGGCTAACTCGGCTGTGTATTTTTATGTGTTGGATTAAGTTGTTTTATGTAATGTATCCGTTTTTATTCTGTAGTTAGTCCCCACTTCGGTTTTATCATGTAAATCTATTATATAGTCATTTTATAAAATTTACTGTTTGCAAAATTATTAATTATTCTAAATAATAAGGATGTTCTTGTCCCAGGCAGAAAACCCTGGCCGTGTTGGGCGCAACTTTTTGGAAGTTTTGGTCCTCGGTGCTCTTCAGCTTTGTACTTGTTTTGGCTTTCAAACTTTTTTCATCTGAGCGTCTCTGGTTAGTCTTGTGTGGACGAGACGCACGTCTGGCGTATTGGATTTTAAACCTGGTGCCTTTTGTTAGCTATCATTCGTGTGTTTCTTTGTCCTATATGTTCTCCCATTTATTTGTATTGTAATCCTGTCATGTAATGTTGTCATTTGAATGTTATATATTTAACATTGCCATAAAAGCGGGAGGTTTGGCATGCCACAAAACCAGGTTCAACCCACCATTTTTTTCTTAAAATGTCCTGTACCAAGTCAGGAAAATGGCCATTGTTATATTATAGTTCGTTTCTGTGTGTGTTACATTTTAATGTTGTGTTTTTGTTGTGTCGTTCTTTTCCTCTTATATTTGATGCGTTTCCCTCAGTTTTAGTTTGTAACCCGGATTTGTTTTTATCTCTATCGATTTATGAGTTTCGAACAGCGGTATACTACTTTTGCCTTTTTTGGGCTTATATCTCAAAAACTGAAGCATTTAGAGCAAATCTGACTGGGTATAAATGTTTATCAGGTCCAGATCTATCTACCCTGAAATTTTCAGACGAATCAGACAACCCGTTGTTGGGTTGCTGCCCCTGATTTGGTAATCTTAAGGAAATTTTGCAGTTTTTGGTTGTTATCTTGAATATTATAATCGATAGCGATAAACTTTAAACAGCAAATATGTCCGGCAAAGTAAGATCTACAAATAAGTCGAACATGATCAAAATTTTCAATTGACCCCTTAAGGAGTTATTGCCCTTTAAAATTAATTTTTCACATTTTTTGTAAATTTTTGTAATCTTTTACAAAAATCTTTTCCTGAAATTACTGGGCCAAATTAAACCATACTTGGCCTAAATAATCCTAAGGGTATCTAGTTTAAAAAATGTATCTGATGATCGTGCCCACCTACCAAGATGGCCGCCATGGCTAAAAATTGAACGTAGAGGTAAACTGCAGTTTTTGGCTTATATCTCTGAAACTAAAGCATTTAGAGCAAATCTAATGGGGTTAAAATGTTCATCAGGTCAACATGAGTTATTGCCTTTTAAAGTCAGTTTTTCACTATTTTTCGTAATTTTTTTTTAATCTTTTACAAAAATCTTCTCCTCTTAATTTACTTGGCCAAATGGAATTAAACTTAGCCGCAATTATTATAAGAGTATCTTGATTGCAAAATTTATCCGATGACTCTGCTTTACAACCAACATGGTCCCCGTTGGTAAAAAAAGAACATAGGGGTTTACTATAGAAGTTTATGGGAAACATGTAAAAAAAAAATTTCAAATGGTCACAACTTGAAAACTAATTTAAATAATGATAAAGGGTCTTCAGTAACTATTGTAAGACTACAATGGGATGACTTGATATTTTTTTCCAGGGGGTGCAATTTTTTCAAGGGTGGGTAGTAGGGGTTGCTAATAATTTCTCCTTGATATGTTCCATTTTTAGAATTATTCAGTGTTACTTTTTCTATAAACCAATATTATATCTTTTCTTTCAGCATACTTGTATTGGGTGAATGCCCCCCCCCCCCCCCCCCCCAGAACCGGCGGGTTAGTCGGGGTCAGGGGAACCCCTGCCCAAATTTTATTGAAGGGTGTCCCATAAAAACATTTAAAAGCATTTTCAGCATTATACAGGCCCTGGGTGAAATAAATTTTGGAGCGGAGGAAAGGAATTTTTTTGTTTGTTAATTATCTTGAATATCATTATAGATTGAGATATATTGTAAACAGCAAAAATATAAAGCAAAGAAAGATCTACAAATAAGTTAACATGACCAATTGGCAATTGACATCTTATTGGAGTTATTGTCTTTTAAAGTTATTTTCTGCAATTAATTGGTAATTTTTGTAAATCTTTTCAAAAATCTTCTGCTTTTAATTTAACTACTTGGCCAAATTAAACCCTCAATCATTATTAGGGTATCTATATGATTTTAACCTTATTTTACATGATTTCAAAAACCACAGTAGATACAGGTGAGCGACACAGGCTCTTGATAGCCTCTAGTTTATAGATGCTGGTACTGAGATGACCGCTTATGTCAAATTAGATTTATAAGTGTTAAATTGAGGCGACGGATGCCGTGTCTGTTGTTTCTTCAATTTGTAGTTCTTGGGGATAAAGTAATGGAACCCAATTAGAAAAGTTTGGATTGTTAATGGATAGAACATCATCAATATATCTAAATGTGAATTAAATGATATAGCTTCTCTGATTTTCTTGCTTTTGACAAGTGTCTGAAGAAACCCCGACTCATATGAAAATAAGAAGAGGTCGACAAGGAATGGCACACAGTTCGTTCCAATAGGAATGCCGACAATTTATTGAAAAAGTCTTCTTACAAATTCAACACATATGTTGTCAATAAGAAACTCCAGCATTCTGATCACTTTTTGTTTGGTGTAGCATGTGTTACCTTTTTGTTCATTATTAACAACATATGCAGTATGGTATCACAAAGAAATAAAAATTAAAGCGCATTGTAAATTATTTATTATAGCAAATTTTTCAATTTGACACGGAGAATTGTGGTATAAAGGGTTGCAAAATCAAAGGTTTTGATAGAATTAATTTCAGTGAAAGATCGAGATTTAAAATTATCCAGAATTTTTTTTTTTGAGTTTTACGAATCTACATATGGTTAATACCACTACACGAGTTAACAGTTTCACAGTTTTTCTGAAGATTTTCTTTCCCTGCGGAGAGAATTTATTTTGATATATATTAAATCACTTTGATATGATACAACTATATCAGCTATATGAATAATAAAAGCTCAAATTAGCTCTTTGGCAACGTGAGCTAAAATGTATTGCATCAATTTAAACATGACGTTTGTAGATACAGCGTCTATGAGAATAATACTTTTTTACATATGCATATAAATTCTCATTAATCAAAAGTATTAATGATATATCTTCATATTTTTATTCAGAAATGATATTAAACAAGAAGATTATTGAATTATGATAGGGATAGTACACAATAATGGACACACCATGATGGAAAAAATTATAACTCCATATATTGGCGCTGCTGAAATGTTGCTACATAGAAATAGAAATTATACAATTGAGAAGGTGAAATTATCTTTCATGTCGTAATGTTTTTTTCTCAACCTACCCGCATTGACAATTTCTAAATGTAGTTCAAGATATCATGACGCAACTACATATGTTGTAACCTTTATATCAATTTCGGTAGGATCTATGCGTTCAAAATAGTCATCAAACTTTCAAAGTGAACTATTTAATAAGAGGACATGCAGTTAAAGGATTATGCTTCGTTCTTTTTCATTTCTCCTTAGAAGTTCCAACGGGAATGCAGAAAAACACGTAACCAAAGCTACTAAAAGAATTCACGTATTGTGATAGCTATAGATATGATTTTAACCTTATTTTACATGATTTAAAAAACCACAGTAGATACAGGTGAGCGACACAGGCACTTGAGAGCCTCTAGTTTATAGATGCTGGTACTGAGATGACCGCTTATGTCAAATTAGATTTATAAGTCTAAAATTGAGGCGACGGATGCCGTGTCTGTTACTTCTTTAATTTGTAGTTCTTGGGGATATAGTAATGGAACCCAATCAGAAAAGTTTGGATTGTTAATGGAGGGTCGTAATGGGGGTACCTTCATGACGAATAACGGTAAAAATTCTTGCCAAATGACGTTAACGGTAATTTTTGGTGCATGACGATAAAATGTACACTTTCTTTTAGACGATAAAAAAATCAACTGATTTTGACGAATCACGATAATTTTTTTCCAAAAATAACGGTAACGATAATTATTTGAGACTTCTGACGAATCACGATAAGGATATTTTGACGAATCACGGTAAAATTTTAACCAATTTGACGCTAACGGTAGCCAAAAATGACCGTTTGACGCCTGACGGTAAAGGCCATTCCTACCCTCTTAATGGATAGAACATCATCAATATATCCAAATGTGATTTAAATGATATAGCTTCTTTGGTCTTCTTGCTTTTGACAAGTGTCTGAAGAAACTCCGACTCATATGAAAATAAGAAGAGGTCGACAAGGAATGGCACACAGTTCGTTCCAATAGGAATGCCGACAATTTATTGGAACACAAAGTCGTTGATAAAATAGTTATTTACAAAATTGATAACAAGAGTCAAATATTGTTATATTCTACAGGAAAGTCTACGTTTTGGGTACCCCATGGTACAAAAAAACAATTAAACATATCAGTACGATGTGTTCGGTATGTTTTTTTTCAGGATTTATACTTTCATATGAGACGACGCCAAGATAATTATCCTTAATGCTAGAGAGTTTTGATACAAGGAGGGGGAATCATAAACATATAAGGTCATCAAAGCCAGATTCAAATTTCATCTACATTAAACTCAGCAATGGCACTCGAAGCAAAATAGTAGGAAGTTAATATAGTGAACGAAATTAAAGATCATTGAAAATATAAAAGTTCTGGAGGATGATAACATGTGAGGTAACCATAAGCAATCACAGTAATCCGAAGTAAATATTGGATATATTTATTTCGATTATCGATGATTTTTGGTCAGGGTTAGGAAAGATAAACCTGTTTTCATGATTGATACATGGAGTGTTTACAATTTATATTTTACGTCATATCTAAATATTTGCAGGGATATTTGATGAAAAATATTTATGAATAAGAGGACTTATGAAAATATTGAATTACATATATACATACACTTTTGATTAAAAGTATACACTATGAACCTGTACCTTGTGATTACATTGAGCAGCCATTACAGCTCGTGTTATCACTTGTTTAAAGAAGGATACGTCAATCCATTCTTTGTAATGGATTGGCTTATTGAGATAGTAGAGGTAGTTTTGTGTTATGGTAGGTATATTATTAGTTACTGTATTTCTATGATTCTTTGATATATATCTATTATTGTCACGTAATTCAAACATACACAATTCCATCCTACATTATAGTATTATTGTTTGTTCCATGACGTCATTAATTGTAATGTGTCAAAAAGTTTATCTTTTAGAAACGTTAAATTTAAGGTATTTTAAAAAAAACTTACTATGTTTCGGGTAACAGTCAAATACTTATATTTTAGTTTTGCTTTTTTACTACTGTTTTACTCAGGTTTTTAAATCTTCAGTCATGTATATAATCACACCTTTCATTTACAAATGGTAACTGGTATTCATGAATAACATGAATAAGAAATCCATATGCAGTTGTCTGTAATGTAAAAGGACGTACCGATTATCAGATTGCCTGCATATTGATATTGTAAAATATTAGCTGTGAGTTACAATATGAAGCCTTTTGAGAGTGAGCGCAGCGAAAGAGTTCAGAAAAGCTTCATATTGTGTCGAGCAGCTATATTTTACAATATAAATATGATGAAAATCTGATTATCGATTTATCGGATTTTATTTATGTATTTTGCATGATAGAAACAATCCGGAAGATGACTGGATAAGTTCGGGTTAAAGTTATCAACGTCGGTGCTATATCCAGGTCAAAGTTATTTACGTCGGGTTAACGTATTTGACGTCACAAAGCCATGATATGCTATTTCATTAAGAGCTGAGCAGAATGATACAGACAGTGGGAATACCGATAAATGTCAATATAAACCACAAAAAAACATCATTTTGTATATTACGGCATAGTTCAGAGGAGGGGCGACACTGAAGGTGTCGTGTGCATAAAAATTTATATCACGTGACCGGAAATCGGCTTGTTTACCGTTATGTGATTAAGAGATTAGGGACGACTTGTTTGACATTTTGATGAGGTGATAACGGTGATCAAGGATCGTGAAAGGTGAGTTATTTTTGTTTATGCCCTCCAGTAATATTTTAAAGGTATATTATCGAATTAGTGTAAAACAACGATTTTAGTAAGAAAATGAAGAGTAGAAAAAGGGTACTATCGGCAGCCATTACGTTTTTCTCTTTCAGCCTCTGGACCTGATGTCAATTTTCAAAGTCGTACAAGAAAACCTTTTGAGATTTACAGTTAAAAATTGAACACGATGAAGAACAGTCATGAAGAATTTTAAATTTCTAAAGGTCTCCTTAAGTCTTTACATTTGACTACACAGTTGACCACGGAAATTCCTTATTTTTCAGTGTTTTGCTTATGATGCATGAAAATTTCAAAGTGAAGAAAATTAAAATAAAGATTTATTTGAACAACCCTGATCACACTTTCCGTAAAGAAAATGCTATAGGTCATGTGTTATAAGACAAAAATAAATGTGCATACAACTTAAAAAATAACTTTGCATGGTTTAGATACATGTAGATGTACAGATACAGATTAAGGGGAGGGGGGTCCAATAAATTATATTGAAATTAATGCATAGACTATTTAAAAGTATCACTCAATACACTGTCTTTCCATGGGGCTCCTCTTTTTTCAAAATCCTGTAAATAAATGTTTTACATGTACATGTACATGATGTATATAAAATTGAGAATGGAAATGGGTAATATGTCAAAGAGACAACAACACGACCAAAGAGCAGACAACAGCCGAAGGCCACCAATGGGTCTTCAACGCAGCAAGAAAATCCCGCACCTGGAGGAGGTCCTCAGCTGGCCCCTAAATAAATTGTGTACTAGTTTAGTGAAAACATGTTAAATTCCAAAACATATAAATGAACTACAATTAAAAAACATACAAGATAAACAAAGGCCAGAGGCTTCTGACTTGGGACAGGCGCAAAAATGCGGCGGGGTTAAACATGTTTTGTGAGATACATGTTATCAAAATGACATACATATAATATACATGTATATGCATATGTTTAAAACTATACATATACATGTATGTCAGATAGCATTGAGTCATATAGAAATATGGAGATCATATATATATACATATGTTGTATGATTCTCATTGAGACGACTATCCAAATATTCTCCATGGAAATAAGATATGCCAATGCTTATACAACTGCATACCAAATATCATTGACTTACAACTAGTGGTTCCCTTTAACCTGACCTAATCACAAACTAATACATGTAAACTAATCAAAAGTTTCAAAGTCAATAGACCATGACTGACGGGGCAGGGCCAAATAATTTCTATGGAAATGAGATATGCCAATCCTTATACAAATGCATGCCAAATGTCATTGATTTACCACCAGTGGTTCCCCATAAACTGACCTAATTACAAACTAATACATATAAACTAAGCAAAAGTTTCATAGTCAATAGACCATGCCTGAGGGGGCAGAGCCAAATAATCTCCATGGAAATGAGATGTGCCAGTGCTAATACAACTGCATACTAAATATCATTGACCAACCACTAGTGGTTCACCTTAAACTAGACCTAATCACAAACTAATACATTGTTGACGCCGCCGCCGCCGACGCCGGAAACAGCATACCTATGTCTCGCTTTTTGACTCCGTCAAGGCGAGACAAGAAAGATTAACAAATGTTCTTTGGTTCAAATGTTTGCAGCTGCAATATATCAACATATCTCAAAACACATTTCATTCCATTGTTACATCAAAATAAAGAAAGAATTTATGTGAATTTATAACCACGAAAATATGATATTATTTGTACCTTTTTAATCATGTTTGCTGTACATATTATATAAAAAACATCAAATATAGTATATTCGTAATTTACACTATACAAAAATGCTTGGCCGTCAGTTTCGTTTGCAACAAGCAAATATTTTAATTTACTGTTATGGCAGACTGCCCTGGGTGAATTACACAAGTCTTATTCCGAAAGGAGTATTTTGTGCGTTGAGCCACCAGAAGCTATCGCAACTACGTTTTTTGATTTGCATCCGACGACAAAAATATTCCCATGTTCATCTGCAGTTATGCCACTAGGTCCCGTCAGAACGGTTTCGTTTGTTAAGGTCCATAAAATTTCTCCGATTTTATTATGACATACTATCGTATTCGTAGCTCTCTTTTTAGAAAATAGATTATTGCCTGATGAAGCCACATAAGTTGAGACCAGATTATTGCCAATTACATTTGTCCTATCATCCACTAAACTTACTTCCTGTAACTGTCCTTTATCAGGACAAACTATAAATTTGCCTTCAGAATAAGTTAAGCCACGCGACGAAAAACTAGTTTCAATGCTGCTGAATACTTTCCCTGATTTTGCACTTAATAATTTGATGTTCCTCTCAGTATATGATATTATGGCAACAGTTTCATTGTCGATGCATGCAACATCATATATATTGGGCATGACGTTGGTGATTTTCTTATCAATGTTTCCTTGGGATGTAAAAAATAACAAATAAGAAGGGTCAAAGTTTGATACTACGAAATTCCCATTAGGAAATATGCCACAGCCTGACACATTAAAAGCTGTTGTACTTATTTTAGTTTTTAATTCCAATGATATATGCTCAACAGGAATTTTAGGCTCGACGTTTACTTTCATTGATTGCGCTTGTCCCTCTTTCTTTTTTTGTAATGACAGTTCACATGGTTGAATGTCTACTATTGTTTTTCCAAACGTATTTATTTCTTTACTTATATTTTGTAATGAAGTGTTTAATTGACAAGAAACTACGGTGTGAACAAAACTATCACCTTTAATCCAAGTCTGCAGTTCCTTTTCTGTTTTATTTATTATTCTTTCTAAATGAGAAATTCCTAAAAATGTTTGCATACCTGTTGCATGTTTCTTTATGTTTTCTACGTCTTTAGTGCACTCGTTAATTTCAATTTGGTTTTTATTCAGAGACGCAATGAAGCTATGCATTTGTTTGGATGAATTTTCCACAGTTGTGTTCAGTTCAGCTAAAAAATGGTCTTGCATTTTATCAAGGTGATAATCTATCTGCTTTCGTAGTGCTAATATCTCGGATTCAATTTTCTCTTTCGAATTTGAAATTGAAGATAAATTCTTTTGTCTGTCTTCGAGAATAAGGCCGACGTTCTCCTGCAGTTCCTTGAGTGAGGATTCGATCTCTGTAAATGCAACAGATGTCTTAGCATTTTGTACCACATCTTCAACGGAAAATATTTCTTTACAATCCTTGTGAATTACAGAAATGACGCATTTTCCGCATAAAAGTTGGTTATGCTTCTTGCAAAACAACAAATATTTCTCATCATGTTCAATGCAGTGCAATTTAATGTTTGCAATAAAGGATGGTAATTTTTGGTATTCAGCAATTGGAATAATGTTGTGGTTTCGTGTTGCCTTTAGGAAACTGTGGTGTTCTCTGCAGTCTTGGCATAAACCTTCATCACAATCTGAGCACCAAACCACGGGCAACTTAGATATGTTTCGTAAAGTACAAATGCCACAATTATCAAAAGAAGTCGTCATGACCTGAAAAAGCATATTAAAATCTATTTTACTATAATTTGAATTACATAAAGTACTCAACCGATAAAAGTCAGCTCATATATACGTTTTAAATGCGAACACAAATCAGCAAGATACGGTAAAATTTGCAAACATGCTGAATGATCTTTAATCATCCGTGTTGTCTTAGTTATATTTCTTACACATAATGTTATATTAGACCTTAAAGTCTTTCAGAAAGTAAAATTAACATTTTGTCAAATAATTACACAGCTATATATTCATGATATCTAAATATATACTTGTCAAATGTCAAAGGCAAAATAAGTAAATAAATATATAGGGCAGCGTTTCCCCGACGAAAGTCAGCGTTTCATTTTCAATATTGACATAAACTGCCATTACTCATATTTTGAAAGCGTGTAATGTTAGTTTTATTTACCAAAACATTTTTACCTTTAACATCTTGATGACTCAAACAACACTAGACACAAGATTTATTTTTGAAAACTTCATTGTAAATAAAGGAATATATTTCTCTCAAGCATAGCATAATATAAACCATAAGACAAAGAATAAAAAGCAACACCATACCTCCTATGAATATCAATAGCTCATATATACTATGCCACACAATCCGATCATCAATCCATTTTTTCCCTTTGAGCTTTACAGGCTTATGCATACATCTTGAATTATGGATGATTCAAAAGATATAATCCGAAAACCAAACATAAGAAAAATACACACAAAAATACAGGTAGTGTAATAAACAGCTGCTTTGCTACGACATTGATCTTTGATACATTTACCTTGGAACCAACTGATCTATTCGCCGGATTTTACCTATGTTCAATGAAGGATATCAACTATGACTAAAGCAAAAACTTTTATTATTTTTCGTATTTACGGCTGTTGTGACATTCACTCTTACTATTGATTGCCATTCTATGAAACATGATACCTTAAGAAAATCGAATTGTTCACAATTGAAAGGATATACAGATCTACACTATGCATCATGTAATGACACAAATTTCGAAATCGACTTGAATAGTTGTGAATATGTATTTATTATAGTAATCCATGGAGGATGTGTTGGATACAATGTAAACTTATGTTCACAAAAGTAAACGACAGTATGATATAAAATTATTTCCAAATAAACGTTATTCTTTTACCAACTTATATATATCATTCATTGGCCAAAACATTAGACAAAAAAGGCAATGTTGTCAAAGTATGATATATACATGTACCACATACATAATATCAATGACAAATGAAATAGACAACTTTGGAGATCATTGCATTTCCGGGGAAAAAAATAAGAAAAAAAATATGATGCTATATTGCACGTATTCGGCAAATTAAATTCTGATAACTGATAATCACCACTGCTGTCATTATGGAAATGTGATGAAGTACCTACGGAACAAACATTATTTCTAGTTTATCCTGCATAATAACGATCACAAAGACGCTTGATGAACTGTGATATTTCAGGGATACGAGCGGGCCCCTCTATCTGGTAAATGACGTCATTAAGGCGCGCATAATTGACGAACTTTTCTGCTGAAGGACATTACTCGAAAGTGGTCTGTAGACAAGTATCTGATTTTGAATTTTGAAGACCGTATAAAAAATGTGTTGGATTTCGCATCATTGACGTATATTATATATTTCTTGACATTCCCATTATCACAAATTTCCTGAACATGAAAGTTACTAGCTAAGACCATTTTGTTTTTGTATACCACTGTCATGATGTTGTTAACTCCTAAAATATCCATACTGCATAACGTTTAAAAGTTCACTTCATGCGCTTGCAAGTATTACAAATGCAATTACAAAAGATTACCTACTCTGTGGTAGGACATTATGGTACTCGGTCAAGTAAGAGCAAGATAAAGAAGTAAAATCAAGTGCAATTTGGAAGGAAAATTAAGTGTTTTCCAATGATTTTGTCCCAAATTGCACCGATTGTAAACTTGATTATATCCTTTAGTTGCTAATTATTGACCAGTACCAGAGTGTCTTACCACAAAGTCGATAACCTGTCGAAAAAAAAAATCCGGAATCTAAAGTCGGTTTATGAAAATTGTTTATTGAATGTTATTGCTTGAATTTAAGCTTAATAATGATAACAACAGCAACAACAACAACAACAATACTTTATTTTAAGAGGGTTACACAGTAAGCAATATAACTAATCTTCCCTGAGGCCCTCATCATAAAAAAAATTCAAACAAAATGAAAACATATAAATTGCATACATAAGTATAAAAAGACAAGTATGATAATAATGTTTAATACAACTTGATAAACTGTTATGAAAAAATAAACGTGATGACATAATCAGTTTTCAATATTTTTTATACAGCTAGATTGATTCCAATAAATGATCTGTTATTTTGTATTTGAAAGAATTAACATTTGTAATATTTCTTAACGGTATTGGCAAATTATTCCACAAGAATGGTCCAAAATACAAAAAAGATTTTTTGAACAATTCTGTGTTTGGTTTAGGGAGTATGAGGTTTCCTTGAATAGCATTTCTCAAGGGGTATGGAATTCTGTCTGAAACGTATTGAAACTTGTTAGTAAGATATGATGGTGCGTCATTTTTGATGCACTTAAATGTCATCACAAACTTGTGATATTCTATTCTCTGTTCAACTGTCATCCAGTTTGAGTGTTTGAATAAGGACTCGGAAGGAGCTAAAGGGTCTGTTTCTAGTATTAATCTAGCAGCTCTCTTTTGTAATTTTAATATCCTATTTAAACCTTCACTGCAACACTACTCCACACTATACAACAATAATCAATTAGTGGCAAGATATAACCATTATAGAATAATTTTCTGCAGTCTAGATTTACAAATTTCTTAATCTTTAATAGTAGATATGGCCTAGATGAAATTTTTGAGCAGATCACATCAATTTGGTTTGTCCATGTGAGGGAAGGGTCACTTTTAATGCCTAAGAGACTTTCGCATGTGGAAGATTGTATCACTTAATGGCAATGTTGGAGGGACACTTAATCATCAGCATGTTTTACGAAGTTCAGACACATCTGGATCTACTGATAAACTTTTTACTGCATTTTGCAGAGATACATGACCCTCGATTTCCCCTGGTTTAAGGTTCGTCATGATTATGACAACATTGATTATGTTTACACCACGATGTTTACACTACGAGTACAGACAAATCTGTGCAATTGAAAAAATATTCAATGTCTGACCGCACCTAGATATATTAAAGCAAATTGCATTATATGTTTCAGAAAATCAAACACTTCCGTGGATTTTAATGGGCATTTGTTGTCATATTTGTTTTCGTTTATTGTTTTATCATGATTCAGGGAAGTGGTTTTTCTCTTTCGAATATATTTATCTTTTGTCATGTCGGGATTTTTACATTATTTGATGGGTTTAATAATTGTTGAAGCACTTTGGTGACATTTAGATGCTTACATCTAGTTATTTGGTCTCTGCATATAGATATCGGGTATTATAGTCATTGAGGGGCAATAACTCGTATTAGAAAGAGATCAATCTATTATAATTTTCGAGATAATAAGCAGATTGACAAAATTGGTAAAATCTGTCACTTAAGAGCAATAACTTCTATAGGAAATCGACTGAAGTTTTTTGCCATTTGACCTATTAGTAGATCTTGTCGAGCTGATAACTTTGTCTTAATCTATTAAAGGTTTCAAGATGATAAGCAAAAATTTAAATAAAAATTTAGTAAAAATCACCCTTGAGGTCAGTAAATCCTATAAAAAGTTTTTGCATGAATGGGCAGTAGGTAGATCTGAATATCATTTCTGCCTCTGTGAGATGGTTTTTTTTTATTTATCTAAAGCGGTTTTCAAGATAATAGACCTTTTATACCTATGTTCTATTGTAAGCCATGCAGGCCATGTTAATTATTAGGTGGGATAATCGGACAACTTTTTAAAACTAGATATGCTGGTTGTGGCCAATTTTGATTTCTTTTAGCTCTTTGGCTCAGTAGTTTAAGAGGAGAAATGTTTTATAAAGATTAACGGACGACGGATGCCTAATGATGTGAATAGCTTGCTTGATCCTTTAGACCAGGTGAGCTAAAAGGAATCTAAAAATAGAAAAAAAAAAAGATTATATTTTACTAGGAAAAATTTATTTTTAAATTAAACTACGTGCGGCCAGGCCCACAAACTTTTTCAGTTGCACATGTTCATCAAGTACATTCTAAGGTGTAAACCAATCATTTTGGTCATAAAGTTATGATGAATTTTAACCAACCATTTATGTATTTTGATATGCTGTATACCCTGTTCATTCCATTTAATACTCTACTAAGCGATTCTTTTTTTTCTACATACCTTAAATGCAGTCAAACATAAGAACAACTAATAAATGTCATCCAATTTGCCAAATTCAACACCTCGTCGTTGGAAGTAAATAGTACGCCCTATTTCTGCTAGCACGAGGAATAACAACTGGCTAGATAGTTTAAGAGTTCGATAGCTGATTATACACACCAACCCGAGGCTCTTAATATTTTACCTGTATGGCTTACTGGGATTACAAATTCTTTTATCGTATCATTAATAAAGGAAGGTTCCACCGATAAATGTTGTCCCTTCAGTAGCTTCTCTGACATGTATTTATTTTTATTCGTACAGTATTTGTAATATTACCATTTTTTAATTATTGTAGAGGTTTTTGGCATGTTTGTATCATCTTTTATGAATTGAAGAAACAAAATAATTACAATTTTGTTTCATTATTTGGGATTTGGGGTTTTTATTATTCTGGGGAAATCGCTTTATTTATCATTCAATCTTCTTATCGCACAGTATAGCACAAAGAAGCCAAAAACTTTTAATATTCAAGTATAAAAATAATATTGAAGGTGAGCTTTTTCAAAATGAAATAAAATCAATTCAATCACATTTAAATTGCATAATGTTTCAACTTTATAAAATATAACAGATTATTTTATCATGAAAGAGAGTCGAAAGATACCAAAGGGAAATTCAAACTCACAAGTCAAAAACAAACTGACAACGCCACGGCTAAAAAAGAAAAAGACCATAGACATACAACAGTACACAAGACAAAACATAGAAAACTAAAGACTGATCAACACGAAACCCAAATATTGGGGCTGATCTCAGGTGCTCCGGAAGGGTAAGCAGATCCTGCTCCACACGTGGCATCCGTCGTGTTGCTCATGTGAGTTAAATCTCGGTGATAAGTCTAACAAATACGTATAAAGATTGATCACTCTAGTACAGATTGATAATTACAAAAGTAATCTGATAGATGGTATATTTTGAATTTTACTAATGTTCGACCGATAAAATAACTTCCCACATTTTGGCATCAGTATATTTCATGCTGATTGTGTATCTTTTCCATAACCACAATATTCTTTTAAGAAATTGGGAAAAATCATTCAGGAGTTTAGACTCTCCATAAGGCATTAGTATTATGTGTGATAGTATTCAGTAAAACAAGCTTAATGTTATTGTGTTTAAGATATACTCTTAGACTTCCTGTCTTAAACACATATACATATTCAGGTGCTACGTCTTGTAAACCTGATCTAGCTGGAACACTGTTAAAGAGAGGCCAAAATAACCAGAGGGATAATCAAACTCATAGGTCGAAGACGAACTTTTGCGAAAATGCCATATGGCATAAAAACAAAAAACGACCAAATTAAATACGAACAACAGTCAACAAAACACAACATACAAAACTAAAGACTGAGCAAAATGAAGCACACGAAAAACCGGTAGTGGTCTCGAGTGCTCGGGTAAGCAGATCCTGCTCTATATCTGACACCCGTCGTGTTCTTCATACAAGTAAAAATTCGTTGATTGGTCGGGGATGGTACACTTAAGGAATAGAGGACGGGAACTAGGTTAATGATCCTAAATGACGTGTGCTAAGTAGGGAAGCAGCAAACACCATTTTTTTTATTTTCAATCTGACCTGTTCGGCTATCAAACCCAGTACCTCCCTCACTCGCGGCGAGCACACTAACTAGTGACTGACGATGGGATTGAAAATCCTGTTTGGATGATTTTTGAATAGTGAATAATGTGAATGATACACACTAATATCTAATTTTATATATTTGATAACCGTAAGTAGTATTTAAGGGAAACGATAATCATAGCGCTATTACTTTCCACCGTACTAGTACACCCTTGCTACGAATGGACGGAATTCATTCAACTTCAGCTAGAATGGTACCACATTCTGTATAGGCATATTCCAAGTCAGGAACAAATGATAATCGATTAGCTGGCGTTGGGTGATGACTGTCATATTTGTTTGATGTTTATTGTTGCATAAATTAGGCCGTCGATTTTCACCCATCTTGTTTTACATTTGTCAAGCACTGGGCCTTGTACAGCTGTAATATCACGGTACGGTATGGATTTTGTTCATTATAGAAAGCCGTATAGTGACCTGTAATTGTTCACTTCATTTTCCTTATAGTATTGATAGTCAACAAACTGACAATCAATCTCCTAATATTTTTTTATGACCTTGTGTGTACTCTTACTAGTTAAAAATAGTTTTAACATTACGTAACCTGTTGTAATACACTTGTGTGTTATAGAGTAGAGGTAAATGGCATTTTAAATACGATTAAAAGTGCATTATCTAGTGAAAACTCGATATTTCTAGAATATTCTTATCGTCCGTCCCTCTACATTTGAAAATATGACATTCCAAACGTCATCATTTGGAAGTGTTTTTTTTTTACAGCTGCGCGATAATGCTCCAAGATGAAACCGAGAATTATTAATCACGACTCAGCCTTCTGTCTGATTTAAAACGATGGTTTGAGCTTTTGATCACCATAACGCAGTGTTCCCCGTGAAATCAAAGTCTTTAGAACCGTGATTCGCTTATAATTATAATAACAATTAAAACCTGTTTAAGTTTACCATGGAAATATGTTGTGTATACAGTAACGCTTACAGATATGTTATCAGACGAAGAAATCTATACAATTGCAAATTCCGTGTAAATCTGAAAGAAGTAACAAACTTAACAAAAACAATAAATAACTAGTTCCAATAAGCATATATACGTCAAGATATGGTCTTTAAGTCAATATCCAGTTATAATGAGCATTTAATGTTAACAGTTAATAGGAATGAACCAAAGCATTCACATACGTTATTTAGTGAATTTCATATATACATGGATACAATTTTGAACAAATTTCCTATTAAGACTACACAACCTTTAAATTAAGAATTGAATGCTTCTTTTAAGAAATTTATTGGGGTGTAAAAGCGTTGACCTAAGTATATTTTGTATGAAACGCGGAAGCGATTCATTTTTAAAATGTGCGCACGGTCAACGCTTTTAAAACCCTATAGTTTAGGGGACAGATGGGCATCGGTTAAATTTTGAATTATTTAGTTTATTCTAAAGATGTAGGGCAAATTTTCCCTGAATTTGTTTCACTTACAGGGACAAAATCGCAAAGTTTTCAGAACTACCCCGAGGCGGATTAAAGGGGGCAGGGACCTCCCTTTTGTGGGAACAATTCGGTTGTTTATCTAAGGAATCAATGGAGCAGCCCCCCTCTTGTGCCCCCTTCCCCCCCCCCCCCTCCTATTAAAATTTCTGGATCCGCCACTGCTTCCCCATGGAATTCGAAGTTATATAACGTATTTATGATACCTAAACCGTACTAGATTATTTTTCATATTTCCTTATATATTCAGTGATATACTGCTGTTAACGAAAATATTGTTAAGGATGTACTTAGGTGAAATTAAAAAAAATCAAGAATTTAGAATTGATACTATAAGTCGGAAGAGCATTAGTTAAGGAACAGCATAAGATAAAAATATAGGTCATGGAGCTCCTTTTTGAGATATTTGATTTTTAAAATATGTCGGGGAAAAGGCTGACTCGGACTTTTACATTATATTTGCATTGGTATTATTTGGGTCTCAAATCAGAGAAAAGAAATCAAGAATCTGCTTAAATTTTGGTAAATGACCTTTCATGAGCTATTAAGTCTTATATGAAAAGATAAATGGGTGTTATGGGGCAAAATATTTGACCTTGTATCGTATGGAAAAATACCAAGGTTTTCGAACATCTGACACAAATTCCAAAACCTCACCTAAGTACATCCTTAAGTACGCTAAGATGTTGATAATACCTTACCGTAAACATATGAATCTAATAATGTGTTTTAGTAAAGATTGTATGACTTTTGAAAAATGCCCTCGTTTTTAAATGAATTTGTGGAAAATTGATCCTACCCCTCTTTTTTTTTTGTTGTAAAAGGGAAGTGAGAAAAATGTTTATTTCAAATCGAAATAGATTTTTGAAAAGGAGTTGAACGATTATAGTAAAATTCTAATTGAAAAAAATATGTTTTATAAAATAATTTGTAAGCACATGCTTACAATGCCCAGTGTACACTGGTGGTACGCCATTGAAACCTTTATCATGTAAAAATATATTGTTGTCTAAAGAAAATATAACATCCATGAAAGATGAATTAAAGATTAAGAAGGGGGAAGTTTTGGATTACAAACATTTTTTTCTTTCCATTCTCATCCGTGGAAACGCCAACCGTTTCTCGTCTGCGCCATTAATGATTGAACTGTTTTACATACCAACATCAATTGAACCCCAGCTCTTAATAAAAGTATGTATTAATCAATCAATGTAAATAATCATAACAAACTTTTACACGGCTGAGTACATGCGATGAGCTAAATTCATAATATATATCATACAGTAATTAGAGAAAGGTTCCGGTTTAAGTATTCCTTAGTTAAGTGAAGACTTAAGTAAGTTTATGCATACGACTTAAGAATTTTACTTATCTAAGGGAATTCTAAGTGAAATCTAAGTTTAAGGAACACTTAAGTTAAGATGTTTTATGCATACGGGCCCTGCTTACCCTTCCGGAGCACCTGAAATCACCCCCAGTTTTTGGTGGGGTTCGTGTTGCTTAGTCTTTAGTTTTCTATGTTGTGTCATCTGTACTATTATTTGTCTGTTTTTCTTCTCTATTTTTGGCCATGGCGTTGTCAGTTTGTTTTCGATCTATGAGTTTGACTGTCCCTCTGGTATCTTTCGTCCCTCTTTTATGGCCACATCTTTCCACTTTCTTGCTAACAACAAAAAGAAATAAATTCGGAAGTTTCAGAAATGAGAAACCGGTTACGTTTTGAATAAGTTTTATACTAATATCATATTTGTATTTGCATCACAAATTTAAAACAGAAACTCGTAAAGAGTTCCGCATAATTCAGAGTCCCACCTGCGATTTCTTGTGGTAGTGTTAAAATGTAATAACAAAATGTTTATGGGATATACATTTCCCTACTTATTCGGTATTCAAGAGCTTGCAGCTCCTACTCAGACTTTGTAAAACGTCACTAGTGTATGAGCAGAAAGTTGATGAACCAGGGGTATGTCAAAGAACGTCTCGTCCTGTTTAAAAAAAAAGTTCATCGGAAGGTACCAAGTCCTTGTTGATAAATATTCCGTATCAACTTCACAAATAATACACGATGTTCTTGAAGTATAGATTCTGGGTACTGACGTTTTTTGTCATCTTTACGACGTGTTATAGTATTCTTTTATCTGTCTTTATAATATTACTTTTACTGTTTAGTGTATTTTTTGTGATATCCATTTGAAGTGGCTCTGTACTTATACATCTCGTCATTGTGTTATTGTGCTACGGTAAATTTTTATTCTTGTCTTTCATTTTTGCTAATATGCTTTGTCTATATGCCTTTTTTGTTTCTTTCTTACATATGACTTGGTTCTGTACTTATTTATCCCGTTATTGTGTTATTGTGCCATGGCTAATGTTTGTGAATGTATTTGGTTGTTGTTAGTGTGATTTAGATAATAACACAATGTTGACTGCTGTAACCTTATTATTGACATTACCTATTATGTCTGTTTGTTTTGTTCATACATCCTTGTAAATTAATATAATGGAATTTTATGCGACTGTCATACAAGTGAGAGGTTTAGCTAGCTACAGGGTTTCCCCTGGGTCAATTATTTTTTTCACCACCTCTTTGGCCAAAACAATATATTTTTCGCCACTTTATTTTTTTTTCGCCAAGTAACATTAATATCTTTCGTTTAAAATTTTCCTTATTTTTATCCCCCTCCCCCAAAAAAAGAATAATAAAATGAGTCTCTTAAACTTATTTTTTAGTCTACATTGTAATGAATCAACACTAAACATTTACCTTTTAAAAGATCCTGTAAAAATAGCAATATAGAAATCATCATTTTGACTTCTGGGAACACAAGATTCATCTTCAATTAGTTAATCAGATATATAATATGTAGTTCCCTTCCTGTTGAAGGATAAAGACTAAAGGCAGAGATTTTTCTTACCATTGAATAAGTTTGGAACAACCCCCCAAATGTGGGATAACCTTAAATGAGGGACTGCCCCTCAGAAAAAGGGTCATTTTGCTGTTGTGGAAAGGTATTGAGGGGTTATTCCCAACCTGTCGAATATATTTCTTCATAACGACAGTTTTCTTTTCTGGACCATCGTCAATAAAAAACTATGCTTGAAACACGTGCATCGTTAAAACGACTCTCAAGTAAATTATCTATATCAAAGTTGAAGGATAAAGTTTTAAGTCAGTTTTCCTTTCCGGACCATCGTTAAAAAAGGAAAGTAGATGTCAAAAGTTTGAATCAAACACGTTCGTCAAGTTGTTTATAAATCCTTTATGTGACATGTGATGGACCCCATTTAACCATATCTTTACAAATTTTTGTCAAACAATACAATCAACACCTTTATTAATTAGTCCTTTGTTGCCTACAGCTATAAAATGCAATCAGCTGATTATTGATTTTCTGTCAAAATCTTAACGAGTTCAAGGTGACTTCCGAGTATTGTCTGATCAGGCAAAATCCAAGAAACTCAAAAAAATAAATAAACAAGATGGATGAAATAAAATCGTTATATATATTTCTTTCGCCAAATTCTTTCGCAAATGATTAATTTTAATCACCACAATTATTTTTTTTGCGATCGCCAGCGGAAACCCTGGCTAGCTATGAAACCAGTTTAATCCATCAAATTCTACATAAGAAAATGCCTGTACCAGGTGAGGATTATGATAGTTGTTATCCATTCGTTTGATGTGTTTGAGCTTCTGATTTTGTCATTTGATTAGGGACTTTCTGTTTTGAATTTTCTTCGGAGTTCAGTATTTTTGTGATTCTACTTTTTTCATAGGTTGTCTGTCATATTTGTCTTTTCTTTATTGTTTTGTCATATTAGACAAGGAAGTTAGTTTTTTTCATTTGAATTGTTTCAAAATTAGTCATGTTGGTGCCTTTTTAAGCTGACTATATGGTACGCGTTTGATCATTGTTGAAAGCCGATCGGGACGTTAAGTTGCTTAAATCCTTCTCATTGTGAATCTGTTGGATAGTTGTCTAATTGGCAATGATACCACCCTTATTACCTTACAACCTTACCTAATGTGGTAAGTATTTTGTTTTTGCCATATTGAAGAAAAAAGTCTGTGTATAGCATGATAATGATGTAAAAAGAAAAGAATAAGCATTCTATAGCATTTTACAAAAAGAAAAAGAAAATATATAGCTATTTTGATATCTACTCTTTGTGAATCCGTTTTGGTTTGCTATGTATTTTGATAGAAAAAAAATTATTTCCATTACCTCACTGTTGACTGTTATTCTGATGTCCAAAGTTAGACATTTAACATTTCCTCAACTTTGTAATTGAGGAATTGAGGACGTTACAAAGGGTGGTAATGTATTTTTCTTTATTTTGCTTGATTCCCAAGATTATCCCTTCTCATAAATTTTTTTTTTCGATCTGGATTCTATAAGTTGTGTGAACATTGTGAAGAAAAATGTAAAAGATAAAACATGAAAATAGAAAACTTTTCAATATCGATTGTATGCTTCGTTATAAGTTATCACTCAATAATTAAAGTTTTTCTAGAAATCAATTAACAGACCGATAAAAAACTTCAGTCTATTGGCATATTTTTTTATAAAAAGACAATAACAAAACAATTACTTTACAGATGTATATGACCAGGCATACAATTAAAGACACATTTTAAAAGTAATATCCACCAAACAGCCCTGGAAACATAGGATATCACCACTAGAAGCATAGAAGTGACTTAATTATATAGTAGGCATAAGAAAACATATTCGTTTATGTTCAAAAACTCTTATAATTTAAATCAGAAAACGTTAGAAGTCGAACAGGTACTTGACGATCCAAATGTGCCAAAGACACTTCCTTGTAGATTAAAAACACATAACTCTTCTCAGAATCAAAATATAATTGTATTGAAAGGATGTAGAAACGAATCAGGAATAATATAGTAATATTTATTGCAAAATTACACCTATAAGGGTAAAAGCAATACAAACAAACAATACAATTAAGTACAATACAATGCAATACAATACAGTAGAACATATATTAAGAAAGAGTTCAATTAACAAATTTATGTAAAAAACACAATTATAAACTTGTCTGACATGGGTCTGACCCCCTCAGTTCTAAAGACTGCTTAATGAAGACTCCAATAGGACAATATACCGGTACATTATCAGTAGAAGCTACAATATGCGAGAGAAGACACTGAATCATATTGATAATGGCATGTTGCATAAACTGACATACCACATACTGTTCAGCCTTATTGAATGTGAAACATTTCTCAACACCAAATACGGAACTAAGGGAATCACAGCAGCAAGAAAAAAGCGTTTATTATTAGAAACGGTTGGTTGACGCTTATCATATACATAACAGAATTAAAACATTAAGCGCAAACTCGTGTGCAGAAAATCTAGATATCAGAAAGGATCTCGACAATAAAAGTAAAAAAAAAAAGTATGACAACTTTTTACCAGGACTATATGAAACAATATCTGTGTACTCATATTTTTTCTCATTTCTCATTATTATGAATATCATCGTAAAATTAGCAAATATAGGATTCCAAAAGTTTTGCTTTGTAAACCTGTGTTCTAGTCACAATAATATCTATATTGACCGATTGATATGGTTGAAATCAAAGTCTAATAAGGTTTAGTTTCAGTTTTGACATTCTTTTATAATATGTTGATGGTTGGTGTTTAACGCAGTTTCAGTACTATTGACTATATCATGGTGATTAGTTTTTCAAGAAACCCAATCGTTCAGATTTTTCTGAAACCATCTATGCTGATCCTATTTGAATCAATTACTAGTTTGGTTACTGATTTATTAAGTTCGTATCTCAAAATGCATGAAATCATTGTCACTCGACCAAAAAAGAAAAAAAAGATTTATCATATTTCACGTAGACATTTAGATATGGATATGACACACCTGGTGAAAAAGAATTTGAGATGGAACAAAAGTTTAAAACACTATAGGTATAATGAAAATATATCTGATAAATTGTACCCATACTTGTTATATAATGTAAATTTTTTACAAAATGAAATAAAACAGAATGACCTGTTCTGACCTGAAGTAATTATAAAACTCGATAGATTTGGGTTGCCGTACGTCTCTGTTCTGTGTTTACCAATATAAAAAAACGGAAGTATACAGTAAGACATGTTTATTTGTAACGAAACACGAACAATCTATTTCCTATAATTTATAAAGATTGTTGCACAATAGACAAGGACACAATGATGTTTTGAGCTTCCTGTGTGTAAAGTGTATATAGCTATCCCGTATGTGATCAAATGCACACTGTTCTGTCAACACTCGTTTAACTTAAAAGTTTATTGTGTTCTAAGATTAAACTTAAAACTACGATTATTCGGATGATACGTTTTTGTTATATAGACATGCATTTTATCAATATTCTTTTGATCTTTTTAAGACACAAATATTTATCAAATTAAAAAAAAAATAAAATCGTTTGTGTCGTTTTTTCATCTAGAATTGCGATCAAAATATGATTTTCACTTGTTTGATTTGTAAGGATAATGATAAATTGATATCGGTCTACTTTAAAAGATATCCACCTCACGTGGTACGCTAACGTAATTGTCAATTCTCAATATTATATACATTTGTTTTTTTATCTTGGAATATATATATGAAAACACAACAAAAGTTCAGATTTTTTGGGGTTTCAAATAAAGGCAACATTAGTATACCGCTGTCAAAAGTGATAAAGCGATTGACTGAAAACAAATCCGGGTAATAAACATAAACTGAGGGAAACTCATCAACTAGAAACACACGTCAATGCTTAATATATAGAAACAAACTAATTGATAACATTTGCCATATTCCTGATTTGGAACAAAACATTAAAAAAAATGGTGAGTTGAACCTGGTTTTATCGCTCGCCAAACCCCCCGCTTATATGGCAATGATTAAAATACCGTTAATATGACAACATTACATGACAGGAATACAATACAAATGAATGCAAGAACAATCAGGCAGGGAAATAGATATATAAATAATATAATAGTACATTTCGAAATGTAAACCACAGAATAACAACGAACACCTAAAATTAATTACACAAATACAACATAATAGAATTTTTAACTGTGCGTCATACAAATGTACCAACGCCGAAAAAGTGACGTCACAGGTAAATTTCTAATGCTGATAGCTCTGAGGTGGAAGAAGACGCATAAAAGGTAACTTGAATTCCCATGAAAGCAGCCCACACCAACCCAGTCTGTTCTGTCCCATTATTGACTCTGATATATTTTCTCTTTCAAAAATAATATTCTTTAATAATACTATAGTCTAAACCAAAACTGACAATACTAAACATAATAAAATGCTTCACTGGGCGCAGCCTGATACGACCGTAGAGGTTGGCTGCGTACACATGGACACTATTTAGCAAAAGAGCGAGAGCTTTACTCCCTGTCCGGAAAAGTCCTGGGGTGTCAATTTGTATACCCATTCAACCCTTGGGATCCAAATAAATAAATTATAAGAAATTATAGGACCATCACCAATACAACAAAATGCACATGTACTTTAAACAAAAATATGTTTGACTGTTGTTTAATGAATGTACGATATAGAACAGAAATATACCGGTATCAGTAAATGGGAACAATACAGTCGAACCTCGTTGTGTCGAACTCGGTTGTGTCGAAAACTCGGATGAGTCGAAGTAATTTCTCGGTCCCGATAAAATTCCCGTTTGATCAATGCATAATAACCTCTGATGAGTCGAACTCGGTTGATTCGAATACTCTGTTATGTCGAGTAAATTTTATAGTCCCGTCGATATAAAATTAATGTAAATTTACCCTGATGTCTCGAAGTTCGAAAGTAAGAATTTTCCAAAGATGCAGACCTAATGATAAAAACTCAAATCGGATGTATTTCTTATGTAACCTAATCATTTTCAAAAGAGATTAAAGCTGAGTAAACATACTTGTTTGTATAACAGTTAAATTGACATGTTTATGGTTGCCGGTAATTAACACCTTTGTTGATTGTTCAAGCGGAACTTTAGAGTGTTGAACATATTTCACATGAGATAAAAACGAAACGAATTTAAATGACACTAGCCGAGATTAAATCAATCGTTAGAATTAAAACTCATCAATTACAATAAATAAAGGATTAAGACAATTATCATAAATTCATGATAATTTAATGTACAGCAGACACCCTCATCAGAGACCGTTCAGAACTTATTTCGTTCCGCGAATGATTTCATAATTTATAGTGACTGACCTTTATAAATATGTGTGTACACTATTGATTTTATTTGTGCATGATTTGTATCTGTTCTTGTGTGTTTGATTATTATGAAGGAACAACAATGGCGATTGCATACACAATTATAATGTGTGTCATATCGAAAAAAAGGCACACTCTTCAAAGTCAATGATCTAGTTTACGCAAATTTCATACCGTATTTCTTGCATTCCAAATTTTGACGACACACTCAACCTCGGATGAGTCGAACCTCGGATGAGTCGAATACTTTGGTCCGGTCCCTTCGACTTCGACACAACGAGGTTCGGCTGTACTTAAAATTTTAGTTTTATTTTCTACTGAATTTCTAAAATCATTAAATTGGCAGAAAAATTTGACGAATTATCGGAAGGGACGTACACGTAAACAATTGCAATCCCTTTACGTCCATCGTACTTAATCTGTTTAACAAAAATCTTCTCCACCGAATGCTTTTCTGCTGAATTTATAGTATGTCTAAGTATGAAGTGATTGTGCACTTTGATCAAACAAAATGTAGCTTAAATTAAACCGAATTATCAGACTGTAATTTTAGTTAAAAACAAGAAAATCATAGTAGGTAAAGAAAAGTAATAGCAGAAAAAAGGTAAGCATGACAAACATTGATGAAAATTTGGTGTTTCTTGCCTGTTATATCACTACTGGACGAAAACACAACTGTCCATACCAGTAACAGTTGTTGTACGACTGTCTTAGTCTGTGGAAGACTGAAGATGACTGTCAAAGAAACTGATACAGTTGATTAATGTCTGTCCCAACACTTTTATGGGTTGTGAAAATCAAAAAATGTTATCAACAGTCATTTAAGGACTGTTGCAGTGGTTTACGGGGTTGTCACAGTCAAATACTATTTATTACAGTCTTTCCAAACGTTGTGGCAGTTGTATAATGTTTGTCCCAACCTTTTAATAGTTGGGACAGTTGAAATTTGTTTGTGTCAACTTTTCAGACGTTGATGCAGTATACAAATGTTTGTTACAACGTTTTTAGAGTTGGGACAGTTGTAAAATGTTTGTTACAACTTTTTAAAGGTTGTTACAGTCATAAAATGTTTATTACAACGTTTTTAGAGTTGGGACAGTTGTAAAATGTTTGTTACAACTTTTTAAAGGTTGAGACAGTCGTTAAATGTTCAAAACAAACATTTCATACATGTAGGTTGTTGCAGTCGACAAATATTTTAGCATCACGGTAGCAACTCAGTGTAAAAAAAAATACGTTTCACCCGGCTTTCAAGATTTGATATAGTTGTGAAATAGCCCATAATTTATACTATTATCATCTATTGTGCGGTTGTTGACTTGTTTTGTCTTTTTTTATTTATCTATTTTGCGATCGTTGTTTGTCTTTTGTCGTTGTCCGTTTATTGCCATAGCATTGTCCGTTCATTTTTGACATGTGCGTTTGACTTTCCTTTAGATATCTTTACTTTTTATAATTTCTATTCAGATTCGTTCATAACTGGTTTTAAATACCAGAAGCCTTATTTTAAAAATGGAGTTTTAACATTATTGCAGAAGATGCAAATGAATTCATTCAAATTTATATTTGAAAAAGTTTTGATAAATTCTGAGGAATAGAAGATGTACCGTCGGTGTACCTGAAGTAAATATAAAGAATATGACTAAGTTACCAATATTGTACAGCATAATAAAACAGTTTTAATTTGAATTACTCTCCATGAGGGATATTTCCGATGATAAAAAAAATAATTAATTAAATCTGTCAAGTTTCATTAAAAACGGAAAACAATACACCTTATCGCTATTTAGTCCAATCCGGAAAAAACAGTCATTTAGACAACTTCCTGTTTGGGTCAACAGGCCTTGATCAGGTAAACAGTAAAGGTCATCAGTAACGAGCTGAGGGAGGGAAAAATTTAGAAAGCAATCAATACGAAACTTTGATAGATTATGATCCACTTTTTTCGAAACTCAAATTATAGTCAAAAAATATTTTGTTTGAAGTATTTACGATGTTTTAAACAGATCTCATTAAAAAGTATCATGCATGGTGCATTGTTTAAACAGGGCCCCAGATAGCTTCAACTGGATGAAAAAGTTGTGTAATTTTAGAACTTATCCGGAATGGAATAAATAGCGATTAGGTGTATTCTTCACCGTGAACGATTTACCCTCTTTATTTTCTTGTCGGCAAACTGGACCTGCAGGTCGGCAAACTATATTTTACACAGGAAACTACAGCTGACTACAGATGTAAGACCACATGTACAATATAAGCTGAGCTTGAAATTACAATCGGTGAGTAGAAATGAACAATATTTTAAAGCATGTCTATCGAATAATCATGGATCCAAGATTTTGAAGGGAAAATGTGCACATTTATTCTTCCTACAGACAGGCTATGAATCGACGAACTATCACCGCACTCGTGCATAGTTGCATGTTCCAAGGCAAAGTTAGGATTTGGGCTTGGAAAAGTTGTGCATCGTTGAAATTCATGTATGACACCATTCCCCCTCCCCCTTTTATCATGTGTATGTCATTTAATCCCTTATTTACTTTGCATACATCACCCCAAGGGTGACAAGGTCAAGGGAATAAAAAAAGGTTACTCTTGATCTTCATCGTCTAACTGTTAAACTCTAACATGTGGGGCATTAGTTAACTTTTGCTGTGCGGGATAACCTTTTACAGGACCTATACATCATGTACATATTGTATGTTAATGTATTGTTAACTCTGGGGTCTTAAATTTGCATGAAATACTTGTCACTGGACTTTTTATAACCAACAATCAACCAATCTTTACATGTACATATCCATATAATTGTGTTACTAATGCCTCAATCCTCAATCTTAAGGCCTGTTGGCACGAATTTTCCCAATGTGCAGGTTTTCTCTTTGGTGCGTTTTTCTCGGCGTATTTTCTTCTCTGTGCTGGATTACAAGTATTTCCCTGGTTTTGCTTTATCAGCTGATAGTTTTCGTTCTATTAAGAATGCATTGTGACGTCACAATTTGAATTATTATTTCTTGAAAAAACATGCATAGTACAAATTAATATGACGGTGTACGAAAACATATGATCTGACCATAAAATTTTATGAAAATTATTAATTTTAGTGACTTATTTAGCAAGTATGCATTTTCATTCAATTTTTAAATAATTCCCAAATCATGGACAACAAAACATGAATATATTTGATAATATAAGGCATTGAAAGTGAATATGTATTAGATGGTTCAAAATAACATTAATCATCAAAATAAAACAATATTATTAAATTAATGTTCCTGAAACCATGCACAGAGTCATAACAGTGACCATTTTAACACAGTTGATTAAACAAAATGTGCTAATTCAATTAGTAATTGTTTCATCATGTACTTAAGGATTCATATTGAACAAGGGTTGTGGAGGTTGTTGCATCTTTTCTCAAAATGAATAATTACAGTGAATAAAATATCTATAAATATTTCATCATGTTAATTGCTACATGTACATAGTTTTAAGTTAAAACGAAATGAAAAACATATTAAACGAGCAAAGTTAGCATCATAATTATATTCTTTTCAGATTTAACATGTAATATTAAATCACTATACATTTGTAAATACTTTGAACCTAAACTGTATATTTTCATGTGAAATTTTTATATAAATTGTGCCCTGTAGCATTGTTAGTCAAAATTCATTTATGCCATAAATGTTATCCAGTAGTAACATTCTAGGGTCTTTTTATTTATTCCACCATTAAAATGATTAAATGACTTTCTATTCATGAGTCAAATTTGTGTGTTAAATTGTGTTTTGTTTACTTTATTGTTGCCTTACTGTTGGGTTGATGCATCATTGATATATAATTATATCCCACATCTCCTTTCATCAGGTGCATTCACATCTGACTGCACATTTTTTGCCTTTTCTACATAATTATTTTATGTTTAACATTCAATATGTGGAGAAAATATAACAAAAAAATCTATTTGTAAGCATATTTTTTTTTTATCTAAACATGGTATTAACTTTTTTAAAGTATTTTATGAAGCTCAAAATATTTTTTATAGATATTGTATTATCAAGTAAGTTGTCATAAAATTTACTGTGTTAACTGCATTGTATGTCAAATGTATGTCTAATAATTTAGTTTAGAAATACCTTTTATTCAAATTCAAATAAATAATTAAAATATATGTATTTACTGAACATGAATTCATGACCATGCAAATGTGACATTAAAATAGGTAATAATCAGGATGTTAACACTGGATAGGTAATAATCAGGAATTCTTATATACATGCTATAGCTAATATACAGATTAAGACACACAATAGTTTATTGCCTTGGGGAGAAATTTTAAACTGTCATGGGTATATATTGAAGATGATTTTATTATGATGTTCACAAATTATAATTGTCCTCTTCAAAATTTTGATAAATTTTTCAAAATAAATTATAATTTAAGAAAAATATGAAACAGCAGGATATAATATTATTTTGGATACAAAAAATGCATATTTTAAAAGTTATCTGAGTATTGATTTATCAAAATAAAATTGGGTAAATAACTAAAATAAAATAAAGAAAGTGTTGTCTGAGCTGCAAAGCATTATTTAATACAAGTTGTAATAAGTAAAAAAGTATACCGGGTAACACAAAAGATGTAAAATTAAACTCAAGGATTTAAAACATTAACAGGGAGGGTTAAGCCTTGGAACAGTATATATATTATCCTGATTAACCTTAGGACAAAGATTCTACATTTACATCACAAAGGTTTATTCATTATATGCACTTGACAAATGGAAAGTCAATAGCATCTATATAGTAACAGTGCATTTATTTATTTAATTATTTTTTTCATTCTTTAAACTTTTCTCTGTAGTATCAATCTATTTCATATTAACATGAACAAAAGCAATAACCTGTTGTGTTTCAGAGAGGAATAACTATGTCCATGATGTCTGAATTTAAAGAATTGATGAAATAACGTATGGTGTGAGCCTCAATAAGACAGTAACCCATCAATGAAAGTACACAGTCACACATAAAAAATCATTAATGTAGGAAAAAAGACAACACCATATATATATATATAGAATTTAGACCCCCTACAAATATTTATTCTTCTTGTTTAAAATTGGGACTTAAAAATATAATTGTATAAGTCCTAGAAATTTTTTGTCTATCAAATGAGGATTGCTAGTTTTCATCTAGGTAAATACAGTTATTGTAATTGACTTTCTTCTAAGTACCGTACAATGTATATAGTATTATGTTAGTTAAAATTTTACTGTACTTTAGTCTCAATGTATATTTTTTTTTGTAGATTCATATTGGCTTGAGCATGATTGCCACTAAGAATATGAAGCCTGCTACATGTGCACTTTGATGCATAGGAAATATAGATGTCACTGAGTCACTCTTATAGCTGCAAATTGTGAAACAGTGGATTAATTCATTATTTTGTGCTAGTTATTTATTGTTTTTGGAAATAATGAATAGCACTTGCAGCATTATTCCATGATGATGATGACCTGTTGTTAGGATTGAATTGGACTAGAAAAAAATTGTGCATTGTACAAATAGGAAACTTACAAATTGCATTAAAGGAGGACCACAGTACTGGATGACTAAATAACTTGGATAATCATGATAATTATTCATTTGGTATATCAATCATTGTCAATAATGAATTTGGAATAACATGATTTCATAGTTTCAGTGCATATTAATAGTGCAATCATACATTGTATCTGAATTCCATGAATACCTTGGATAATTATTCATTTGAAATAGCCATTTGGAATAATGAAAATTCATAGTTTCAGTGAATATTAATAATAATAGTGCATCATATCTGAATTCATGAATACTTTAGTGGATAATCAGTCATTTTAATATGATAACAATTTGGATAATGTGAATTTCTAGTTTCAGTGAAATTTACAAAACAGTGCATGTATATCGCATCTGAAGTTTATGTTGGCATTGCAATTGTTAACTACCACCAGGGTGTGTAAAAAGACCTTAACCACCCATGAGGGTCTCTCGTAGTCCGTCACAATTGTTTAGTGTCAAATGACTGCTTGCTGTACTTTAAGTCTAAATTAGAATTAAATAAAAATCTAAATTAGTGCCCAAGCATATTAAACAAATCAACCATGTACTTCAAAGTATAATTTTATTGTCCCGCCTGCAACAAAAGTTGAAGTATGCAAGAAATAGGTATTACAATCTGGCAGCAGCTACAGCGTAACCTATTTGTATAAAGCTTCACCAGGTACATTTTAGAAGCTTAAAGACCTGGATACTTCTTTATGTTATGAAGTTTCTGTTAGTAACTTGTCCGTTGCACTTTACCTTGTTTTCATGGTTCACTGACTGTTTGTAAAAAAATATTACTGTTTGAACAGTCATATAGTGAAACACTCTCTTACATGTATAACATGTATAATCATGATAATGAGTAATTTGATAAATTTATATGGTATATATATATATATATAGGTATCTTGAAAGGTCTACATGTCTCATTGTCTGTCAGGCAGGGTTAACCTGACCTTGACTTCATTTCATGGATCAGTGATTAAGGTTATTTCAGTTACTTTGTCAAGTTTGTTTCTCAGATACTACAAGCAGTAGGAATGGTAGGTCAACTATATTTGGTGTATGAAATGATTGTAAGGTGAATATATCTGACTGCAAGACTTGCATCAGACTTTGACCTCAATGAAAATGTCATGGTTCATTGAACAATGTTTAGTTTTTGTGGTTTGTTCTATATCCCAATATTTCTCAGATGCTTAAAACTACATGTACATGTACATGCATGACATGTACATTGTATAGGATCACTATTTTTGGGGTATTGGATATTTTCGTAAGTTGTACAAGTTTGATTCGGATGTTTTAAATCTGACCATTATTGACCTCATTTTCATGTTTCATTGGTCAATGTTTAGTTTTCATGGTTTGGATGTTAAGTCTATTTCACAGATACATTTGTACTATGAACCACTATGGGTATGGAATGTCAGTTTGTAGGGTGTACATCATCTGTCTGGCATGTTGATTTGACCATGACTTCATTTTCAAAGGTAATTGATAATGGAAAGTTTATGTGATACTTGTACATGTAGTAAAACCTTCATACATGTATTAAATTTTTTACGTTCAACATAAATTCAATTTTACATGTAGGCAAAGCAGACATGACATTTCAGCGTGTGCACAGTCACTCTTGTTACATCACCATTGATCATGTCTACCATGTTGATTATAGCTGCTTTTTGTTAACAAAAGTCGGACAACTATTAACATGATTAACAATTGTTATAATTCATTTGGTAATATTGTAGTCTTGTATAACCATGATAACATGTATAATGTCATGAATGTACAATAACCAGAATAAGGAGATGTGGTATGATTTTCAATGAGACAACCATCAACCGTAGACCAAGTGATGTAATTGTTAGTAACTGCACATCCTTCAACAGTGAGCAAAATCAGTACCACATAATCATGATAATGAAAAACCTATAACAGGCCTAGCCATATTGGATGATGTAACACAATGTAAACAAGTTTAGATGAGAAACCCAAGTTTGATTTATATACAAAAGCAACAAACAATCAGTTGGCGATAAAATTGGGTCAGTTAATAGATAAAAGAAGATGTGGTATGATTGCCAATGAGACAACTTTCCATCCAAGTCAAAACTTTTGAAAAAGTAAACCATTATAGGTCAAAGTACAGTCTTCAACACAGAGCCTTGGCTCACACCGAACAGCATGCTATATAGGGCCTCGGAACTACAGTTAAGCATGTTTAGAATTTGAAAAAATAGTTCCTGGATGATCATTTCTGATGTCTCCCATTTTTATCATGTTTACAGACCCATTGAAACATGAGTGATGACAAATGTATTATGGTTTACCAAATACTTATAGGTGATCCAATATTAACAGGTTTCTGCCCTTATTCATGTTTTTCTACAAATCCATTCTATCTGCTTTTGAATAAATGCCTTCTAAATATATATCCCAAGATGTTAAGCAACATTTTCAATATACACAATAAGCATGATAAGCATTACAAAGGCATACATGTATTATGCACTATTAGTGAGCTGTTTGTTATGATATAATTATAATATTTATGTGTGGAAGCATATTTTGGGGTTTTTAATTTGCTATGATTTTAAAAACTTCTAGCAAAAAAAAAAAACCAACCTGAAATGAAAAAAAAATATACAAAAAGTGGTTTCAAGAAAGGGATGAGAATTTGAAATTTTTTTTGTGGCTGTACAATTAGAATTAATGTATCGACTATGTTTGTACATTATACATATATATATATAGCATGGTGTGAAAAGCCTATGTAATACAAACATGACAAATAGACTAAAACATATGATAATAAACTGGTGAAATTGAGTAAACTGCTACTATATGACATCAACCCAACAACAACTAAATATCAATCTAGAGGTCAACATATATCTATACGTCTAAACACGTGAAAACTTTACGACAGATTCATCCATTGGAGAACAAGTGATCATTGATGGTGATACACGGCTGAAATCATAATTGCTAAAAATATTGACACAACAATGTTAAATAGAACTGCAATTTTTTTAATAAGATCATTATTTAATAAATGAAATGATGTGGTACTTTGTTTACAAACTAGACAATTTTTCACTGAAAACCCAATGACATACATTTGTAGAAGTTAGCAACTGAATTGGCAAATTTGATAAGGTCAGAATATTAATTTCCAACATATAGGCAGCCAGATTATATATTTTCACTCATACCAGGGCCAGAATACTTATTTTCAGTCCATCCTTCTATTAAAGTGAGTCAAAAAAATTGTATGATTTAATTAATCAATGATTTTTTTTTTCTAAGGGGCGCCCAAATAAGTTCTACTGGTAATACGTATGTACTGTGTTCATCACTGATTGAAGATGAATATAATTAGAATAATGGACCCATTTGCCTAATTTATAAATGTGACCATTTTGAAATTTCCATTACATATAGTAAAATTGTTAGTTTTCTTTACTGGTTGAATAATATATCAATATTGGACAAGCATTTATATGATTAAATAAACTGAATTTAAAAAATGAAAATTGGAAAATATTTTGGATAAACGTTAGCATGGTTAATACACATCTGATCAACTGAAACCATAAAAGAGAATCTGATGTCAGTCTAGAATTTAACCGGAGTCTAAAGAATACAACAAGTTCTAAACCGTTATGTGAATAAATAAAAGAAGATTTGATTTCCTTGTCTGAAACAATGCGAGTTTTCTTGTTTTGAACATTTCAACTTTCACTGGCGCTAGTTATTTGTCGGTCTTGTACAGTACGTCCATCTATTTATAAATACTTTCGGTAAATTGGTTGAGAAAAATCCGATGAAAATATGAATGATCTCGAGTGATAATATTTTAACCTCAATCAATCATGAATGAATTCCGAAGTGCTATTTATCAAGGACATTTGAACTTCAAATAGACCACTCGTTACAATATACAGTACAAAGTCGAGTCAATTTGAACTATTCAAAAATAAAATACAGTAAAATAAATTAAATTTAGATAGATTTAAGAGTATTTTTGTTTTTCCATAGCTGCAAAAGATGCGTTAAATGTTCATCATAGCCTTGATTTTTTTTTATATGTATAGAAATCAAAATGGTTAGTACGGCAATATTTATAATTTTGCAAGAAAAAAAATGTAGCCCCAAATAAAAGCTCAAAATAAGTGTGTGAAATAAGCCCTCAGGAAAAAATTAAGCAGTTTAATATGGGGATAAGTTTGACAAGTGTGTATATTCGGAGTTCCCCGCTAGGTTTACAGTATATCATGTATATTGACCGTTATTATGAGGTAATGTGATTCGTAAAACTACGGGTATTGAAGACAACCTTGTAATGCATGAATGATTTCACACCTAACTAATTAAAAAAAATTAAAACGTTTTTATTTTGATAATATTGAAAATTGTCAACTGTTAATACAGTTAAAGATACATTTGGTTACAAATATATTTGGTAAACTTTTTCGATTTTTCTGTAAGTAGTTTTAAATGCGAATAAAACCGTCCAGTGTGAAATTGCAGGTATCTAGTGCTGGTTCCGATTTTGTTCGACGAGATGAGAGGGAGTGTTAAATAATTATATAAATTTAGCACATTCACAAAATAAGCGGGGAATACCAAAATGTTCAGCGGCAAATATTTCAAAATACTTTTTTTTTTTAAATCAATTTCTATCTAAAATTAATGCATTAAATGGGTGTGATAGTTGTGTCTCTTTGTCACAACCTTATATTGCACACGGTAAAATTGTTTTACAAATAATTTAACCTATCCCTGACTGTCAGAAATTTTGTATCCGTGACTTTAAAGTCTTAATGACGATCAATGTTTGGAAGTTGCTACACTTATAAATTAGCTATGACTATGTAATGGTTGTAGCAATCATATTTTTACTTTTTCAACCTTTTCAGCGTTTAAACAGTTTATTTATGACTGTTTCAACGTTTTCTGTGTTGGGACAGTTATGAAATAACTGTTACAACTTTAAAATGGTTGCAGCAGTCTTATTATGATTGTGACAACCTTTTAGGCGTTTAATCAGTTTATTTATGACTGTTGCAACGTTTTTCGAGTTGAGACAGTTGTAAATCAACTGTTACAACTTTGAAATAGTTGTATCAGTTCTTTAATGACTGTGACAGTTATTTCTAGCGTTGTTACAGTCGATTTATGTTATAGACAAACACTTTTAAAGTTGGGACAGTTACAAAATAATTGCAGCAGTGAAATTTTACAACTGTTACAACTTTAACAAACATTATCAGTCTTAGAACGACTGTTACTGGTATGGACAGTTGTTTTTTCGTCCAGTAGTGTATATGTTGATATTTAGCTATCTTTGACTAAAAGGCCAGTGTTAGCTTTTGTCATCACTTTTCAAAAACGAGATCAATTTTCTGGGATCCGTCGTCCGTTAAATATATATTTTTTTAATAAAATTTCACCAAGAAACTTCTAGGCAAAATCGAACCAAATATGCCACTATCATCCTATGGGTATCTAGTTTAAAAAAAAAGGAACGTGTTCTGTACTCACGCTTGTCATTAAACAAATCAACGAAGGCTAAAAAAATAAATAGAAGGTCAAATGCAAGCATTGTATATTATCTTGGAATGAAAGAGTTAAAGAAAAACAAATCTGGCAGGAACAGAAATGTTCAAAATATCAGTTTGTTATTGACTTTGAATATCACCCATCTTTCTTTTTTAACATTTGTTTGCAATTCAAGCTATTTCCATTGAACATTTCAAAAACTGGATATGCAAAAATAATTAGTAGTACAAGATCTAAAAGTTGGTCAACATGACCGAAATAGCTATTGATACTGACTGAAAATGATGATATTGGTTTACACTATTGGCGTTACTACGATGGATAACTAATGATCAGGTAGAGACAATTAACGTATTAATGTCATAATATGATTTTCAATCCAAGATGAATGTGCGATCAAAACACCCAATGCTCATTAAATTTTAAAAAATCCGCTAAATTTTAGGACAGGATATTTCAGCTCTCCATAGTAAAACATATTTTTATTGGTGGTCTAAGAATCAAACAGCGTCAACTAATAACACAACATAAACATGGACGCGACTAAGTTGTATGCAAATGCGTCAAAAACGAAAAATCCACTCAATGTCTGTATCATATTACATTGATACTCAATTCCGAATCGGTTATTAATCCAAAAATTGTAGAATGACATAAGTATGATTTTGATCATTTGGAAGGTATCATTCTAAACAATTCTTAAATACTTAAATGGAAAAAAATATATATATAATATTAGTTGTTAAACAGGATAGAATAAATTAATTCATGACCGTCAAATACCTTTGTTTAAAACAATAAAACGGTTGCCAATAAAGTTTACTTGTAACTAACAGAATACAAAAATGCTTGACCACCTTTTTCGTTTGCAACAAGCAACAATCTTAAATTACTGTTGTAGTCTATTGCCCATGGAGAACCACGTAAGTCTGTTTCTGACAGGAGAATTTTGTGCTTTTTACCATCAGATGCTATTGCAATAACGTTGTTTGATCCGTAACCTGCGACAAAACTGATTCCGTCTTCATCCACTGTTATACCTTGAGGACATTTCAGAGCTTTTTCGTCTGTAAATTTCCATATTACGTTTCCTTTTCTATTGTGACAGACGATCTTATTTGAAGTATTCTCAATAGAGTAAAGCGTATTGTTGCGATATGCAGATACATAAATTGAGCCAACAGCGCTGGGATTGTGATTACTCTGGTTATCTTCCAATCCCTGCATCCTGACCCCCTGCAAGTTCCCGCTAGCAAGACAAACAATAAAATTGCCTGCAGTGTAAATTAAGCCATGAGAAGGGGAAGTCGTATAGATAATTCTAGATTCTTTACCTGATTTAAGACTAACAAGTATTATATTCTTTTTCGTTTTTGAAATAACGGCAACAGTTTCATTGTCGATACATGTAACATCGTGAATATCGTTCACAACGTTTGTTATTGTTTTTTCAACTTTCCCATCAGCTGTAAAAATCATCAATTAAGAAGGATTATAGTTTGACAAAACAAATTTTCCGCAAGGTAAAATACAGCAGCCTGAAACGTCATTTGCTTCTGTTTTTATTTTTGCTTTTAGTTCTAGTGTCATATGTTCAACTGATCTTTTAGGTTTCACATTTATTTTGATCAACTGAGCTTGACCCTCTTTCCTTCATTTTAATGATAACTTACATGGGCTAGCATCTACAACAGGTTTTCCAAATGTTATGATTTCTTTACTGATATGTTGCAATAAAGTGTTTAACTGGTATGAGACCATGACTTGAGACAAACTATCACCATTTACCCAAGACTGAATGTTGTTTTCTGTTTGATTCAATTTGATTTCTAATTGTTTAAATCCTAAAAATGTTTGTATATCTGTTGCATGTGTCTTTATGCTTTCTATATCTTCTATGCAATCATCGATTTCTTTTTGTTGTTTTGCCACAGACGGAAGGAAGCTCTGTATTTGTTGGATTGAATTTTCGACAGCTTTGTTTATTTCATATATACAATGGTCTTGTATCTTATCGAGGTGATTATTTATCTGCTCTCGAATCGCTGATATCTGGGACTCTATTTTGTTTTTCGAAGCAGATAATGATAATATTTTCGTTTGTCTGTCTTCCAGAATAATTCTTATGTTTTCCTTCAGTTCTTGGAGCGAGGAATCGATTTCTGTTAACTTTACAGATGTTTTAGCATTTTGAATGACATCTTCAAGTGGTGAAAGTTCTTTACATTCCCTGTGCTTTTCAGAAATAACACATTTTCTACACAACACTTCGTTATGGTCCTTGCAAAACAATAAGTACTTCTCGTCATGCTCATCGCAGTACAGCCTAATATCTACAATGAAGGATGGCAAATTGTGGTATTCAGCGATAGGAACAGTCTTGTGGTTTCGTGTTCCTTAGACAAGCTATGATGTTCTTTGCAGTCTTGGCATAGTCCTTCATCGCAGTCTGGGCACCAAACCACGGATATCTTAGAAACATGTCTTGAATTACAAATACCACAGTGATCAAAAGAGGAAGCCATGACCTGTAAAATAATCTATACATTAATATTAAGAATCACATATGTTTAAATTTAGAGTGTAGATAAAACATTAATTTACAACTTTACAATGATTTATGATAATATAAAAGATAAGTGCTGCTGCATTATATTTTCCATCGTTATATTTCCATAATGTATTGTTGTCAAATAAATCAAATATCATCTGATAACGAAATATATACAGTGTATGCTCTTTACTTCGTATTTGATTTGACTTATATACGGTTATGCTCCTAATATGAAAATAAGAAGATTTGCTATAATTGACATTGAGACAACTCCCCACCACTCTCCACCAGACACCAAAAGACATAGAAGTTAAAAACTAGATGTAACTGTACGGCCTTTAACAATGAGCAAAACCCACCTAGCATAGTCAGCAACGCCACTGATGATACTTATGTAGTTGGGACTTGATACTTACAGAAACAGAAACACTTATCTTATTCACAGAAAATAGCGTATACATCATGTACATATTAATAAACCATGTAAATGTTGTCAATTCCACATGAACCATTTTAGATGGTCAAGAACGCTTTCCAATAATTCCTTATAAAAAAAAATTTTTGATGTTACTAATGGTCACTGAAGATATAACAAGATCACGAATAATCAATGAACTATATTAAAATAAGGTCATTGTCAGACAAAGAGTAACACCTTTTAATCTGTATGTGTTAGATCTAGGTAACCTATAATCCCTTATAGTATGATAACACAGAATCATTTTGATTGAGTATTTCAAGATAGTTAAAACTCGAATTATTTCAAACTTGAACAATTGTATTCGTTGTTTAAAACTCATCATGTATCTGTTGAATTTATTGTTGATTGCAGACATGTTATTTTAGAAGTTTAAATTGATACTCTTAATATGTAATTAATGTTTAGCAGAAAGAGATCTTGACAAACAAAAAAAATTACCCATGTCTATTGTTGACGACTTAATTTTGACTACTTCATATCTATTTGGTTTTGTTGTGATGTGGGGTTTCATCCGCGTATACTACTTGTTTTATTCATATTAATTCAAATTTCAGAGTGAATGCTAAAGACTATGTTGAAGTTGTTTTTCATTCTTGTATTATACTGATAAAAGGTCAAACATTAACACAGTTTAGTCTCTAGTTTCATTTATCTGCATATAAAGTCTTACAGAGGCATTTCAACGTTAGATATTATTGCGTGAATCTAGCTTTCATACAATTTTTCTTGTAATTGTTATAAAATAAATCAAATAACATAATTAGAAATCTAATCTTGATTCATATCCAATTTTTATAAATTTACCTGTGACGTTACTTTTTGTGGCGTTGATACATTCGTGTGACAGATTTTGTTGTGTACTGTCCTAAATTAATTTTTGTTATTCGTTGTTATTCTGTGGTTAACAAGTCGAAACGTACTATTATATTATTTGTTTATGTATTTCTCTGTCTTGGGTGTTCTTGCAACCATTTGTACTGTATTCCCGTCATGTTATGTTGTCATTTTTGCAGTATATTTAACATTGCCAGAAAGCGCGAGGTTTGGCTAGCCACAAAACCATGTTCAACCCACCATTTTTGTTTAAAATGTCCTGTGCCAAGTCAGAAATACGGCAGGTGCTATCTAATAGTTCGTTTCTCTGTATGTTGCATTGACGTTTGTTTTTTGTTGCACTTGAGTGTTCTGTTGTTTCGTTGTTTTCCTCTAATAGTTGATGTGTTTCCCTCTGTTTTAGTTTGTAACCCGGATTTGTTTTCTTTCAATAGATTTATGACCTTTGAACAGCTGTATACTACTGTTGCATTTATTAACAAGGGAAACACTATGTAATTTTAGAGTAGACAACTGGAGTCTACTGGTAATTTTTTTGACACATATTTCGAATGTTATTATGAGGAAAAGTTTTACCTTAACTTTTCCATTTTCCATTTTCATGAATTTGTTCAGTCAACTTCATGGGTGCACGCCCCACTGTGTCATCAATGTGCTGAATCAATCAGGCCATGTTTAAGTTAGAATATTGTGTTGTTTATTTTTTAGTTTCAGCTTATATAACGATTAACTTTGATAGCTCTTGTACATACCTTAAATTCAATAAAACATCAGAACAGTAACCCTGTTCCTCTAATTTTTACAAATTCAATTCTGTGTACTGTTTAAGGAAGTAAACAATACGTCATAAGCACCAGGTAGGATAACTTTGAAATAAAATCAATAACGTATTTCAAAGTCCAACTTATAAATACCTTACGTTGTTTACATTTTCTATAATTTTGAAATGGTAACTCTTTACAGATAGTTTTATGATAAAATGGACAACAAAAATAGGACGGCCTGATCCTTTACTTGTATGTTGAGGTGTAAGACTTACTTTGCAAAATTTTACATTGTATAAACTTTAGCAGGCGAGTGTCCGTAAAAGATTGTAAATGGCAGTTCGAGAAATGATATTTCCTTCATAATATTTGCAAATGTTTTTCTTATTAAGGATAAAAAAAAATAGAAATCAATAATTCTTTATTTGCGAAACAAACAAAACCCAATGTTGGTCATAGCAAATACATAGACAAAACAAACATAAGAATCAATTGAACTTGGTGACAATACTTTTTTTTTTTTTTTATGGAGAAAATGAAATTTTATTTTATTGTACTAAATGGATAAAACCAGAGGATTCCGAATATCTGGCAAAAATTCTAAAATAAGTGGAGCGAACATTTTTATCTTAAGGAAGTTCGCTACTCAGTTTCAAAATAACAAGCTTTTCATAACATTATTATATATTGATAGGAGATAAATAAAGGAGCCAAAAGAGCGAAAAAATATATAGGTCCGTGTGCTTGTTTTTGAGATATTAGCCATTGAAATTTTGGCGGGCAAATGTTCTCTCTTGACTTTTCATTGCTTTATCATTGACAAGTTAAAGTTCTCAAAAACTATTAAAAAATAACAAAGATTTTATAAGACTTTTACAGATGGCATATAATGGTTAACAATCACGTAATTTTAAACGCCGGATCCGCCTAGACGTTAGCGGTGGTTTAGCGTGCGTTTTATTTTCAACGAGACGCTTGTAACGAATGTAAACTATGGCGGCGGCAAAATACAGCCTGTGTACCGTCCCAAAATTGAAGGCTGAACTGAGCATTAAGGGTGCAGTAATCACAGGAAGAAAGACAGATCTGATTGATATGTATATGGTGAACTAAATCATGTCAAATGCATACATTGCACAATTTTTTATAGGCTGATCACGACTTTAACGTCTGCTTATGTACAGTGAGTACGTGGAAAAAAACGTCAAAAGTAACTGTCAAATTTTTTATGTTGCATACATTTCATATAAAAAATATTTTGTTGGTATTCATTGTTAGATTTTGATGAACTTGGCACCAATAGAAGCGGAAATGCTTAAAGTATAATTTTGTATATTTGGTAATGATATTTTGTCAATTGTGTTTCTTTTCTCTTGATCTAAACAATGTACTTTTTAAAACAATTTGATTTAGTTGAAATATAGAACAATCTTATCACAGGCCCTTGTTTCCATCAATGGGAAGGTCTACATTCCATGTCCTTTTATTATACAATAACATGGATAGAAGACCTTCCCAGTGATAGAAACAAGTGCCTGTGAAGCTTATGAACAAAACAATAAAATGCAAAAAATAATCATTGTCTTTATACTGTATCAATATAATAAAATATTAATTCTTCACAACAAAATTTTAACCAAATAAATGCTTTTAAATGTCCTTATTATTACATAAGAAATAAATTGTTTTAATTTTGAATTCACACACAATAATTATGCTTATAGACTGGTTGCATATGACAGAAATTATAATTTCCAACCACCCATCATAGAAATTCCAGAAGCTACAGATATAGAACGGCCAAAACATAGATATAAGCAGCTTATAGCAGAACATAGATTGGTATTTTCCAAAGTGACCAGAGAGCAAATTGATGGCTATTTTTTATTTAGATTAGCAGGTTAGTATCTCCATGTTATAGGTGGGGAAGTATTTTAAAGTGAAAGTTACCAGGCAAGAAGTCATCAATCAGCAATTGCTATAATGCTTTGCATGAAGAACTAAAAAATGTAGCGGCGCCCATATTAAAAAAATTCTGTAATTTTCACCGGTACATGTCCTCTAAAAAACCCGAAAATCATTTTTATAATATTATTTATATATATATGTTGTTATTTTAACAGGCGATAAGCAGGTGAATGGCGACATTCAGGCATTTGAGAAAGGCAGAGATTTGCTACAAGCGAAAAAAATCCTTGCCTGTTCTGTACTTATTCTTGTTGATGGTATTTTTTTAAGTGGTATTGTTGGCGCAGCCATGAAAAACAGGTTTGCATCAATAAACAGTTTGTCCCATCCTTATGACATTTATATAATGTGTATTAGATTGTTATAATTTATGTGAAATATTCCATTTGAGAGAATTACCTCGTCTAAGATCAAATAAGTGTTAATAATTTCTGCTTGATATTTTCCAATTTTCATGATTATTCTCTGTTACTTTTCTAATAACTATTATTGTATCTCTTTCAGTTTACTTATATTAGGTGAATGCTCTGCCAAACCAATTTATGCTTTACTTGACATTTTCAAATAAAACCATCTGATTTATTTTTAAAATTAAGCTTCACTTTTTTTTTATTTGCAGGTATCTTACAACTATCATATCAAACTTGACAAATCTGGCAGCCCAGTGAATTCAAAGTGTTCAAAGCATGTTGCTGAAGTGCTGTTAATGGCTGATATTTTCTCTAATACTGTACAGAAGGTTTACAGACTTTTCAACAACCAAAGACATATTACAATGGTAACTTATTTTACCTGAGTGTCCTGTAAAAGCTATTAATTTCAACCAAAGAATTGAGAGAATAAACGAGTTTCATTTCTTTATATGTTTATGCCCCACCATAGACCAACAGTGCATGAGTTTTACGTCGTTATTGTTTTAAAGAGTTAAACATATATGGAAACATATGTCAAAGTTCAGAAACTATATCTCCGACAGGCCTTTAACTAGAGTTTTTGTTTTTTGTTTTCCTTCATTTTCCTTTTTTTTAATATTTTAGGTGCTCCAGTGAAAATTGAAAAACTTGCTAAAAGGAAACCAACAGAAATATTAGAGGACCCAAGACCACAGAAGTACAGAAGTATGGAAGGGTTTACAGACCATGTCAGAAACATCATGATTAATTTTTGCTCTCAATCATCTCAAGACCTTACACTGAGATATATTTTTCCTGCAGCTGATATACAGGTACAATGAAAGTTGATGATTCATAAGAAAAACTTGAAAAAATATTTTTATTTTAAATAAAATTAACAAATTTTAGGTAATACAAAGAATAAAATTAACTTTAAACAACATTAACAATTTATACAGTCATATATTAGTAATAAACCTGTTTGAATCACACACATGATAAAGACAAAAAGTTTGCATGTTCTTGATTTTTGGAAAATTTACATTGCCTGTCGATTTTTAAACATACCACTTGTCTTATAAAGTCAAATGTCTGGTGCTCACATAATACAATCTAAAAAACTATATATTAACAAAAGAAAGCAAGTAGCCTTGAGTTTTCATATTGCCAAATTCACTGTAATATGTAGTATATCTATATAAATTTTGTTAGTCAAAGGAAGATAACTCCATGTTGAAAAAAATAATTCATATCATGTACATTGTAGTTAGATTTATGCACATGGCTTCTTTAATATTATTTTAAATTTGTATTGCAGACTGCCCAGCTTGATCATGACTATCTGTCGTTATCATTTGCTGAATATTGGGTTGACAGAGCTTTAATGGTAAGATGAAAAATTCATTTGCAGTATCAATTTATGTGTAAATCAATAAAAGGCAACTCCAAAATATCTTATGTACAATAAATATTAATGTATAAAAACTCTTAAATAATTTTTATACTAAAATTTAACAATTCACAAACCCCGAATAAGGAATATTTAGCTAGCATTTAGCATAGAGGGTACCACTAACCAGACAATTTACTGATCTTTGTTGTACTCAAAATAGTTAAGTCTTTAATTATTTCGTTTAATTTTCAAAATGGGATAGTTTTCACACTTTTAAACATGTTTGAATTTATATTCAGTACCAAATAACTTATATTTCAATGTAACACATATTATGATTGGATGCATGTTTTTGTTTCTTAATAAAGTTAAAAGGATTGAGTGAATTCATGAGATATCCTATAAACTACATAAAATATCTTATATAAAAAATAATCAAATATTTTAACTTATAAATCTTATCTTACATGTCTTATATATAGTTTATAAGATATCTCATATAATTATCTTTATAAGATATCTTATAAAATATATGAGATATCTTACAAACTATATGAGATATCTTATATAGTTTATAAGATATCTTGTATAGTTTATTAGATATCTTATATAGTTTTTAAGAAATCTTATATAGTTTATAAGATATTTCATAAAATTATATGAGATATCTTACAAACTATATTAGATATATCTTATAAACTATATGTGATATCTTTTAAACTATATAAAATAAAAAAAACTACTTGCTGCATTTACATGCTGGAAATATTGATTTCACTGCTATTTCAGGTAACAGTACAACAGGCAAAATTTGCTGAAAAGGAGACAGGAGGGCAATCCAGCAACAAGAAATGGTTTTATTTAAGACAGTGGAGGATAACAGCATCTAGGTTTGGAGAAATTTCAAAGATGACCACAAGGAGAAATGTACAAAAACTATGTCAATCATTGTGCTCTCAAAAGTTCCTAAATGTAAAATCTGTATTGCATGGTAAAATGTACGAGCAGAAGGCAATATCACAGTTTGAACAAAAGTTTTAAATGAAATGTCAACCATGTAGACTGTTTATTTCTGCTGACAAACCATTTCTTGGAGCTTCCCCAGATGCTTTAATTGGAGATGATTGTGTTGTGGAGGTGAAGTGTCCATATACAGGACGAGATGAGAGTATTGTGCCAGGAGTTAATTTTTCTTTTTTGGAATATGGCAAAGATAACAATATATCATTAAGAAAATCATCAAAATATTACGACCAAATTCAGGGTCAACTTTTTTTTATCACAGAGAGAACATTGTTATATTATTGTTTATACATTTAAAGACCTCTTTGTTGAGAAAATTGAAATTAATCATGACTACTGTGTTGGTTGTCTGCCTCCAAAGTTGGAATTATTTAACTCCAAACACTTAAGGCCATATATTGCCTAAATGCTATAAAAAAATTAATAAATTTTTGAGACTTTATATTTTCTATATTGTTATTTTCTTAATTTTTTATCAGTGAGTTTGGGCCGGTCATTGTGAAAGTGACACCTACGTGCATTTTTGAACCACCCTTTGAAATTTATGCAAAATTTGTTATCCTCCTTACTTATTTAGAATCAATTCAGCCCCCTCTTTTTGTGGATAATTCTCAATTTAGGATATTTGAACCCCAGTAAAATATGTAATTATAATATTTCCATCTGCAAAAATTGATACCCTATTTTGAGTTAATACAAAAATTGAATCTCCTTTTACATTTACAGAAAAAAACTTGTAAAATCCTTATACATTTTGACCAACCCTTAACCTAGATAAAAATTATATATAAGTTACATATTACAGATGATTTTTATTCGACTAGATACCAATAATGCTGCACTTGATAAAAAGCACCTTTTCGGATTATCACAATCTTTTCAATATTGATTGATATTGAAACACTGAAAAACCAAATAGACATACTAAAGGCAATAAAGAGCATTAGGCACCGAAAATCTCATAAATATGACAAGCCAAAACTAGTTAAAAAGTATAATTAATTAGTGGAAACATCTCAGGAAGTTTACGTTGAAACTATAAAAATAAGGTCAATTTTACTTTCTTTGGTTAAATAACAATATTAATATAAAAAAATGGGACCCTAGAAAATCTAGACAAATTTATCCACAATTGCATTTTTGAAATTTGTCAATGCCTAACAAACAAATACAATTCTGTTACTCAGTGACAGTTTAATGTTTGGTAATTCAGACTTAAGAATTTTGAAACGTTTGGCTAATCCTATTACACATTCTATATTGATACGCTTAGATGCAACACGCCTATCCCTCACAATTTCTTCTGGCTCTAGTTGTGATTTTCCTTTCAGCATTGTAGGCGTATTAACATAGACATCATTGTTTGCAAAGAGGTCTTGAACCATAATGCGTCGATCCGCCATAATATTATCCCCAGATTCAAACCTGGTATTATCTAAAAGACTTGAGTCTTCAATTATCTGACTGTCACTGGTAGACCCCCCATAGCAGTCTGAAATATACGATATAGTACCTCTTGGGGTACACCCAACCATAGTTTTCACAGTATTTTTGTGTTTGTAGGAAGACCAAGTCACACTCTGAATGTTTACGTCTTGAGATTTCTGGATTGGAATCTCAGTAGCATCAAGGATAACTCGAGTCCTTGGAAATTTTCTTTGACAATCTACTGGCATATGCTTATCCACAATGTCTCTTGATGGGCAAATATTTAATTCCTTCAGTTGAAAATAAAGGAAGTTAATCCAGGTATTAAAAATCCTAGCAATGGTAGAAACAGATAAATTAATTAGCAAGGATAATTCTACATCTTCTTTAGCACATCTGAGTTTAATCAATGTTATAAATAGCTGATCAGATGGATGAAGGCTTGAACATTTATATTTGAGCTCATATGCAGCAGGACCTAGTGCATGGAATAAGAACATGAAATGTTCATAAGATTTAAAACCTGTATAAAATGAAACTGCCTTTGAATTGTCCATGAAATTCTCAATCGAATATCGTCCAAGTAACTCACACTGGATCTCCATGTCCTTGGGTACATGTACATGTACCAAGTAACTCACACTGGATCTCCATGTCCTTGGGTACATGTACATGTACGTCAGGCTCTGAAGGTAAGGAAATATTGGTACTATTCTGTGTAGACTCAACTTCAACCTCTTGTTGTATTCCTTGGTCAAGAGCTTTGTCCACACTCATAGCTTTTCTCGATTGCATTCTTAAAGCTCTAGGGCTTACAATATTTATTTTGGGACGAAAGCTAAACACTGATGGTACTGCATCTATCTTTAGTCTACTTCGATCACCTGGAAACAAAGCATGAAACTGATCTTAAAAATATTAAACAAATGTGCTTGGAAACAATTTTTTTTATTTGGGCAATAAAACTACCGCATACATTTATTCTGCTTTATTTTTTGTTAACATTGCAGTGGGGATAGTACATGTATAACTATACATACATTTTATAAATAATAATTAAGGCCAGGCTTATTAAGATTTTTTTTAATAGCGTTTAACAAGAAATCTTTGTTCAACATGCAATCACACTTATTGAGTAAGTTGGTCTATGACAAATAACCAAGACTCCATGTTGCAGATGTGACCTATAATTGGTTGTATTTACAACTTAAGTAACTTTGTTGTGTGAGTCAAGGCTCCATGTTGAAGGCTGTACTGTGAACTTTATGCATAATTGCTTACGGTTATACTTTATGTATTCAATGGAGGGTACGTAGTCCCATTGGCAATCATAATACCACATCTTCTTAGGTTTAAATTATTTCAATTTGTGCTTCATTAACCCTGGAGTGAATATATGCATGTAGTAAAACAACACATTGATAACAAACAGCTAATTTTAAATTATGAGCCACTTACATTTTTTACATACATTTGTAACTCCCATTTACATCAAGTTAACTGAAAGTAGGAGATGGCAGTTAATTTTTTTTTTATTTATCTATGAAATTCTGAAATTATTTTGACCCCAATTTTCTATTGTTATGATCATATTATTATTAAAAAAAATAAGGAATTCTTTTTTATCTATTAAATAATGCCTTACTCACATTCTCTTTACTTGTAGTTTTCCTGAAAATGTAAAACGAAACCACAAAGCAACACAAACTTTATAACACAAATTCATGCTAAAACAATAACAATTTTTTTTAGAAACAATGTCAGTCAGCTGTGATAATGATTGTGCCCAATACATGTGATCCTTGAATATTTACAGGTGTTTAGGAATAATATTTATAAAAAAAATATACATTGTTATATTAGAAATGGTAAAACACAAGCTTGAACAGTTGGTATAACTTGATATCAATACAAAGCTACTTACATGTATGCTGCTAGTTTTACAGAAAAAAATGATAAAATTTACCTAATAATGTCTCCTTGTAATCATTTGCTGTAAAATGTTGATGGCAAACAATGTCGTGTTTTCCCGGTTTCCATAGACCTTTGGTAGGGATAGATCTTTTTAGGGCAACCCTCCACTTCAGACACAGCTCAGGATTTAAAGGGAATTTGTGACCGCCACTCACAGAACATCCTGGGACACAACATCTTGTTGGTATCTTGTTATTACGTCAGGACGTTAGGGACCGCCATACATTTTCATTAGATACAAGCGCCTTACTGATAGAAAAAACGCTCAGGTAACCACCGCTAATTTTCCGGATGAAATTGGTGATTGTTAACCATTATATATGTAAAAGATTTATAAAAAGAAAAATGGTGGTTAATGGGCAAAATTTTTTAAGTCATTCAAATGGATAAAACCAGAGGATTCCGAAAATCTGACAGAAATTCCAAAACATGACAAGCGAACATCCTTAAGATAAACGTGCACGTCAGTACTCTTAGATATCTGTTTTGTCATCATGTCAATTGTTTTCTGTGCATCGTGCTGATCTGATGAGTCATGTCATTTTCAAATAAATTTAATACTTATTTTGTGCTGTCACATCACTGTCTCAGGGTACGGGGAAGGAGTCTGCAATCACACATATGGCTAACACTGTGTCATCCTGTACGTGCCTTTTGTCAGTAGGGAGCATGTTAAACAAAGCCTGTCGTTAGTTGCTGTCTGTAATATTTGTTTTTCATTTATTGTATTGTTTTTTTTTTTCATTTTTTGAAGTTTTTGGTTTTGGAGACACAAATGATGACCCCTAAAATGCAAAGTTTTATTTATAAATACACAAAGTTGATCATGGGGGAACATATGCATATGGTTCACTGTAGGAGGAGTTATCTGTAAACGCTATGCACTGTATACTAAAATAATGGCAAAGTTCAACTCTTTCCAAAATCGCAAATTTTGATAAAAATCAAACATATGACCCTGATCACTTGCACACCTAAAATATATGTACAAACAGCCAGCAAAGTGAAAATTGCATGCCTAATATTCAAACTGTAGGAGGAGTCATCCGGAAACGCTATGCAACTCTTATCCAAGAAAATACTCCAAAAAAATTACAAAGTTCAACTATCTCCCAATGTCCCAAAAGAGGAATTATTGATAAAAATAAAAACCCTGAGTGACCATAAACACAAACAGCCAGCAAAGTAAAAACTTCCTAGCATTCAAACTGTAAGAGAAGTAACATGGAATAGCTATAAACTCATAATGACACGGACGGGCGGACGGAAGGACATACAGACGGGCAGGTGTAAAACAATATATGATGCGGGGGCATAGAAACAAAAACTTTTTCTTAATGCCATTTATTGGTCATGATGAAAATTCTGTCCCTGTTAATAAAATTCCCAAGACTAAATCTAAATATTAACTTAAAAAGCCATTTATCAGTAAAGTAAGGAAAATTGATACAAATATTTCAAATTTTACTTACTTGAAGAACTTATTCAAGATATCATTCAATGATGCTTTGACAAAGTTATAGATATCAAAAGAAAACTAAAACCTCAGACTGTATCTTAATAAACTCATCATAGATACCAGGCATAAAATTTTGAACGTTTGACGCACGGTGAGTCTTCAAAGAATCACCAGTGACGCTTGAATCAAAAAAGTTGTAAGACCTAAATAAAGTACAAAGTTGAGTATTGGGGACCCAAAATTCTATTCACAAAATTAAAAATCCTTAGTAATTGGAAAAATTCAGTTTTGTAAACAGTTAATTTTACAATAACATTAGTGTAAACGAAAACTGACAACAGTAAAATATTGAAAAAAATAAAAAAAAATTTCTCTGGATGCTGTCATTGTTTAGAATTTTTTTTACGTCTGTCAGTTAAATAAATTCTGTGACGGTTAAAGAAAAATGTTGACGTTTTAAAAAAGAAAATAACCAAGGGATGATTCTAAATGTCGATGACACGACTAGAGAAGGATAAGTTTAGTTTCAAAACAATATTTTATTTTTCAAAAGTGCACACATTACAATCATGCAATAGAAATACAGGGATTGCGAAACAAGAACTTAAATAAATCCGTTCCCCATAGAAGGATTGTTATGTCTAGATTTGGCGATTTTAGTTGCAGGCTAGACACATAGAAAATTGTAAAACTGGAAATATTAAAAATGTCAAGATTTTTTGGGTGTAAGACATCTTTTTGTAGTGAATTTTGAACTACTTTAATTTTCAAAACTTGTGTTGGATTTTTGACACCATTATTTATACAAAACATTTTCAAAGTGTGCCTGTGCTACGATAACATTAAATTCAATAGCTTCTCGAGTTTTATTCCAGTATACAAAAATTATTTTACAAAATCAGTCATTCCTTATTCATATTTATATTGCAGATCATTAAATATAAGAATAAAAAACTAAACACAAATACTCTGTTTTCAAATATTTGCATTGCGAAAACTTAAAAAAAAAAAAAGGGGTGGGGTGTCTTGTGTATATAAAATTCAAAAGTCAGAAGATTTTGCCACTAGCTGATTCTGATAACAATCTTTTCGTGTGGAACAACACTTTTACAATAAATAGTACACATGTGGTAATTTCTGGTCAGTCATTTACATATTGTGGTAATCAGAAGATTTTCTGCTGTGATGACAAATACACAAGTGTTTAAATAAATGAGTTATCAATAATTTGTTAATGGGATAATGTTCTTGCTATTATGCTGAAGAAACTGTGCTTTGAACTTTTAAGAAAAAGAATTGCAGGCATTTCGTATGAAGTACAAATAATAAAGTCTTAAATCTCTGAAGAAATGAAAGGAAACTTTATTAAAACGGAATGTCACGTAATTCCTATAAACTAGAATAGAAAATGAAACATACTGTTTTTTTTTCAAAATAGCCTTCAATAAAACAAAAAAAGGATGAGGTTAATTTTATGAATAATTAACGCTGTACAGAAATGCTCGACCATCTTTGTCGTTAGAAACAAGCAAATATTTGAATTTGTTGTTGAAGGAAACTGCCCAAGGAGAACCACATAAGTCTGTTTGCGACAGGAGTATTTTGTGCTTTGTGCCATCAGCGGATATCACAATAACGTTGTTTGATTCGACCCCGGCTACGATGGCATTTCCGTATTCATCTACTGCGATACCTCTTGGTTTTTTTAGAACCTTTTCGTCCGTAAATGTCCATACAATATCCCCGTTTCTTTTATGACAAACAATCGTATTCGTATCTTTCTTTACAGAGTAAAGAGTGTTGTTTAATTCGGTAATACTTCTTGACACCACCGTACTGACAATATCATCTGTCTTGTTATCTTCCAACCGGAATTCTTTCATTTGTCCGTTCTCGAGGCATACTATGAAGGTACCTTCAGTGTAAATTAAGCAAAGAGCAGGGTCAGACGTACTGATATTTTTGATTGTTTTCCCAGATTTCAGACTAATTAGTTCAATATTTTTCTGTGTATATGATATTACGGCAACAGTTTCATTGTCAACACATGTAACATCAATGATTGTTTGCATGATGCTGCTAATTTTATTCTCTGTTTTTCCGTCAGCTGCAATCAATATCAAATACGAAGGATCATAATTTGACACTATGAAGTTTCCATTTGGCAAAATACAACAGCCTGACACATTGAAAGCATTTGTGTTCATTTTTGTTTTTAATTCCAGTGTCATATGCTCTAAAGAACTTGTAGATTTTGCATTCTCTTTTATGATTTGAGCCTGACCAAGCATCCGTCTTTTTAATGATAATTTACTAGGCATGACATGCACGTCAAATTTTCCAAACTTAGTTCTTTCGTTGATTATATTATGCAATAAAGTGTTCAAGTGGTAAGAAACTACAGTTTGAGACAAATGGTTACCGTCAATCCAAGACTGCAAGTCGTTACTTGTTTTATTTAGTTTGGTTTCTAAATTCGTTATTCCTAAAAATGTTTGCATATCTGTTGCATGTTTCTTGATGCTTTCTACATCTTGTATCCATTCCTCGATATCCCTTTGGTTTGTAGTCAAGGCCATAATGAAGCTCTGTATTTCTTTAGTTGAATTTTCTACAGCTTTGGTCAGTTCAGCAACAAAATGGTCTTGTAATTTATCAAGATGGTGATTAATCTGCTGTCGAGTCACAGAAATCTCGGATTCGATTCTCTCTATTGAATACATATTCATTCGTCTGTCTTCCAGAATAAGAGCAACGTTCCCCTTCATTTCCTGAAGTGAGGACACGATTTCTGTAAAAGCTACAGATGTTTTAACATTTTTAACGACATCTGCAAGGGGGGATATTTCTTTGCATTTTCTGTGCTTTTCTGAAATAACACATTTTCTACAAGCACATTCGTTATGTTCTTTGCAAAACAATAAATATTTTTCATCGTGCTCATCGCAGTGCAGTTTTATGTTTTCAATAAAAGCTGGCAGCGTTTCATATTTACCAATAGGAAAAACAGTGTGGTTTCGTGAGGCCTTAGAAAAACTATGATGTTCTCTGCATTCTTGGCACAATCCTTCGTTACAATCAGAGCACCAAACAACAGAAAGCTTCGAAATATGTCGCAATTCACAAATACAACAATTTTCAAACGAGGTAGCCATACCCTGTAAACAAACAAACACTTTTTAAAAAAAAATATTAACAATCCCATATGGTCTTATATAAATTTATATTTCATAACAAATATAGATTTATTGATTGTGTATGTGTCCAATACTTTTGTCCTATGCCTTTTTTATGCAGATGAATGCAAATTTTGCCATCGCCGTGGAATATGCACATCTATATCTTACCAACCCTCTGTGTCTAAGTTGTATTTTGTATTCTATATTTGTCTGTGTTATTATTCATAGGAATATCTGACACACTGCGGGCTTTTTTAAATATGGCATTTCATTGCTTATGCCTTTATAAGGAAGAATAATGCATTACTATGTTTCAGAGTATTAAGTGTTCAGAACAAACAGAGAATCTTAAATTTTGACCGAATCTGTTTGAGGCCATCTTTAAAATTGAGTATGGAAATGGGGAATGTGTCAAAAAGATAACTACCTGACCAAAGAGCAGAAAACAGCCGAAAGCCGCCAATTGCATCTCTACATGGATGTAGAAAAAAATTTCACGAGCAGAACATTGACAGAAAATGACAGCATCGATGATATTTATTATAAGCACTAAAAGGATTTACTACCAAGCTGGTGATAACTCTAGTAATATCTGTTGTAAGTTTAATATCAAAATAAAAAGATGTTGTATGATTGCCAATGAGACAACTCTTCACAAAAGACGAAATAAAATCGTACCTTTCTAAATTTTACAGACGCCATCACGGTTGACAGTTATGGAAGATTCGTTTCACAGATGATAGCGGATATGTTCCAAATATAAAAAAGAAGATGTGGTATGATTGCCAATGAGAAAACTCTCCACAAGAGAACAAAAAAACACAGAAATTAACAACTATAGGTCACCGTACGGCCTTCAACAATGCAAAAAGCCCATACCGCATAGTCAACTATAACAGGCCCCGAAATGACAAATGTTAAACAATTCAAACGAGAAAACTAACGGCCTAATTTATGTACTAAAAATTGAACGAAAAACAAATATGTAACACATCAACAAACGACAACCACTGAATTACAGGCTCCTGACTTGGGACAGGCACACACATACAGAATGTGGCGGGGTTAAACATGTTAGCGGGATCCCAACCCTCCCCTAACCTAGGACAGTGGTGTAACAGTACAACATAAGAACGAACTATAAAAATCAGTTGAAAAAGTCTTAACTCATCAGATGAATAGATACAATCCTGTTCCCTTTTCCCCGAATGTGACCTTCCGAATTTTAATTATAATCGGGTTTGTAATAACATGAGCAACACGACGGGAGTCACATGTGGTGCAGGATCTGCTAACTCTTCCGGAAATGGCCCTTAATTTTTTGATGGGGTTCGTGTTATTCAGTCTTTAGTTTTCTATGTTGTGTTTTGTGTATTATTGTTTGTCTCTTTATCATTTTCTTTTTTAGACATGGCGTTTTGTTAGTTTATTTTCGACCTTTGTTATCCGTACTATTAGTACTTTGTCATTTTCTGAACATCCACCAAATAAAAAGAACCCCTTGTCTTTGATTAGATATGCCCAGGTCAGATAAACAAGACTATATGCTACAACAATTTCACTGTAAAATACTAATCATGACACTATTTTACAATGGAATACTGCAAATGACATTATTTTTTCTGCAATACTGTCCGTGAAAATATTTCCTTTTGAAATAATTTCCTCCCCGAGACTCGTCCGCCATAATACTATTAGAGTGTTCTACATATTTTGAAATATTGTCCATGAAATGTATTTCATAACCATGCAAGCTGCATCTAAATGTCTGCAATACGGAAATATTTATTATGTATATCTAAAAATACTGTTAGGCAAATACATATTTCAACAAATACATATTCCAACATTAAAACCTTTTAAATGGGAATTTATAGTTAATGAATATAACTGTTTCAAATATACTTGTTTTGTTTTAATCAATAACATTAAACACGTTTATTAAATGATATCTATGTCTATAATTTCCCTTTAGTGAGACGACATTCATGAAATATTTTTCGAGATATAGACAAAATCTAATTATGTTTAACTTCCCTATAACGACGCGTATTTCATTCTAATCAAACTATGAAATATTGGCAGTATGCATAGACAAATTTTAGTAGGAAATTGTCCTTGTCTGGACTTTATTTCATAGACGGAGACAAAATATGATGATCAATAATAATGAAATTTTGTCCTGAGGGATATTTTAAAGACCAATATTTTACTTTATATATACTTACGTAAAGTTTTTGTAGGACTTTATTTGAAATTTAGGCAACTAAGAATAAGATTCATTCGATAAAATAGGAATACAATCTAAACCAATCTGTTTTTTTTTTAAATTATCGGCCTGATGCGGAAGAGGATATTATTAATTTTAAATTTCGGTAACATGAATAAATAGTCTAGTGCATGGTAGGTTCGGCAGGTATACTAGTTCAAAATGAAAAGTGATTTAAATTGATTAATAAACTCGTTGAATTTAAAAAAAGGCATATTTTACTGTTTATCTTAAAAAATAAAACATTACATACATCTCAAAATAAACTTGAATAACATATTTGGGTGACAGTTGAAAATCTTCTGGACTTCACTCGACCTAATGTACAATGTAACCCATCCGGATATATATTCTGGAATGAAAGATTTGCTTTAAATAAAATTGAGAATGGAAATGGGGAATGTGTCAAAGAGACAACAACCCGACCAAAGAGCAGATAAAAGCCGAAGGCCACCAATGGGTCTTCAATGCAGCGAGAAATTCCCGCACCCGGAGGCGTGCTTCAGTTGGCCCCGAAATAAAAAATGTATACTAGTTCAGTGATAATGGACGTCATACTAAACTCCGATATATAAATAAAAGAAACTAAAATTAAAAATATACAAGACTAACAAAGGCCAAAGGATCCTGACTTGGGACAGGCGCAAATATTTTGAGATCTCAACTCTGCCCCTATACCTCAAGCCAATGTAGAACACACACTCCATTATCTAGTATATTATAAGAGCATAAACCTGAAGCACGGGGAGGCACTCTACTGTCTCCACACAGCACTAAAGACAAACTCTTTAAAAAAAATTTAAAACCTGTTTTTCGTATCCACTTCACACGTATTTGTAATAAAATAGCATTTATTAAGCTTTTGTACATACCTTGAATGAAATCAAACATACAACCATTAACTGTTAAAAAATAAGGAAATAAATTATACGTCATTTTCCTGTAATCACGTGAACATAGAATAGGTTAGATAATTTTTAAAACATGAAAAATAACAATAGGAAGTTCAAAGTAACATAGTTATCTGGCATATTTGGTTTCAAATAGAAATAGCAACTGGTTACAAACAATTTCAAACTAAAATTTAAATTAAAAAGATAAACCGAAGGCACCAATGCATTAAACTTTAATGCTCATCTGGATTAATATTCTGTATTGTATCCAAGTTTTCAAGTAATGACAGTTGGTAGCTTTTAGTGTTTAATAATTAATTTTGTAAAATAAGAAAAGGGTTATTTATTTGTACTCTCCTAAAGAAGTTCTTTTATATATGTGATGTCGTTTTGTCGAATTGCAATTAAAGATATGTAAAATGGAATTAAAGTGGATGTTTTAAAAAAACATAAAACATTATTTTCGGAAAATATTGCTAATTTTTATTTTCTTAAAAACGGACGGTAAAACGCGAACCCGAGACAGCTGAAAGGCCAGCAAAAAATTGGTGCTGATTTTTTTTGTTGCTTTTTGATAAGAAATTTACAAACTGGAAATAAGGTACTTGTTATACATTATATGGTACGCTACTGACCCCCTACAGATCCATAGAGGGTTAATCCATAGAAGCTTTATTGCATATGTTTTAATGAATACATTAAAATTGAGAATGGAAATGGGGAATGTGTCAAAGAGACAACAACCCGACCATAGAGCAGACAACAGCCGAAGGCCACCAATGGGTCTTCAATGCAGCGAGAAACTCCCGCACCCGAAATTAAGAGTTGTCAAACTGTTTATCTTCTTGCACACGTCAATGAAAAGCACTGTTGGATCTTAGTTCTTAATAAAACAAAAATGTAAACATCTTCCAATAAATTTTCTCTTTTAAGGATTTACTTTTTTATTCTTTATTACTCGGAGTATTCATCGATTTTTCTTTGTCTAGTATACAAAGTCCTTATATCCTATTATAATTTCCAGTTTCAGCAGGGGATGTCCAAAAAAGAAGATACGTTAAAACATTTGAGATAAAAGTACCCAATTTACTTTATAACCTATATGAATTTCTGTAATCGTTTATTTCTTCATACGTTATTCCTTAGTTGCACTTATATATTGCTTAATCGGTATTGGAACTCATTATGTAAAAGTAAGTCTAAGGGAATATGGGGTATGAAGACAGTGTAAGTGTTAAAGTCTGTAGAAGTCACATTGGACTGTTGAAAGGGGACTTTCGTATTACTGATTTCAATTCTCGACACGCAAGAGCTCTACATTTGACTTTGAAGCATGATCAGCATTGATGCATGGTGACCACTAGTGGTTTCTTGTTTGTGTTGAGTAACTGTCCTATTGATTTATTCTCAACATATCCTTTTATATAAATTGGTTGTTTGAGAACGTTCAAGTATTCACAAAACGCCAAGATATTCTTTAAAGCCAAGTTTATATCTGTAGAATATTTGGTATTAATAATGTACCTAATTATTCTATTATCATACATCAGAAATAATAGATAATAGAGTACAAGATAATAATTGAATTATGACATGGATAGAACACCATAATGAACAGAAGATGAGGCAAAATTACACGGAAAGCACACATTGGCCCTCCACATTTATTCAAAATAAGAAAATGAAATGTGGCATGATTTCAAATAAAGAAGAAGAATCCAAAAGAGAAAACGATAAAGTATGTATCTATTCGACGTTGCCGTTTTATGACAATATTTTAGTTTAAAATACAACAATCAGGACAAGAAATGGTTAAAGGCAACATTGATTTGTATAATGGTCGACTCAGTCCCACCAAGACCATCAAGTTGAATATGACAGGTGATATTTGATAGTCAATGCCAGTATTGATGAATCATTCTTAAATACCTCTATATTCCAGAAGAGAGAGAGAGAGAGAGAGAGAGAGAGAGAGAGAGAGAGAGAGAGAGAGAGTAAAGCGTTATCACGATTGATCACCAATAATCCCTGTTTTAATACTAATGGTATTAATGTAGCAACATTTTTTATTACAATATAACTCTAATTGAAACATTACAAATATGATTGTATAGGGAAACTGACTAAATGTCATGACCGGAAACTATTTTTTTGAGGCAATGACTATTAATAAAACTCTTGATGGGTTTATTATAAAATCTCGATAAACAGGAAACCGGAGATTTTGTCAAATGTAACTGTACTCGAAACATATAAAACATGAAAAGGTAACTGATAATATTTCATGACCAGAGATTATTATTTTGAGCCGAAAACTTAAGATTTGAATATGTAATCTCGGAAAAATGGAAACTGGAAAATTTGTTCAATGTAATATAAATTTTTTTTTGTCAATATTTTCCCAAGTGGATACTGAATAAGTTGATATATTTTAAATCTGTCAGGACAAACAATATCTATGATACATATCTGAGTCAAAAGCTTCCTTTTTGAAAAAAACTATATAACTGGAAAATTGGATAAAATGAATATGAATCTGTCGAAAACTTTGATGTAAAGATTTTTTTTAGCTATAGATAGAACTTAAATTTCGTATAGGTATGTATAAGTTGTCCCAGAGGCTGAAAGAAGAACGGTTGTTTAAATCGAGGTAAATAAACTGTTTATTATTTTTCTATTATGCAGATTATAGATGATAAATTCAGATACAAGGGGTGACATTTTATCTGTAAGATAATCCAGCCAGTGATTATAAATTTGTATGTATATAAAAATAAGGAGATATGGTATGATTGGCAATTACAAAACTGTCCATCAGAGTTTAAAATGTGGATGTTAACAACAAGATATCAGCCTATGTGGGCCTTCAACTACGAGCAAGCAAACCCAAAAAAGGTCTCGACATGCAAAAACGTGAAACAATTCAAATGAGAAAAACAAACGACCTGATGTATGACAAAACAATACACGAAACGCAAGTATGACAGACAGCCTTTAACGACAATTACAAAATTAGAGGTTCCTTACTTGGGACATACACAAATAGAAAGTGTCGGGCTAATTAGATATAGGAAGATGTGGTATGAGTGCCAATGAGACAACTCTTAATCCAAGTTACAATTTATAAAAGTAAACCATTATAGGTCAAGGTATGGCCTTCAACACGGAGCATTGGCTCACACCGAATAGCAAGCTATAAAGGGCCCCAAAAAATTACTAGTGTTAAACCATTCAAACGGAAAAACCAACGGTCTAATCTATATAAAAACGAGAAACGAGAAACACGTATGAACTACATAAACAGACGACAACTACTGTAATCAGATTTCTGACTTAGGACAGGTGCAAACATTTGCAGCGGGATTAAACGTTTTGAACATGTTTGTTTGTGCTCAACTAACCAGGGACACTGATGTAATATCACAACATAAGAACAAACTGTGTCAGTGTTATTCCTTTTGCAACCTCTTATGTTGTTTATAATTCGTTCAATATGCCTGTGTCTGTAGTTACGTTTTGGATTTAAATGAATGTTATCTATGTATTACTGGTAAATTATTAAGTCAGGGATATCGTTACCACAAATTACTTAAAACATTTACTAAATTCTACCATAGATATCAAGATTTGGGTTTGAAGTTTGGATGTGGAAAACTTATTTTAAACGAGATAGCACATCTTAATTTTTACGGAGATGTTTAGATACGATACGGGTAAACTTATCGATCCTACAAAAACAAACGTATTCTTAAAGGTTACCAATTCAACCCGACTTTCCGGAAAATTATCTTAGTTAGTAATTTAATACTTAATATTTTAAAAGTTTTTCTAAAACTCGTATCAAAAAATCTTATTCTATATACAGTTGTGTACCTTAAAAGAGAAATTGCTATTTTATTAATTCATATTTAGTTACAATATAATTAATTCATTTTCGCCATATTGTATGGAATTGGAATGCGGTGAATAGATTAAATGTGCCCATAAACAGTAATTTGTACTTTCATAATTTTTTATTAAACATTTTCTTGGTGCTAGTTTCTTTTTGGCTGAATGAATAAATCATTGTGCGTGAGGTATGGATAAAATGAAAAAGAAAAATATTTGTACATACCTAAAATGCAATCAGTCATAACACCATTTACTTTAGTCAAATAAGACAAATTTGTAGTAGGAAGTACATAATATTTAATTTTCTAATCAGGTGAACATTGTGAAATAGCAACATATCATATAGTTTTAAAATAACTTAACAAAACTATGCACTTTAAGCCCATAGAAGCATAGGAATACAAACAATTAAACCATGTACAAGAGACGGTGTTGCGTTCTCTTGAATGCGGTCCTTAACGATATTTCCTTTTCTGACGGGGATGGTTCTATTGTTCCTTCGTACGATTTGTATATTTCCCAACTCGTTTGCTTTGCCCGTGTCTGTAAATAAAACTGTATTGACGGCTTGAATTTGAATAAATGTAAGGAGTTACAGCTTTATTCTGGATAAGTTTTACACAGGAAATGAAGTGGGTCTTAACAGATTATGGCTTGAAATGTCGTCGTTGGCACAGCTTTTCTGAAGAGGTACATGTATATGGCATTTACTGATCTGCAGTAAATAAAAGAAGGGATTTTCCTATATACATCGTCTCGTGGTGCATACTGAAGATAAGTCGCAATATCAATTATGCAATGTCATTTGCAGTATACCTCATAATTAACTTAACTTATAATATCTGTACAGATTTCTCCTCAAGTCATCAACATCTTATGCCTTCATTTTGCTCAATGTCAACATATACTTGCTTAATGTATTATTATAAGATGTTGTTTATTTTGTGTTTTATGTTTGTTTATTACATGTTTATTGTCTAGATTGAATATATCGTTTAAAATTATATTGTTTATGTGTTTTATGCCCTGATGGGGACGTAATTTGGTGAATATAATTCAGCGTTCTATTCTATTGTATAGCATCAACATTTTAAGCAGAATTGAGCAAGAAAAAAAAAATGTAACCGTTTGGTATTTTTTGTCAAATAGAGCGAGCCTCTCAGGAAAATTGTTTTTTCATATTCATTTTGTGTTCTGCCAATTATAGGTTGTACTGATCATGTCGGAAATTTATATTTCAATACACTTAGTTGTTTTTATTTTAGTACATAAACGTATATCTACATATTTTTATTAAAGCATTAAAAAATTTTGTACAAACCTTGAATGTGTATTCGATAAATTACTGTCTTTTCAAGACTGAAGGATATATCGGGTATGTCCTTTTTATGATCATCCGATATCAACATGTTAAATAACTGTAGCATGTTTAAATAAAATCGATATCAAATAGCTTCGCTGTCAAGAGCTGGGAATGGTGAATTATCACAAAACGATTTACGGTCACCTTGACGCATATTACATATAGCGGTAAATTTATCTGCATGACTCATAGATTGTTATAGGGGGTGTAAATAATTATTAGATATAGAATTTAAACTATCATATACTTCTGTCATCCCTAAAATAATTTAGAAAAACTTGTGAATACGAGGTAGAGCGGTGTATAAATGTAAGTGTTTTAATCAAATTGACATTCAGCTGATCATATTTAATGATACACAGTATGCATTGTAAGGAGAGTCACCAATTAAAGAGTTTTCTAAAATCTATAAGTCATGCTATCTCACAGTGTATTACAGACACATAGTTACGTCTGCTAAGCATTAATAAACGAATATAGGACACAAAGTCACATTCAGTGTTGGGATAGTCTTTTCATTGATTCACTTTTGATCAATCTTAATTTCATTTTAACGATACTAATAAAACAATTCCTTACATTTATCAAATTTTCGAATTTTTGTAACTATATGCACTGCATGATCTTTACACCAGTGTATATAATATGTTTGTTGACAGCAAAATAAGTTTTACAAATTTATTAAAGATAAATTTTATTGAACAGAAATTAATAATCAAGTTATGATACAACATAGATTAGCTTTCTGAAAATGTTAATCACCGTCAAATTATAATTGTTGTTGATTGCTGTCTGCCAGAATCGTTTTTCGTCTATAGGTTTTAGTATAAATGAGGACGTTGGGTTTTTTTAACACCCACCCCCACCCCACCCCCCCCCCCCCCCCCCCCCCCCCGACCAAAATGGCCACTGTTAGCCTTGTCGTTAATTGGCGCTCATTGCAGATGCCCGTTATACGTTAACTTTTACAACAACCTTCTCTGTAACTATTAAGCCAATAGGAACCAAACTTGACAAAACCTTCATTTTGATTTCTAATTATAAATAATTATGTCCGATGATCCAATAACATGGCTGACTAAAAATCAAACCTTAATGAATAGATGATGAACAATTTAATAAGTCATTCATGAAACTAAAAAATAAAAAGAAAATATATGCTCGCCTACTGAAAACAAGCTGAGTTTTGTCCCCCACTGTCGACTGGTCAAACAAATGACACAAAAGTGTTTGTATACCTCTTCAAACAACATGTAGTATTTTTGAAGTATGCAACACAATTCAGCAACGTCAGAATAATCTGCTTACCGGTATTTCTCTAATATTAAAACACATTCAAAATTCAGTTTAGCGGTTACTCCTTTCAACCCCGAAACCAAAAGCTGGTGCAATAAATGTTCTGGCAATAGCGTTGAATTGTCATTAAAGTATTTGAAAAATGCACACGTCACTTATCAACATATCATTAATACTCGTAACACCTGCGTACTTAACATGTGATTTATATGATATTCATTTTTGTGGTGATTTTCTTAATCTGTTGATTATGTGCGAATCACTTCTACTTGCTTAAATCAACTATTCTAGATACACTGTTAGGTAAATATAGATCTTCTCTTATATTATTGCATAAAAATTAGAACTTTGCGAAAATAAATAGCTACGGAATCAGTTTTAAAGGGCGGAAGTTGGAGAAATAGTATCCGCGATAATAATTTGGTTTTTGAAAGCTCTATTATATATTATATATTATATAAGTAAGGAATCACTGATGCGCATAGATTTTCCAAAACTTAAACAAGAATTGATATTGTACTAAATCACTTTGTATGCAACCATTGTAACAAAAAAGGATGTACAATGATTATAAGAATATAGTATCAAGGTAAAACCACAAAAATGCCAGAAACCTAAAACACATAACTGTAAAGCTTAGCGACAGAAAATTGCGACTCAATCAATCAAAAAATTAATATCTTATTGATCAGTAACGTACTATAAGAAATTACCAAATATATTGGACAATAAAATGGCACACATCAAAATCAACACTCAACTCCTTCGAATGATTGACTGATGGGTGTTTTACGCCACTTTCAGCACTATTAGCTATTTTGTGGCGGTCAGTTTTTATTGACGATTGAAGCCGTAGTGCCTGGAGAAAACCAATCACTTTCGTCAGAAAATCCTAGTCAAGTAAGATTGGCATCAAACGCACATGCCTTGTGCGGGATTAGAACACCGATCGTCCACTAACTACTTCGACAATTAGTTCATATTTTTTAAAAGTACTACATCATACAGTACAAAACACGTGTTCCATCTTCAAACAGGATGACAAATTAAATGAAGGGGAAATTCAAGACGTCACGTTTTTTTCTGACTTGAACACATGCTAAAGCGTTATCTTGTGTTCATGATGTTTTGAATATGGTGGTTTTATCTTAGACCAGTTGTTTGATTTTGGTAGGTTGGATGTACTGTGACTACCATGATCATGATGACATTAGTTATAAACTCGTCTAGTTGAAATTGTTATACATTTAACAGTATCATAACATATGATATAGATTAATCATAATTATAGAGGTTAATACAAATAGTATAATTACATACAATAAATAGCATCTAATATTTGTGAATGTTTAGTCAATGTTTAACATTCAAAAATCCGAAAATGTCAATGGGAATGAACTAAAACAAGTAACAATAAAAAAGAAACGACTGAAGTTCTCCATCGCATCGCTTTATTTCCTTAATGCACAAAGAGATAAACAAGACGTTGGCAGTCACTAACAATGGTTAAAACTTTGCAAAAGACCAATGTGCAATTTGATGACACGGCTATCTACAGTCCCTGCCATTCAAAGAACAAATTCCCTTTGTTTACAATGTCTGTAGCTGCAATATATAAACAACTTAAAAAAAATCATTCCATTGTGACATTTTTTTAAATTCAAAATAAAGAAAGAATTTTTGTAAATTTATAACCACAAAAATATAATATTATTTGTAACTTTTTTTTTTATTATTTTGCTTTACATTGTATAAAAACATCAAATATAGCTATATAGTTTATTCGTTATTAACGCTGTACAAAAATGCTTGGCCGTCAGTTTCGTTTGCAACGAGCAAAGATTTTAATTTACTGTTATAGCAGACTGCTCTAGGTGAATTACACAAGTTTGTTTCAGACAGTAGTATTTTGTGCGTTGAGCCATCAGAAGCTATCGCAACTACGTTGTTTGATTTGCCTCCGACGACAAAAATGTTCCCATGTTCATCTGCAGTAATGCCACTAGGTTCATTCAGAACGTTTTTATTTGTAAAGGTCCATAAAAGATTGCCGATTCTATTATGACAGACTATCGTATTTGTAGCTCTCTTTTTAGAAAATAGATTATTGCCTGATGAAGCCACATAATTTGAGACAAGATTATTTCCAATTACATTTGATCTTTCATTCGTTAAACTGACTTCCTGTAACTGTCCTTTATCAGGACAAACTATAAAATGGCCTTCAGAATAAGTTAAGCCACGCGACGAAAAACTAGTTTCGATGCTTCTGACTGTTTTCCCTGATTTTACACTAAGTAATTTGATGTTCCTCTCAGTATATGATATTATGGCAACAGTTTCATTGTCGATGCATGCAACATCATATATATTGGGCATGACGTTGGTGATTTTTTTATCAATGATTCCATGGGATGTAAAAAATAACAAATAAGAAGGGTCAAAGTTTGATACTACAAAATTTCCACTAGGAAATATGCCACAGCCTGACACATTGAAAGCTGTTGTACTTATTTTCGTTTTTAATTCCAATGACATATGCTCAATAGAAGTTTTAGGCTCGACGTTTACTTTCATTGATTGCGCTTGTCCCTCTTTCTTTTTTTGTAATGACAGTTCACATGGTTGAACGTCTACGATAGTTTTTCCGAACGTAATTATTTCTTTACTGATATTTTGTAACGAAGTGTTAAACTGGCACGAAACTACGGTGTGAACAAAACTATCACCTTTAATCCAAGTCTGTAGGTCGTTTTCTGTTTTATTTATTACTCTCTCTAAATGCGAAATTCCTAAAAATGTTTGCATATCTGTTGCATGTTTCTTTATTGTTTCTACATCTTTTATGCACTGATCAATTTCACTTTGGTTTTTATTCAGAGATGCAATGAAGCTGTGCATTTGTTTGGTTGAATTGTCAACAGTTTTGTTCAGTTCAGCTAGAATATGGTCTTGCATTTTGTCAAGGTGATGATCTATCTGCTTTCGAATTGCTGATATCTCGGATTCGATTTTGTCTTTCGAAGTTGATATTGAAGATACGTTCTTTTGTCTGTCTTCAAGGATAAGGATTACGTTCTCCCGCAGTTCCTTGAGTGAGGATTCGATCTCTGTAAATGCAACAGATGTCTTAGCATTTTGTACCACATCTTCAACGGAAAATATTTCTTTACAATCCTTGTGAATTACAGAAATGACGCATTTTCCGCATAAAAGTTGGTTATGCTTCTTGCAAAACAACAAATATTTCTCATCATGTTCACTGCAGTGCAATTTAATGTTTGCAATAAAGGTTGGTAATTTTTGGTATTCAGCAATTGGAATAATGTTGTGGTTTCGTGTTGCCTTTAGGAAACTGTGGTGTTCTCTGCAGTCTTGGCATAAACCTTCATCACAATCTGAGCACCAAACCACGGGCAACTTAGATATGTTTCGTAAAGTACAAATACCACAATTATCAAAAGAAGTAGTCATGACCTGAAAAAATGCATAATATTAAAATCTATGTATTTTGTATCATAAAGAACTCAACCGATAAAAGTCAAATGTAAAAGACAAAATATATAAATAGACAGGTCAAGTTTTCCTCGGCTGAAGTCAGCTTTTTATTTACAATGTTGAGATTCACTGCTTTAACTCAAATTGTAAAACGTGTAATGATGGGTTTTTTAACCAAAACATTTTTTATTTTACCTTTTGATGACTCGTACGACACTAGACACAATATATATTTGAAAAAATAATTCATTATAAATAAATGAATATTTTTCTCTCATACATAGCTCTGGTTCCTTGTCAGAAAATTGTTCTTCTCTTAGATTTGATCAGCTCTTCAACGTTTGTATATGTATAAGGTTTTTTCGACCTCGAGCATCAATTGTCGGAATACGGATCTGATGCAGTGAAACTGGTACCTTTAATCTTATTTTCTATCAATAAAAACGTTTGAATAAACAAAGGGATAAATATAAACCATAAGACGAAGAATAAAAAGCAACACCATGCCCTCTCTGTATATCAATAGCTCCTCTATACTTTGACAAACAATCCTATATTTAAAAACTTTTTCACTAAAAGCTTTAAACACCTATGCAAACATCTTGAATATTGGATGATTTAAAAGATGTTATCAGAACACCAAACATTTACAACAAGTACACACAAAAAAGTGTAATTAACAGCTGCTTTTGCTACGACATTAATCTTTGATACAATTACATCAGAACCAATGAATCTATTCGCCGGATGTTACCCATGTTCATTGAAGAAATTCAACTATGACTAGAACAAAAACTCTCAGTATTCATCTTATTTTGACTTTTAATCTTGGTAGCCATTCTATGAAACATGATACCACGAGAAAATCGAATTGTTCAGAATGGAAAAGAGATACACTATTCATCATGTAATGAGATAAATTGCCAAATCGACTTGAATAGTTGTGAATATGTGTTTAGTATAGTAATCCATGGAGGGTTTGTTTGATACAATGTAAAATTATGTTCACAAAAATAAACGACAGTGTGACATAAAATTATTTCCAAGTAAACGTTATTATTTTACTAACTTATGAATATCATTCATTGGCCAAAACATTATGCTAAAAAAGGCTATGTTGTCAAAGCAAGATATATAACACTTACAGAATTTCAATGACAAATGGAATAGACCACTTTCGAGTTCATTACATTTCCTTCAAAAATAAAAAAAATAAAAACATGATGCTATATTGCACGAATTATTCGGCAAATTAAATTCTTATAATTGATAATCAGCACTGCTGTCCTTACGGAACAAACACTATTTTTAGTTTATCCTGCATAATGACGATCACGAAAACTCTGATGAACTTTGATAGTGCAGGGATACGGGCGGGCCCCACTATCTGGTAAATGACGTCATAAAGGCGCGCATAATTGACGAATGTTTCCGGTGATGGACATTCCTCGAAAGTGATCTATAGATCAGTATCTGTTTTTGAAGACCGTATATTAAGTAAATGTATTGGATTTCTTATCGTTGACGTGTTTAACATATATCTTAACATTCTCACTAACAGTCAGTAATTTAGACAATGTTGTTTTTATATACCACTGTCATGATGTTGTTAACTCCTAAAATATCATAAAACAGCATAACGTTTAAAAGTTCCTTCATGCGCTTGCAAGTATTACAAATGCAATCACAAAAGATTACCTACTCTGTGGTAGGACATTATGGTACTCGGTCAAGTAAGAGCAACTTAAAGAAGTAAAATCAATTGCAATTTGGGGGGAACATTAACTTTTTTCCAATGATTTTGTCCCAAATTACACCGATTGTAAACTTGATTATTTCCTTTAGTTGCTAATTATTGACCGAGTACCAGAGTGTCTTACCACATAGTCGATAACCTGTCGAAAAAAGATAATTCCGGAATCAAATGTCGGTTTTTGAAAATAGTTTATTGAATGTTATTGTTTGAATTTAAGCTTAATGGCAATGTTGGAGGGACACTTAATCATCTGCATGTTTTACAAAGTTCAGACAAATCTGGATCTACTGATAAACTTTTTACTGCATTTTGCAGAGATACATGACCCTCGATTCCCCCTGGTTTAAGGTTCGTCATGATTATGACAACATTGCTTATGTTTACACCACGAGCACAGACAAACCTGTGCAATTGAAACACATATTCAATGACTGACTGCATCTAGATATATTTAAGTAAAGTGCAATAACTCCTATTAGAAAGAGATCCATTTACATGTATTATACTTTTCGAGATAATAAGCAGATTGACAAAATTGATAAAATCGGTCATTTAAGAGCAATAACTTTTATAGGGAGTCGACTGAAGTTTTCGGCCATTTGAGCTATAAGTAGATCTTGTCTAGCTGATAACCTTTTTCTTAATCTATTCAAGGTGGGTAAGGTTGTCCTGCGAGAGAACGTTCTGTGCTGGTGATTCGGTCCTGACTGGTGCTGGTGGGTCCTGATTCTGTGCTGGTGGGTTTGTTTACATTGTACCAGACCGACAATAAAACAACCGTTCTGTTGCTTAATTTTTCTCTGATACTTCCTAAGTACCATGCTAGGAATATTACAACGATTTTTTATTAAAAAAGTCGTGCAAATTCGCCAAACGAAATTGTCCTGACGATGTGCTGGTGATTAGAAAAACGGTCCTGATTCTGTGCACCTATGTCCTGGTTCTGTGCCTTTATATTTTAGTTAAAAGTGGCAAATATTCAAGATCATTGATGCAGAAAATTTGTATAACTGATAGAAAATATACCTAGCATATATTTGGTGGATATTTCATATGAGCCAAGTTGAGTCTGTTATTTTTATTTGATTTTTGAGAGGGGGTGCAAGATCTTTCTGTTGAGGTGTTTTGGCATTTTTAAACTTTTGTTAACTGTTATTTTGAAGATATATGTTAACTGTTATTGACTTATTAGCTGTTATCTGTTTTCTTAAAATAACTTTGTTGTGAACTGTTGTTATGAAAAAAAAAATACCCCTGTTTACTGTTTTTTTTTTAATTTTTGAATTCACTGTTTTCTCATTTAAGATGATTTAAAATGCTGTTATCGGTTATCAATATTTTAAATTTACTGTAATCTGATTTGAGCAAAATAAAAAAAATAATTGAACCCCTCTTGCCCCCTTTTGAGATAAGAAAATATGCATACGATTTGCGGGATTACGATCCTTTTGCATGACCATCAAAATACGGAGTAAAATATCCAATACCTATATAAAAAAGATTATCTAGTATGTTTGCCAATGGACAAATTTCCATCAGAAACAAAATGATCTAAGTGTTAACAACTATACGTCACAATGACCCGAAAAATCAAAATGAAAAAGGTTTTGCATAAAAATGGAGAGCATAAATATAGAATAAAGGAATTTTTTTCTAATAAAATTGAGAATGGAAATGGGGAATGTGTCAGAGACAACAACCCGACCAAGAAGCAGAAAACAGCCGACGGACACCAATGGGTCTTCAACTCAGCGAGAAAATCCCGCACCCAGAAGCGGGCTTCAGCTGGTCCCTAAATTAAATGTGTACCACTTCAATGAAAATGGACGTCACACTAAACTCCATAGCATATAAATGAACTAAAATTAAAAAACATACAAGACTAACAAAAGGCAAGAGGCTCCTGACTTGGGACAGGCGCAAAAATGCGGTGGGGTTAAACATGCTTTGTGAGATCTCAACCCTCCCCCTATACCTCCAGCCAATGTAGAATAAACAAACACACAGCAATACGCACAGTAAAACTCAGTTTAAAAGAAGAAAAATGACAATGATACATAAATTAACAAGGGACTACTAACAGTTACTCCCATGCCAGCTCCAGACCTCAGTTAAACTGATTGAAAGATTATGTCTTCATCATATGAAAATCAAGCTCAACCTAAGTTGATCACGGCAAACTATCAGGTGAATCTGAACATTTCTTAGATGAGATTAGATAATACATTCAGTGTAGCCTAAGCATCCTGGATATTGTTTCTCTGACAATTTGTACGATACTGTAGATACTTTTCTTTTTATTCAATCAAATGAATCTCAGCCTTGTTTCTGCGCGTAAGAATCATGTGTCCTCAGCAGCTAAAATCAGATTTCTTTGTAACAATTTAGTGTTTACTAAAAGGATGACAATAATATTGCGGGTTTTTTTTTTGGAATAAGGAAGAGGGAGGTCACGGTGAAAGTTATTAAGCTTGGAATAGTTTTGAAATTCTAAAATTGTTGATAAAAAATAATTTGATGCAGATGTTCAAGAACGATTTTATTACTGCAGTTGATAATTTTACCATAAAAACATTTTCCAAGAGGGGCGGGGGTTTCCGTAAGATTTAAAAGTTGTACTTTAAAAGAAAAATGTATCTATTAGCTATTAAGCATCATTTGCTGTACCTTTAAGCCTCTGGTCAACATAAAATTATTGTCTGATCGGTTGTCAGGGGGAATTTTCGTAAGTAAAATAAAACATTAAAAAAAATATTTAAATATTTCATGGAAGGGCAGACTAGAATTTGTCAGAAAATGAAGACTAGATAACCTAGATAACACACACAAATATAAGATTCTTTTAAAGATCCAAAAGTAAAGTCTGTTGTCAAGGATTTTTGATAAAGAATTAAGGGGAAGTAAGTGAACGATGTGTCCTTATTTTCTATTTTAAAATATATTTCCTGAATAAAAATAAAATATGCCTAAATTTTAATCGAAAATGAGTGAAAAATGAGTGAACGAAAAAATGAGTGAACGAAAAAAAAAATACCAGACTAAGAAATACACTTTTAGTTAAATATTTGTAATAGCACGAAGCTTTTAATTTTTATGTTTCAAACACACCTTCTCTGTAGTAATGACTCGTTACAAAGGTATTTCACTTCATCCATTTATTTCATTTTTTGATAAGTACTGTGAATTCTCAGTATTATTAAATTAACATGTAGCCTTAATATATAAAGAAAAAATCGAATCTAAAGCCAGATATATCAAACATTTTATTTTTATTTTGTACGTTTTCAGGAAAAAACAATCAACTCAAACACGCCTTGAACGTAAAATGTGTACTCGATTGTCTCTTTACGATAAGATAATTGCCCATTTTTAGACCCCCCCCCCCCCAAAAAAAAAAAATACTGTTGCCGGGGCAGAGATGCAAATTAATGTTTTTTAAAATCAATATTTTATCTTTTCGTGCATATTTTTTTTTCAGTTGAATTTATGCTTATGCATCTTAAAAACCCAGAAGTATTTGTACCTACCAAAATTGGCTGTTTTACTAAATGTGCAAAAATTACAATATCTAGTAGCTTCATACTACCAATTGAGTATAAACAAGTATATAAGATGCAAAAAATCTTAAATTATACACCTACGTTTAACTTTTAAAAGCCATAAAAACAGTTATAAACTATCCAAATATACAAACTTTACAAAACTTGGTTTAATTTCAACTGGTTATCAACCCGTTTTGCTCTAAGCTCACCTGATTCAAGGGGCCGTGTGAGCTATTGACTTGGCGTCCGTAATTAAAAAAAATCTTCTCTGAAATTGCTTGACCAAATGTTACCAAATGAATTTTCCTGAGTGAATCTAGGAAAAACAATATTCATCAACAAACATGACCACTGTTTGTTAAAATATATTCGAGTTTTTAGTTTATATCGCAAAAGTTCAAGCAGTTAGCCAGGCCAATATCTATCTACCTTGCACTTTTCAGAAAATTCAGATCGGATGCCGAAACTTGGTCCAGCAACATTTATCAGCAATACAAAATTTTGACCCACACAGTTTCCATTCAATACGAATATTCTTGTTGCAATGAATCATTTTAAATGCAAAAATACCAGTTGCAGCCTTTAGTTTGTTTATTTATATATTTGTATAGATAATCGGGTTTTCTACATATTGATATCGTAAAATATCAACCGCGAGCCACAATGTGAACCTTATTGGCGAGTGAGCGCAGCGAACGAGAGAAAAAGCTTCACATTGTGTCGAGCGGCAGATATTTTACGATATCTATACGAAGAAAACCCGATTATCCGTTTATCGTTCTATAACTGGTCTTTTCCCCCTCCTTAAGGCAGTTTTACGCTTGACGAAAGCAAGCTTGATAACGTCTCCTCTCACATTATGACGTCGCTGATAACTTCTCCTCAGACATTGTGACGTCGCTGATAATGCCTGCTCTCGTCTCAAAGCCGTGATACGAGAATTACGGAGCGACTGAGCAGGGTGATATAGGCGTAGGGAAGGACGATAAATATGAATATATGAAGGGAAGCAGGGTCACCAGGGTGTGAATTCCATGTCATCTGAAATAAATACTATGCATAGATCTAGAAATCGACAGATAATAATGACATTTAAAAAAAATACTCTCTTACAAGTATTTGAAGTGTTTGCAGTTTTGTTTTGTCTAAACAAATTGACACACAAAATGAATATAGTATTGTGGAATTTTTTAACTGAAAATGTTCGATACATTGGTAACACCGGTTACTAGGATAATAATCCTGTCACGTATGAATTGTGTAAAAAGATGGGAATGTAAAAGTTTACGGGCGGTAGGTGCAACAGGATACCGACAGCTCACATGGCTCGTCAGGGTGGGAGCTAAAATGTGGATCAAAGTCTATGAAAATTTGATTTCAAACCTTTATTCATTCCAACAAATTATTGAGATTTTGTTGAGGATTTTATCATTTACGGCAACAAGAAAACTTTCAGAATTTAATGCAAAGAAAGTTTAAAGTCTTTCGCCAAAAATACTATCAATTTCTTCTTATCTTATGTTAACCTCCATGCAATCTCCATCCCTTTATGAGCAATAAATTGAACTGTAAAATACTACTTAGTATCTTCCACATGCCTTTATAATGTCTGATGTATACATATTTATGACAATAACTGTTGTGAGCACAAGATTCACTGGACAGTTTTAAAGTTTTGCTAAAACAAAAATTAAAAATGTAAACTTAAGTTTTGCGAAATTTGTTTGATGTGTACCGATTGAGATTTTAATCTAAGAGAACATGGTTTGTCTATTAGTTGAACTAGCTTTCAGTAGCTGCGAGTACTCGTGGTTCAATAATTTGTGTCTTTATGTTATTATTTTGTGTGATAAGTGTTGTGTTGTTACACCACTGTACCAATGAAGGAGGCAAGGAGGAGGGAATGGGTGTGGTGTGGAGCGCAAACAAACATGTTAAGCCCTGTCACGAGTGCCCAAAACCAGTGGTTGTGGATGCTTGCTATCTGTCATGTTTGTTTTTTGTTCAAAGTTGTATTTTAAATCAGGCCGAAGGTCTTCATTTTTTACCGTGATTTTTATAGCTAGTATTCGTAATGGTTTTTGCTCGTTGTTGAAGGTCATACTTTGACTTGCAATTGTTCACATCTTGTTCCATTCTAGTAAGTTTTTATCAGTCATGTATGAAAAGCAAGTCTACGTCGTTTTTTTATCCAGTCGAAATGTATAGGAGACAGTGTATATATTAAGGAAGAAATTAGAGGCACCAATAGTAAGATCATCTAACCTCGTATATTTAACTGAAATAAACCAGTCAAACGTTTATTGTCGTTATAATATACATGTCGATTAACCCTAAGCACCTTTTAAAACTGTTTTAGTTAGCATATTATGTAGAGAATAATCAATTTAAGGGCATTTAATATCTTAAATAAAACTATTCTAATTAGATATATTTTCATCTGATATTGGACGGAAAATGTTGCCCTTTTATGTAATATAAGTAACGATTATTTGAAAACGCTTATTAAACAGCCAAATGGATGCACAAAAGTAAAAATAGGAGTCACAAATCCGATTGAATACAATTATCTGCCCAATTTTATTGATTCTGTAACGTTTGTTTCAAATATAACCAACTGTTTACCCAAAATCACCAGCACCGTATCAGGACCCACCAGCACAATGACAGGACCCACCAGCACAGAATCAGGACATGTCTAAACTGAGAAAATGCACAATTTTAATAAATTGCAAAGGTTTTTAACAAAATAATTTTGTCGTGTGGATTTGGGTATAGAAAGCGGATTCCAGGAGCATTTTTGTTTTATTTTTTCAGTTCTAGATTTTCTAAAAATGAGCACTTTTGCGTTACGGTTACTGAAACAGTTAAGAGGGTCACATTTGTAATTGTTTGCCTATGAACCCATAAGAAACAAAATTAAAACATCCCCACTGTTTCCTTCCATTTTTTATGCGAAAAAACGTCAAAATTCGTCATTTTCGTCTTTGTTTACATATTTTTAATGATCACCAGCACCAGTCAGGACCGAATCACCAGCACAGAACGTTCTCTCGCAGGACAACCTTACCCACCGTGCTATTATAGGTTTCAAGATGATAAGCCAAAATTTAAATAAGAATTTAGTAAAAATCGCCCTTTCAGGGATGTAAATCCTATAAAAAGTTTTTGCATGAATGGACAGTAGGTAGATCTGAATATCATTTCTGCCTCTGTGAGATTTCTTTTTTTTTTTTTTTTTTTTTTTTATCTAAAACGGTTTTTAAGATAATAGACAAGAACTTTTACCCCTATATTCTATTTTAAGGTGGCTGTGGTGTCTTCCTCCATCTTGGATTTTGAAGTAGCAGATAACAATTGGTCGAGATCTTTAATGATATATGCAAATTTTGAGAGTAGTATGTAATTCATGTGTTAGACTTTTCATGTTAATATAGAAAATTATGTTTTATCATATTTGCGGCTGTTTTTTTCTAAAAGAAACACATCATTTCTGTTTGATTCATTTTTTTCAACTTTGCCACATAAGGGGAGATAACTCAGATCGTAGGGGAGATAACTCAGATAAAGTGATTTTTATAATAGAAAGTGTTATGAATTTACTTATTTTAATATGTAGCGAGAAAACAAGTCCGGTGACCCCGTTTTTTTCTTTTTCTTATCTGAAAGCATGTTATAAGAGCTATCTTCTCACATTTTATCTTAAAATTCTATGGTGTAGTTTTCTTTTTATCGCACAAAATTGAATTTTCCATGCATAATCTATACAAAATCTGACAATTTTGCACAACCTGTAGCGTGACACAAAGTCCGGTGAACCATACTTTTCATTATATTTTGGAAAAAGCATGATAAAAACTACATGTTGACAAATTATTTAAAAATTCGATGGATTTTAATTAAGACCCCCATCCACCTTAAGCCATACAGGCCATGTTACTTACAATGTATAATGTGGGATAATCGGACAACTTTTAAAAACTAGATATCTCCATGCTGATTGTGGCCAAGTAAGATTTCTTTTAGCTCTTTTGGCTCAGTAGTTTAAGAGGATATTTTTTTTTAAAAGGTTAACTGACACGGACGCCAAATGATGTGAATAGCTCGCTTGACCCTTTGTACCAGGTGAGCTAAAATCGAATCCAAAAATAATAAAAAAAAGTTATATTTTATAAGTCAAAATATTTTTCAATCAAACAACGTGCGGCCAGACCCACAAACTTTTTAAGTTGCACATGTGCATCAAGTACATTCTGAGGTGTAAACCAACCATTTTGGTCATATAATTATGATGAATTTTAACCAACCATTCATGTATTATGATATACCTGTTCATTCCATTTAATACTCTTCTAATCGATATTTTTTCCACATACCTTAAATGCAGTCAAACATAAGAACAGTTAATAAATGTCATCAAATTTGCCAAATTCAACAATTCGTCATTGGAAGTAAATAGTACGTCCTATTTCTGTCAACACGAGGAATAACACCTGGCTAGATAGTTTAAAGAAATCGATAACTGATTAAATACACCAACCCGAGGCTCTTAATATTTCACCTGTATGGCTCACCGGGATTACAAATTCTTTTATCATATCATTATTAAAGGAAGATTCTTTATTTTATTCGTAAAGTGTATGTAATTTTTTTTTTTTAATTGTTGTAAAGACGGTTTAGCATGTTTGTATCATCTGTTATGAATTAATTAACAATTTTGTTTCATTATTTGATATAAATAGTGATGTTAGAAATTATTCTGAGGAAATAGCTTTAGTCATTTTTCAATCTTCTTATCGCACAGCATAGCACAAAGAAGCCAAAAAATTTTAATATTGAAGTATCAAAATAATTTTTTTAAGGTGAGGAAGGGTAAGCAGATTCTGCTCCACATGTGGCATCCGTCGTGTTGCTCATGTAAGTAAAATCTCGATGATAAGTCTAACAAATACGTATAAAGATTGATCACTCTAGTACAGATTGAAAATGACAAAAGTAATCTGATAGATGGTATATTTTGCATTTTGCCAATGTTCGACCAATAAAATAACTTCCCACATTTTGGCATCAGTATATTTCATGCTGATTGTTTATCTTTTCCATAACCACAATATTCTTTTTACAAATTGGGAAAAAATAATTCTTTTTTAATAGACGACGTTGACTAAACTACTTTTTGTAACCTATGTAAACAAGATAACGGCGATAATAACACAATCAGGCTCGACATTAAAAATATTTTCACTTCGTGTTAATAGTTAAATTTAATAATAAACACAAAACATTGATTTGAATGATAAAAAGATGTTTTGTGGTTTATTTCTTATCATATAGCAAATTTCATGGAGTACATATTTTTGCGTTCACTAACAAATATATTCATGCGCCAGGCCAATTCAATGACATAAATATACAATGTACGTGTGATAGAGGTTAGGAGTGTGGAAAATAAATTCCTTATCTCCAATTTTTAAGAATTATAAGGATTAAACGTCTTTTTTAAGGAATTTATTGGTGTATAAACTGAACCAAGTCACTCATAAAACATTTCATTAAAGTCGTTCGGACTTTTTTTTGTTGGTGAGTGAATTGGTCGAGTTTATACACCAATAAATTCCTTTAAAAAGGATTTTAATCCTATAGTCATTTAGTGTATTGATAGTCAGCAAACTGATAATTATACAAAATCTCCTTAATTTTTATGACCTTGTATATACTCTTAATAATATATTAAACATTACGAAACCTGCTGTAATATACTTGCGTGTCATACAGATAGAGGTACATGGGATTTTAAATTCGACAAAAAGATCATTATCTCAAAAATATTTTTTTATATTTTCTAGAATATTCTTTTCGACCGTCCTTCTTCTTTGGAAAATATAATGACGTTCCAGTTATGTCATCATTTGGAAATGCATTATTTTGCACGATAAAGCTCTTTGATGGAGCTTATTACTATTATATTATTTGTGTTCTCTGCCATCATAAGATATTGCAACGACGTTATTTGAATTTTTCCCGGCGACAAAAACATTACTGAATTCATCTACTGCGATACACCTGGGTTCTCTTAAAGCCGTTTTGTTTGTAAATGTCCACAACATGTCTCCGTTCCTATTATTACAAATAATCGTATTATGGTTTATCTTTGTAGAGAAAAGCTTATTCCCCAGGGATGCGACATAATTAGAGGAAATAGATGAACTGCCAATATCAATCGTCTTGCTATCCCCTAAGCTGATTTCCTGCAACTGTCCTTCATCGGGGGAAACTATTAAATTGCCATTAGTGTAAGTCAACGCTACGCAGGGGGAAGATGTATTGACAGTTTTGAATGTTTTCCCTTATTTTAAACTAACTAGTGAAATGTTTTTTTCAGAAGATGATGCTACGGCAACAGTTTCTTTGTCGACACATGAAACATCTAAGATTTGGAGCATTATGTTGGTTATTTCTTTTTCAAGTTTCCCATCAGGTGTAAATAACATCAAAAACGAGAGATCATAGTTTGAAATCACAAGTTTGCCGCAAGGCAAAATACAGCCACCTGACACATTTGACGCTCCTATTTTTACTTTTGTTTTTAACTCTAATGTTATATGCTTAGCAGAAGGTTTAGGTCCGATATTACCTCTCATCAACTGAGCCTGGCCCTCTTTCCTCTTTCGTAATAACAGTTTACATGATTGCACATCTTCAACAGGTTTTCCGAACGTAGTTATTTCGTCATTAATGTTATTCAAAACAGTGTTTATCTCGTAAGAAACTACTGTTTGAGCCAAACTACCAACATTAATCCAAGACTGCATGTCATTTTCTGTTTTATTCAGTTTAGTTTCTAAAAGCCTTGTTGCTATATATGTTTGCATATCGGTTGCATGATTCTTTATGTTTTCTACATTTTCTAAGCATTCATCAATTTCCTTTTGGTTATTCTTCTGAGATGCAATGAAGTTTTGTATTTGTTGGTTTGAATTTTCCACAGCTTTGTTTAGTTTAGCAATGAAACGGTCTTGTATGTTATCCGAATCCCTGATATCTCGGATTCTAGTTTTCCGTTCGAATCTGATAGTGAAGATACATTCTTGTGTCTGTCCTCGAGGATAAGTTTGAGATTTTCTTTCATTTCTTTGAACGAGGACGCGATTTCTGTAAAGGCTACAGATGTTTTAGTATTTTGAATGACGTCTTCAATAGGGAATATTACTTTGCATTCTACGTGGTTTTCAGAAATGACGCATTTTCTACACAGCATGACATTGTGCTTCTTGCAAAACAATTGGTACTTCTCGTCATGTTCATCGCAGTGCAGTTTAATGTTTGCGATAAATGATGGCAACTTATGATATCCAGCAATAGAAACAGTCTTGTGGTTTCGTGTTCCCTTTGACAAACTGTGGTGTTCTCTACAGTCTTGACATAGTCCTTCATCGCAATCTGAGCACCAAACCACGGATAGATTAGAAACGTGTCTTGAATTACAAATACCACAATAATCAAATGAGGAAGCCATGACCTGTAAAACAATCTATATACATAATTATTAAGAATCACATATATTAAAATTTAGAATGAAGATTAAACATTAAGAACTTAACAATGAATTATAATTATATAAGATATAAGTACTGACGGCATATATTTTCTATTGTGTACTGTAATTAAATAAATCAAATATCATCTTGATAACGCAATGCTATACAAATATTGTATGATCTTTTGATTTGACCTATACACTGTTATGATCCTAACGCTACTGATAAGTCTATTGAAGTTGGGACCCTTTAATTAAGCATGTTACAATAACATAGAAACTTGAGATAAAACAGAATAATTTAGAATGATTACTGTAAAATAGTTAAACCTCGAACTATTGTTGATATAGTTATTTCAAACTTGGACAATTGTGTTCGATGTTAAAAACTAAACGTCTATCTGTTGAGGTATCAATGTACAAAAAGAAGCAATCTGAAATCTTCGAGTAAATGCGTCGGTTGTACTGGTTATCTTTTTGTCACATATTTCGAATGTTATTTTTAGGAAAAGTTTTACCGTAACTTTTCCATTTTCTTGATTTTTTTCTGTCATCTTTATGGATGCATGCCCAGTTGTGTTCTCAGTGTGCTAAATCAAGCAGGCCAATGTTTAAGTTAGAATGTTGCCTAATTTTTAGTTACCGCCCAAAGAACGATTAATTTTGAATACAATAGTTCATGTACATACCTTGAATTCAATAAAGCATAAGATCAGTAACTCAGTTCATAAATTTTACAATTAAATTCTTTGTAAAAAGAAGTAAATAATACGTCATTTTTCTCTAATCACGTGAAATATCAACAGGTAAGATAACTTTAGAATAAAATCAATAACATATTATAAAGATACACTTATACATATACCTTACGTTGTTTAAATTTTCTATTATTTTTAAAAGGTCACTTTTAACAGACAGTTTTGAAATAAAATAGACAACAAAAAGAGGAAGGCCTGAGGCTCCAATTAATTGAGGTGTAAGCTCACTTGGCAAACATTTATATTGTATATATGTTGACAGGCAAACTTTAAAAGGCAGTTCGAAAAATATTAAATCCCTCATAATATTTGCCACTATTTTTCTTATGGATAAAAAAATTAGGAATCAATTGAACATGGCGACAACACTTTTTTGATTGTTTCTATCTAAAAAAATAGTTTAGTCTGGGAGAAAATGCAAAATTATTAGTTTTCATTGGATTTGAACTTGATTTGATATGACTAACCCTGCCTCATTTAGTATGTGCCTGAGTAAGTAAGGAGCATGCAGTTCGTAGGTTGTCGTTGGTTGCTCTCTGTCAGATTTGTTTTTCATTTATTGTTTGTCATATTAAACAAGGTAGTTGGGTTTTTCGTTTGGATTGTTTGAAAGTTTGTCATGTAGGTGCTTTTTTAAGCTGACTATATGGTACAATTTTGGATCATATTGATTCTGTTGGATAGTTGTCTTATTGGCACTCATACCATCTTATACAATTACCACCAAATATCTCCTTATTGATATTGTACATTATTTATATACATGAGTTGTTGACAATACTGGCATACAACATTGTAATCAGCAAGTTCAAATTTATTGATCCTATAAACAAATCGTAATTTTACGTAACATGCAAGATAAGGATGTTAATTATAGATTATTGTTGGACATCTCAACTAGATTAATTTTCTCGCTTTAGCCGGTACGGCGAAAGTGAGAAAAGCAATCGAGTTGTGATGACCTAGGATAATCTGTTTATCGCTATTTTGTCTATGACGACGTTGATGTTTACATTGACAACGGCACGTGCGCCCTTAGTTTGTAGCGATAATTTTTCATATCACTCTACTGTGCTGAGAATCAGTCGGTAAGATCTAAGGAAAATTTCATAAAATAGCGATAATATTTATTATTTGACGCGTTAAAGAAAGAAATCATGCATGTTAAGATAATGCCAAAAAAAAAAAAAAAAAAAAGAAAATAAGCATTTTATAGCATTTTACGAAAAGATAAAGCGTCTGCTGAAAATAGCTATTTTGATATCTTCTCTTTTTAAATCCGCTTTGGTTTGCAGGGACGTAATTTGGTCAAAATTGAATTAAAAAAATAAATGACAAACATAATATGCAATGAAGTCTCGTTTAATTTTCTATAAATTAAACAAATCTATTAAATATCAAATTTGAATTTGAGTATTTTTTAAGATAATTATTGTGAAACATCATTATTTGTGTGTCTTTTTTAAAGCAAACATCACCTTATCGAAAAATTTTTCATAATAATCATATTTTTGTAAATTTCTTTTGATATGTATTTTCTCGGTAGTGTACACGGGAAAGATCATTATATATTTGTTCATTTTAGAACACTTGTATATATCCCTAACACTAAACTCTGGAATTACATGTGTACACAGGATGTTCATGTCACCTGATGACTTTTGGTTTGACACGATTCTTTTACATTACCTGCCGATTTGTTGTTATATTATATTATAACTTAAATTTGAGTAAACCTGTTCGTATATTAGTCATATTGCATGGTCATAGAAACATTAAAGGGACATTAATTTAAATAGACACAGAGCATTATCTACTGTTGTGCATGTTTGTTTTTCTCTCGAGACGATAATATTTTTTCTTCTTTAAAAAATATACTATTTTTCTATATGAAGACAAATTATTTAGAAAAAAGGGAAACATCTTTAAAAAAATTAAAAATAATTTTCTTATAAATTTCAGTGGTATTAATTTTTTTCACTTCAGACTTGAAATAACTTATTTTCTATCATAAATTTAGAAATCAAACATTATACAAATAACACATAACTGAGAGGGTGATAGAGCAGATTCCTACCCCGAGGAAAAATTGTTAACTAAGGCGAACCGAGGTTGACAATGCTTTTTTCAAGGGGTACCAATCTGCTCTATCACCCTCTCAGTTAAGTGTTATTTAATTTATTAAACTGAATGTTCTATCATTATTATCTTTTACTGTTAAACATTTTGAATTAAAACTACTTGACTAGGACGTCACGCACATAACAAAGCAACAGTTATTAGAAGTAAAACAATTTCTTTTTATTTTGACATTCTACAAATTAGTTCTTCTGAGGCCAAAACGAAGACCATAAGCATTGCCTTTAATTCATTGATGGAAATTCAATTCATTGTCCTTTAAATCATCGATTTTCGATTATTCTGCCCGAAAGGGTGACATTCATAAAATTGTCTTCCGCTGAGCTATTGGATAGAGTAAACTATCTTCTTCATATTATCCAATCAAAATTTGGCATTTTGACGTGAAGTATAATAAATCAGAATATCAACGAAGAAAATAACAGAAACAGCATTAATTCTGCATGAAAAATACAAGATGTATAAAAATACACGTGACACTTCCAAACACATCCGTCATTTTGAAAAATCTCGAAAAATTCGCTTTTTTAAATCGATGTGGGACGTAATTTCCCCTCGATTTAAACTGTTAAAAGTAACCGGTTTTGCTAGATATATGTGGTGATATTTTCAATCGAGCTGCAAAGTATTACTATCTTTACGGATATTGTGAATTTGATGTACAAGTAGACATGGGGTCGCTAGATTTACCATTGAGTCAACGGGGAAATGACTTTTACAAATCCCCAGGGACGTAATTTAACCAAAAATTAAACTGTCAGGACCAACATTTTGAGGTAGAATTATCTTCGAATACCAAGGATATAGCTGCAAAAATGAATTTTATTGAAGCACCTATGCATTTCATATGAAACAAAATGACACAAAATGGCGGCTTGCTTCGTCACCAAAGTCACGTGATGTCTTACTTATTAGATGGATATGGTTTGAAAAACTACATGTATAATGAAAAAAAATTAATTAATCGATTAATTGTACCACTATTTGTCATGAAATATAGATTTTATGAAAATAAAATACAGCAGAATGATCTGGTTTTAACTGAAGTAATTGTAATACCATAAAAATCGTAAGAGTTGGGATGACGTTTCTGTTTTGTGTTTACCTACGTAAAAACCGAAAATATACAGTAAGACATGTTTATTTATAACAAAATGTAAAATATGTATATCCTGGATTTATAAAGATTGATTCATTATAGACCAGGACATACGGATGTCTTAAGCTTCCTAAAATGTCTTAACTGTCTAGCTATCCCATCATGTTCTGTCAATTCTATACAACACGTTGAACGTATACTGTGTCCTCATATCAAACATAAAACTACGATTTTTTCCATGTTACGTTTTTGTTATATAGATATTTATTTCATCGATATGTTTATGATCTTTTGAAGACAAAAAAGATTATCGAATGAAAAAAAAAATGAAAATCGTTTATGTCGTATTTCGATCTAGAATTGCGTGCAAAATATTATTTTCACTTGTTTAATTTGTATGAATAATTATAAGTGGAGGTTGGTCTATTAGAACATATCCACTTGAATTAGGTACGTTGACATTTTCTTTATCTTGGAACATATCAAAACACGACATTTGATATCTAGTTTTAAGTCTGTGTTGCATATCAAACATCTTTGTTTCATGGGAACTTACTAACATAGATATAAAACAACAGATATGGGGCAATTTCCTATGATTATAGTTCATGCGTTTCGTTTGTAAAGTTCTATAAAACTCGTTTTATTTCGCTTTTTGAAATGTTTATTCATCAACTTAAAGTACTTGTCGTCTTTGAAATAATGGACTTGATATTTGGGTCACTTACCGCACTTACTCCTTTGTGGTTTCCCCTCAAACTTGCACCCCTTTTAATTTCATGTCAGTTATTTGGGGTTTTCTCTTTCCCTGTAATGATTTGATTTTGCTTTCTTTCTCAATCTTGCATAAACTTATATCAAGAAACGTACCATTTAGAAATCTCAAGTCTATTGCCTAAAAATAAGGTGCACTCGATTCGGCCATGTTCAAGATCTTAGAAAATTTGCTTGTGTTACCCCAAGCAGTGTCATGTATCTCTTTACACTTTCAAGAATATTTCACTCAGGTATAGTACGCCAAATGAAATTGGAGCAAAACAATTCTAAATGATAGTCCGAACTATAATCTAATTCTAAATGTGGATCAAAGTTTGAGTTCCATTATTCTCTAAGTTATACGACCTTTTCATTTGTATATTATCCTTGAGTGAAATATCAAGTTAAATATGGAGGCCAGAGGCCAATTTTGGTTTTTTAAGGGGGAGGGGGGGGGGGGGGGGGCAGGGACACGTTCCATATGGAGTGTATATATAGCTCATGCATTAGACTTTATACAAATCCCATTCATAACGTTGTCTTTCTAAGGTCCTTTCACAATCCTTGATCAGCACATGGGAACATGGCCCTGATTAGTAGAAATTTGTTTTGAGGGTACATCAGCTACAAAATAGACAAACAAACAAAAAATCGGATTTCATTGGTGTTAAACGTTTTAAAAGCGGAATATTAAATCATTATTTAGCCAGAAGCAGTCTTCTTGGTTCAGTTTGGTAAGATTTGTTAAAAATATCACTGATGTATTGTCTTACAAGTGAATAATGCAACCTCGTTTGAATCCAAATCAATGCGAACTTTAATGAAGATGCGTTTTGCATGTGATCTTAAATGATTTAAACGAATAACAGCTAAAAAGTGTAAGATGCGGTCAAAAACTGAAGTAATAGGCAAAAAGTAAAAAGTAAGTAAAACAAGTCTAATAAGGGCAATCACTTCTTTAAATGTCAGCCAATGGTTTCTGTCATAATGGCATTCTTACAGATCTTGAATACTGATCATTTTTGCTGTTAACAGTTGATACCTATCTATTATATTTTTCAAGATTCCAAGGAACATACTCAAAATAAAAAAAAATCGTCGTTTAAGACCTAAACACTTATACGGAAGCATCTGGTAGTTACGGTCATATTAGCATTTTGAATAAGTGGTCAGCCAATAATTGCCTGTTTGAAGATATTGAATATCTGATCACTTTTGCTGTTCAATTTATGTTGTAAAGTTTTCAATATGATAGGCAGAAACTCGTATATTAGCTTGGGTAAAAAACCCAACGTCATACATGGGCATTAACTCTTATAGGATGTCATCCAATGTCATCGGAATTTTCTATAAGTCTTGTATTGCTGTTCATACTTTCTGCTTATTTAACAAAGTTTTCAAGATTATAGGCAAAAACTCGAAAATTCGTCAAAAATTGTCATTTTAGGTCGATAACTACTATAAGGAGTCATCTGATAGTTTCGGTTATATTAGAAATTTGTAGAACGTGTGAAGCTAATATTTTTGCTGTTCACAATTTCTAGCTTCCATTAACCTAAATTAAATATATACATATAAATATGAAAGTAGTTTTGCATTCTTTCCGTTGGTTGATAGAGTCTAACATTTGATTTTGTCAGGTTTTATGAGGTTACCCTTTTCGAATTTACCTTTGAGTTCGGTATTTTTCTAATACGTTTCAAGCCTTGTATTGCTGACAATTTTTGCTGTCCATATTTTCTACTTATATATTATATTTTTCATATATAGGAAAACACTCGTAAGTTAGTTTTAAAAAGTCATTGAAAGGCAATAACTGCTATACTGAGTCTTGGATAATATAATCTTAATGCTAACAGGAAGTAGGTAGATCTTGACATTCTGATCATTTATGCCAATCAGATTTTCCATATCTTTTGTAGTGTTTGAGATATACAACAATTCATATGTGCTACCCTAATATTTTATTTTTATCCAAGACGGCCACGTTCGTTGACTGATTGGGAAAACACAGACTTTACACTACATTCTCCAAGTTTGGTTGAATTTGTTCTGTAGTTTCAGAAGAGAAGCTCTTGAATAAGTATACGACAGAAAGAACATTTGTCAAAAATTGTCTTTGTTGATCTTGTGTTTCTGATCATATTTACTGTTTAACTGTTTCTACTGAAAACTACACCACATATTAATGTTATGGTCACTTACACGAATTGGTTGCCCGATACGATGTGTCGATGACTCAACTCACTAGCGAAATGTTTTTCGCGGTCTTAGATCTTAAGATACCAGTCTAGTCGTGTAATATGTAATTTTACCGATTTTGTTCTTCTCCCTATATATCTAAGCTGAAATTGGTTTAGTTTTTTCAGAGGAGAAGATATGTGATATGAATACGATGACTGCGACGAATGCCCTGGCCTTGTTGGTCACGTCGATAGTTGTTATGATAGCGTCTAGTTAACCATACACACGGAATGTTGATGTTTTATACATGTTGTAATTATTCCAAACATTGTGTATTGTTTTCTATGAAACTTATTCAGTTAATATTACATAAGATTTGAGAGTTTGAAAAAATTTTATGTACATAATTTTTGCAGATAATGCCCCTTTCAGGAAAAAAATAAACTTAGAATTAATTTCATAACAGTGTGGACATGGACACTTGTTATTTAAATGATATCGTGTCGGTCACTGGCTGTCGACAACAACACACAATTACAGTATGTCAGGGGCCTCTCAATGTGAGATATACATAATTACTATTTTACACATGTCCATTCATAAAAATTTTTTTTTTGCCTGAAAGTTTACAGGAATTTCCTTTGAATATATTTATATACTCATAGCAAAATGTTTATTTTGAAAGAATGAGTGTAGAAATTAGACATTATTTTATTTACCAATCATAGGCCCTTGTCAGGAAAGATACATAAACATCATAAACAATTATAATTATACAATATCAAGTATATTCAAAGGTGAAATCACCAAGTAATCGAGAGAAAAAAAAAATAAATAGAAAAATTCTTATCTGGCAATAAGTGAAAAATTAAGTAGTGTCAGTTATAGACAAGTAGTCCATCATGCACTGCAAATCATTCAGTGGATTGGTCAATCGCCAAAATAAAAAAAAATGCTTTATTTGTAAACAAACACTAATACATGCATTGACGAGGGCATAAGAATGCTAAATAATACATGTCCGTATAAGGAAATGTGTCCGACCTGTTAAATGCAGCAGTTCTATTGATTTGAAAGCGAATGGACGGATCACAGCGATTTAATTTAGAATTGTACTTAATTTTGTTAATTTGTGTTTCAGTATCTATCCATGAAATAAATATGTTTACAATGCCTTTTAAACTAAAATAATTAAACGAGTACACCCAGTTTAAAGGTTATTATTACACTGTTACTGTTATGTTGACATAATAAACTGTACATTATCTCGTGTTACAGTTGACCAGTTTAGTCTTGTGCACATGATTTATTATTCCAAAATATATTGTGAACATATCATTAGATTCATGGATATTTATTGAAACAGAGAAACCGAAAAAGAAGTGAGTATAATTTCAAATTGTATGGGGCGACCATTCCTTATTCAGTTAAAATAAGAGAGGGGTGGCTGTGCAAGAGGCTTTTGAAATCAGCACGAATAAAATTGCAAATAAACGGTTATACAGAATTGTCTCAAATATGCGTCCTAAAAAACACAAAAAAAAAAATAGTTGAGTTAGACCAAATGCATTGAAATTACCTTCTTAATTTGTAGTTAAAGAATATAGATCCCGTAACTTTTGTTTTACGTGTTCAGGTATAACAAAAACGTAAATTTTGCGCACAAGACCGGATTCATATGCTTCATGATATTTTCACGAGTTATGTTTTGTTAGAATGATATTTAGATGTTCACGAAAATCTGATCGGTGGAGTCTTCGATTGGAATTCAAATTTATTCCGTGCAAAAAAAATATGCAGCCCAGAGGACTAAAATGATTTTTTATGAAGGTTTTATTACCAATAAACTTTTAACCTATCTTATTATCAACAAAAATAATCTTTGTATGAAAGTTGATCGTAGGTTACTCTACATCAACTCGTACGAATAAATGTTTTCTTATTTTTTAAGGAGCCACAGAACGTTTGTGCAAAAAAAAACATAATGTTTTTTTTCTCGATTAATTGGTGATACCTCTGAATATACTCATTCTGTCAAAAGAAACTTTTTGTTGTGAGTATATACATATATTCAAAACAAATTCCTATAAACTTTCATGCAAAAACTTTTATTTTATGAATGGACATGTGTAAAGATATTAATTATGTACATCCCCATTGAGAGGCCCCTGACATACTGTAATTGCGTGAAGTCTTTGTATTCAGCAGCCAGTGATGCACACGATTACATTTAATTGCTATGTGTCCATGTCCACGCTGTTATGAAATTCATTCTATCTACTTCAAGGTGTTCAATTTGGCTATGCCATAGATTCATTCAGCTGATAGAGATATAAAGATACTAGATACCAGGCTAGGGTATTCATTTTCAAACTCTTCCACCGCCAACGAACATCAAATGGTCATCCCCTAATTGAATATGTTAAGGAAATTGTGTTGTGACAATATACTTCATCGGGATTTTTTATTTAAATTTGGAATATGTTCTGCATGATCAATTTAGATTATTTCTTACCAGTTTATGACATGGATGTAACCTATTTTGCTTTATGTGATTTAAAATGCCGTAAAAAACCGAGTCTAGACTACATTTATTCCGAAAAATGCCGTGACCCTCGATCAAATATATCCAATATCAATAATCATTTCTCACAGTTGACTTAACTTTACAACAAAACAGATGATTCAAAATTTGACAATTTGAAATTTCCAATACTGTGAAGTAACAGAACAGCATCACCTGCATATGGAGTATAATTATATATCTCAGTTGATCCGATATAACTTGCGTTGAGGGTTACTCCTTATACGAAAACTATTGCATAAAGGGTCCAAAGTGTCTGAGTTGCCGTCATTCTTTAAAGTAGTATGGACGCTATCATGATTTGTTTGATCTTTATAGAATATCTGTGTCACATTTTGAAAGTTTGAAACGGGTATGTATACCTGTCGTTACCACAATCCCGTCCTCTAGTTTGCGATTGAGACATTACCAAAAGCAACTATTACCGGATTGTTCATGCTTGAGCAGCACGATGAGTGCCGCATGTGAAGAAGGAACTACTTAACCTTCCGGGAGCACATGAGTTTAACCCAGGTTTTTGTTCGGGTTTATTGTTGCTCAGTCTTTAATTTTCCATGTTATGTTTTGTAATTGTTGTGTATGTGTAGTTTGTTTTTGCCATGTTTGTTTTTATTTGACTTCTTTTTATTTATTGTTTTCGCTACATAGCGTAATATAGTTGTCATATTTTATCTTTTATAAGTATCTGTAAATCTCAATACACTACGAAGAACAACATAATAATCCTACCCGTCTATACACCAAAAATAATGGTAATAAAAAACTGTTGACACAGAGATATGTCTCGCCTGTCAGCATGAAATTCAGAAAAAGACAATCTGATGGACAGCAACATTGCTTATTAATTCAGTTGCTGGATCATGATCTAGTGGGAAGGGCCTAAAAATGATTGACAAACTGAGATTTACAGACAGTAATGCAATTTTATAGAAATAACGTAGTCTATTGTAAGTAGTTCCTATCAATCTAACTTAAGCAGAAAACTTAACATTGGAAATTGCTAATTAATTCAAAGTCACTGGACCATATCCTAGGGGTCAGGGCCTCAAAATAGTCGTCAAACTGATATGAACTGATAGTAATGCGACTTCATACAAAATATCATTGATCTATCACAAGTAGATCCTATCAAACTAACATGAGCAGAAAACTTAACATTGAAAATTGCTAATCAATGCACCATGACCTAGGGAGCAGGACTTCGAAATTGTCGTCAAACTGATATGCACTGATATTAATGCAACTTCATACAAAATATTATTGATCTATCACAAGAAGATCCTTTCAAACTAACTTAAGCAGAAAACTTAACATTGAAAGAGGCTAATTTATTCAAAGTCACTGGACCATGACCTAGGGGCAGGGCTTATAACAATTGTTGGCGCCGTTGTCGTCGAAAAAGCAGTCCCTATGTCTCGCATTCCGTGACTTTCGTCGCAGGTGAGACAAAAATGTTAATGAATGAAGCTTGTCAATTTTAGTTTAAACAGTATTGTGAAGTATGTTCAGTTGCGGATACAGGGTCGGAAAGGGCGTACCCTTTGATCGCAAAAATTTTAAATTTCATGTTTCTCTCGATTTATTTGATCCCCTTATATAATACTGACTGTTCTATTATTATTATCTTTTAAATTCTAAATTTAAAGTAATAAACTTTGACGTCATGTACTTAACAACCATCAGTATCTAATAATTTATTCGTGAATGGGTAATAGAATATAGACTATCGAATACAGTATAATACCTCCCTAACGTTAAACAATCAAAATCTGGGTTTTTTACATGGACAGATTTTGTATCTCGTACTGTATGTATACCGTAATGATTCCCTATGCTTGATGTGTGAAGACTTTCTTTGAAGATCTGTGAAATCATTCTTGTTGACACTGGAATTGAAAATATCTTTATTGTTAAAATTTGGTTGACTTCATTCCAACAAATGTGTGTTTGTTATATGACAACGGGAAACCACTGACATATATTGACGTGTTATACTGCTTTGATTTTGTAAGGAAAATAATTGTAGGCATTTCATATGAAGAACAAATAATAAAGTCTTTAACCTCTAAGGAAATGACAGGAATCTTTATTTAAACGGAATGTTACGTAATTCCTATCGACAAGAATAGAAAATAAAACATACTGGCTTTCAAATTAACTTTCATTAAAACAGAAAAGGGATGGGGTTAAGTTTATGAATAGTTAACGCTGTACAGAAATGCTCGACCATCTTTGTCGTTAGAAACAAGCAAATATTTGAATTTGTTGTTGAAAGAAACTGCCCAAGGAGAACCACATAAGTCTGTTTGCGACAGGAGTATTTTGTGCTTTGTGCCATTAGAGGATATCGCAATAACATTGTTTGATTCTACCCCGGCGACGATAGAATTTCCGTGTTCATCTACTGTGATACCTCTGGGTCTTTTCAGAACTTCTTCATCTGTAAATGTCCATAGTACGTCCCCGTTTCTTTTATGACAAACAATCGTATTCGCATCTTTCTTTACAGAGTAAAGAGTGTTGTTTAATTTGGTAATACTTCTTGACACCACCGTACTGCCAATATCAATTGTCCTGTTATCTTCTAACCGGACTTCTTTCATTTGTTCGTTCTCGAGGCATACTATAAAGGTGCCTTCAGTGTAAGTTAAGCAAAGAGCAGGGGCAGTCGTATTGATATTTTTGATTGTTTTCCCAGATTTAAGACTAACTAGTTCAATATTTTTCTGTGTATATGATATTACGGCAACAGTTTCATTGTCGACACATGCAACATCAATAATTGTTTGCATGATGCTGATAATTTTATTTTCTATTTTCCCATCAGATGCAATCAATCTCAAATACGAAGGATCATAATTTGACACTACGAAGTTTCCATTTGGCAAAATACAACAGCCTGACACATTGAAAGCATTTGTATTCATTTTTGTTTTTAATTCCAGTGTCATATGCTCAAAAGAACATGTAGATTTTGCATTCACTTTCATCATTTGAGCCTGACCTAGCGTCCTTCTCTTTAATGATAGTTTACTAGGCATGGTTTCTACGACAGTTTTTCCAAACTTAGTTTTTCCGTTGATTATATTATGTAATAAAGTGTTTAAATGGTAAGAAACTACGGTTTGAGATAAATGATTACCGTCAATCCAAGACTGCAAGTTGTTACTTGTTTCATTTAGTGTGGTTTCTAACTGCGTCATCCCTAAAAATGTTTGCATATCTGTTGCATGTTTCTTGATGCTTTCTACTTCTTCTATCCATTTATCAATATCCCTTTTGGGTTTTCGTTAGGGTCATAATGAAGCCCTGTATTTGTTTAGTTGAATTTTTCACAGCTTTGGTCAGTTCAGCAATAAAATGGTCTTGTAATTTATCAAGATGGTGATTAATCTGCTGTCGAGTCGCAGAAATCTCGGTTTCGATTTTCTTTTTTGAAGCTGATATTGAATACATATTATTTTGTCTGTCTTCCAGAATAAGAGTAACGTTCTCCTTCTTTTCCTGTAGTGAGGACACTATTTCTGTAAAGGCTACAGATGTTTTAGCATTTTTAACGACATCTTCAACGGGTGATATTCCTTTGCATTCTCTGTGCTTTTCTGAAATGACACATTTTCTACAAACACATTCGTTATGCTCTTTGCAAAACAATAAATACTTTTCATCGTGCTCATCGCAGTGCAGTTTTATGTTTTCAATAAAAGATGGCAACGTTCGATATTCACCAATAGGAACCATTCTTGGCACAATCCTTCGTCACAATCAGAGCACCAAACAACAGAAAGCTTCGAAATATGTCGCAAATTACAAATACAACAATTTTCAAATGAAGTAGCCATAGCCTGTAAACAAACAAACATTTTGTTTTTAAATATAAACAATCCTATATGGTTTTATTTAAATTAATATTTTTATAAAAAATATCGATTGATTGATTGATAGCTTGTGTTTTTGTCCTTTACTTTCTTTATGCAGGTGAGTGCATATTTCGCCACCGCCGTGGAATATGCATATCTATATCTTACATACCATCTGTGTCTAAGTTGTATTCGGTATTTGTCTTTGTTAGAATTGATTGAAATATCTGACAAATTGCGGGGTTGATTAATTGTGGCTTTTCATTGCTTATGCCTTTATAACGAAGAATAGTGCATTACTATGTTTAAGAGTACATGTATTTAGAACAACAAATGTTTTTACTGAATCTGTTTGAGGAAATCTATGCTTAGATGTAGCAAAACTTTTGTGTTTCAAATAATTTTAACATTTCACGAGCAGTACATTGACAGAAAATGACAGCATCGAGGCTATTTATTGTATGCACTTAAAGGGTTGAAAACTAAGCCGTTGATAACTCTCGTAATATATGTTGTGTAAAAATTGTAAGTTTAGTATAAAAATAAGAAGATGTTTTATGAATACCAAGGAGACAAATCTCCACAAGAAACCAAATGAAATCATCCCTTCGTAAATTTTACGGACGCCATCACGATTTGGTTGAATGTTATGGAATCTCCGTTTCACAGATAATAGCAGATATGATCCAAATGTCATACAATCCCGTTCCCTTTTCCCCGAACCTGACCTGCCGAATCGGACTTATTACTGGGTTTGTATTAACATGAGTAACATGACGGGTGCCACATGTGAAGCAGGATCTGCTTACCATTTCGGAGCACCTGAAAACACCCTTAATTTTTTGGTGGGGTTCGTGTTGCTCAGTCTATAGTTTTAAATGTTGTGTTTTGTGTACTATTGTTTGTCTTTTTGTCTTTTTCTTTTTTAGCCATAGCGTTGTCAGTTTATTTTCGACGTATGAGTTTGAATGTCCCTTTGGTATCTTCCGCCTCTCTTTTGATAGTGGAGGCTTGTAATTCACATGTTATGTAACTGCAGGTCACCGCACAGACTTCAACAATGAGCAAAACCATACCACATAGTCCCCGAAATGAAATGAGAAATACAGCACCAAACGACAACAACTGAATAACAGGCTCCTGACTTTGGACAGGCACATACAGAATATCTCGTGGTTAAATTAGTTTGAAGGCGCCAAACCTCCCCTTGTTCCTATTATAAGTTTGTTCCTAACATAAATTTTGTATATTATCCATACTATTCGTATTTTGTCATTTTCTAAACATAATTCAAACGAAAAGAGCACCTTGTCTTTGATTGAACATGTCCCAGTCAAATAAACAAGACTACATGTTACAACTATTTCACTGTGAAATACTATCCATGACAATATTTTACAGTGGAAAACTGCCAATGACGTTGTTTTTTGTGTAATACTGTCCGTGAAAATATTTCCTTATAAAATTATTTTCTCCCTGAGGACTCCTCCGTGGTAAAATTGTTCTACATTATTTGAAATATTGTCCATGACATGTATTTTATAACAATGAAAGCTGCATCTAAATGTCTGAAATACGGAAACATTTATTATGTACATGTATATCTAAAAATACTGTTTAGCAAGTATTTTATCTACCAAACATATATATATTTCAATATACGATAAATTCGAAAAAATAGGAATATAATCTAAATCAGTCTATTTTATCTTAATTATCCGCCTGATGCGAAAGAGGACAATACTTAATTTTAATTCATTTTAGGTGACATAGATAAATAGAATTGTGGTAGGTTTGGCAAGTATATTAGTACAAAAAAGAGAGCGATTTAAGTTGAATAATGAACTCGTTATTTGATTAAAAACAACGGCAATTTCTGTTGTTTATTTTAAGATAAAATGTTATATACACCCCAAATTAGACTAAAACCACATATTTTGGTGACATTTGAAAATCTTTTCTTTAGCTAATGTAGCCTAATCCAGGTATATATGCTGGAATTGTAGATTTGCTTTTAAAAAACCTGTTTTTCGTATCCACCTACACACGTTTTTATTATAATAGCATTTATTAAACTTTTGTACATACATTGAATGCAATCAAACATATAACCAGTTACTGTCATCAAACAAGACAAGTTTGTTGTAGGAAGAAAATAATACGTCATTTTGTTCTAATCACACGAACATAGAAACAGATTGAAGCAAGACAACTCGACCAACCACCAAATCGTCCAACATTTTCATCAATCGCCCCACTAATGCAAAAGGGTAAAAATCCAATGAATTGAGTCCTACCAACTCCCCCCACTAATGGCTAATAGTAAAATTTCGATGAATTTAGTCCTGCCAACCCGCCACACCTATGAAAAGTGGTGTTATCTACACAATCTCTTCAACTGTACAGCTACTACAAAATTAGACAACAACAAAAATCAATTGTTATACTAATAAAGAAAATTTCATATCTGATTCTTATTGAAATAAAATTATTATGATACTTCAACATGTGTGACCAGTACATTGCCGGCAGCATCTCTATCGCTAGATTCGGCCAGTCGTGGAGGCCGAAAGCTACTGAACTGTTTTAAGTGAGACTTTATGACAATTTTGCATGCCATCTTTTTGTATTCATGGTCTTATATCTAGTGCTGACAGTTCATCTAGTACTTCGTTTTGTGTAATCATTCTAGTGCTTGTCATAATTAATTTATTCTATGTTTGTTTTTTAATGTTATTAAAAATGCATACTTATGTACATATGCAAACTTACTATCTGAGAATAAAATTATGTAAACAACCATGATTCCTGCCTGATCTTGTATTAACGTTAACCAATTACAATGGTCAATAATGTCACAGAAATGCTGACACTGACTTCTTTCTGCTTTGTTTTAACCAAAAGAAAAGAAGGTAAAAAAACAAGATGCCCTTTCTTAAGTTTTTATCATTATCCATTTAATCCTTTTTTCATAAGTGGGACAAGTTTGCAGTCGGAATTAAACTCCTTTCATAATTAGGGCGAGTTGTTAGGCCTTATTTCAGTAGGATTTAAACTTTTTTTTATTAGTGGGGCGAGTTGGCAGACCTTTTTTCATCGAAATGAAACTACTTTTCAATAGTGGGACGAGTTGGTAGGTCTAAAATCATCTGGATTCAACAATATTTCATAAGCGGGGTTATTTGTTAGGCTCAAATTAAGCAGGATTAACATGAGTGGGGCGAGATGGTAAAAAGTGGGTCGAGTTGGTAAAAAATTGGGGCGAATTGGTCTGGGGCGATTTTGCAATCGGGAGAGTTGCCGTTGATTTCAACAGGTTATCAAATTTTAAAACTTAAATCAATAACATAAAAAATAGCAACATGAGCCAATGTAAAGTAGTTGCATGGAACATTTGGCTTACAATTTCTTTTTTGATAAGAAACAGCAACCGGTTACGATAATTTTAAATTACAATTTGATTAAAAAGATTAACCAAAAGCACAAATGCATTACACTTAATGACTCACATGGATTTAAAATTGTTTATTATAGCCAAGTTGACAGACGGTTCTTTTATCCTATATGTTGAAAAGGAAGTTCTTCAACATTGCATAAAAGTCATGTGATAACAGACAAAATCTATGCAGTGTTTGGATCAATACAGTCTGCATGAAAACATCAACATTTTCTGTCAGGTCAAGTAAAGGAAGATATGAAAGGGAAGATAGTTTGCATATTTTGAGTGCTTTTCTAATTCACTTGGTAAGCTAAGAAAAAAGTTGATTTTCTACTCTTCCAAAGAAGACCTTTTAATATATCGCTCTGTCAAATTTCGATAAAAGCTATGTAATTTTAAGAAGAAGTTTTAAACATAACACATTATTTTCAGAAAAAGATTGCGAATATTGAAGCAAGTTTTTTTTTCTTTTTAGGATTTATTTTTTCTTTTCTTTATCTATACTTGGAGTTTTCATCGTTTTCCTTCGCCTATACACAGTTGTAATATCCTATTATAATTTCAAGTTTCTGCAAACGGATGTTCAAAGAAACATACATAAAAAATTGAAATATAAGTACTCAATTTGTTTTATAATCTGGATACACTTCTTTTATCATTCATTTCTTCATATTTTGTTTCCTAGATGCACTGATATATGCTACTTCAGTGCTGGTCTGAAACTCATTATGTAAAGGTGAGTCCTGGGGGAATATTGGGCATGAGCTAGACATTTAACTTTGAAGCATGTACCTCATTGATGTATGTTGACATCTAGATGTTTCTTGTTTGTGTTGTGTTACCGTCCTTTGACTTTCACTCAACATATCTTTTTAATAAATCCGTTCTTTTGAGAGAACGTTGAAGTATTCATAAAACTATAAGTTTATTTCTGTAGAATATTTTGATTGCTTAAATGGTATTAATGATGTACCTATTTTTTCTATTATCATACATAAAAAATAATAGAGTACAAGACAATATAGAACACCATAATGGACAGAAGATGATGCAAAATAACAAGGAAAGCACACATTGGCCCTCCATATTTATTCAAAATATAAAAATAAAATGTGGCATGATTGCAAATGAAGAAGAAAAATAAAAAAAAAAGAAAACGATAAAGTATGTATAAAAAAGAAGATGTGGTATGATTGCCAATGAGACAACTCTCCACAAGAGACCAAATGACACAGAAATTAACAACTATAGGTCACCGTACGGCATTCAACAATGAGCAAAGCCCATACCGTACAGTCAGCTATAAAAGGCCCCGAAATGACAATGTAAATCAATTCAAACGAGAAAACTAACGACCTAATTCATATACAAAAAATGAACGAAAAACAAATATGTAACACATAAACAAACGACAACCACTGAATTACAGGCTACTGACTTTGGACAGGCACATACATACAGAATGTGGCGGGGTTAACATGTTAGCGGGATCCCCCCCCTCTAACCTGGGACAGTGGTGTAACAGTACAACATAAGAACGAACTATAAAAATCAGTTGAAAGAGGCTTAACTCATCAGATGGATATAAACAAATACTACAAATACAAGTTGACGTTACCGTTTTATGGTAATACTTTAGTTTAAAATACAGCAGTCAGTACAAGAAATGGTTAAAGGCAAAATTGATTTGTTTGATGGTCGATTCAGTCCAACCAAGACCATTTAGTTGAATATGACAGGTGATATTTGATAGTCAATGCCAGTATTGACGAATCATTCTGAAATACCTCTATATTACAGAAAGAGATAGAGTGAGTAAAACGTTATCACGATTGATCACCAGTAATCCCTGGTTCCAAGAACATTTAGATTGAGGGTTCCTGATGAAGGTAAATCCAGAAAAGCGCTTCGGACGCATGCAATTAATAAAGTGTTGTTTTCATTTTATTAAAGGGTAGTACTGAATTGGCTTCTTCGATTTGATTGTACAAATTCTGGTTGTCAAATAGACCCCTTGATTACAAAAACTATACAATAAAAAAAATAGGAACACAGTTTTACAATACTGGACACGCTAAAAGGTCTTTAAAAACACCCAAACCTACTGTACAATATATATGAGTAGTGTTTACATTGTGTCACGTTTAAAGACTCTTGATGGAATTACACTGGACATTATGGTTATTACGTCCAGGATAATCTCAGCAAGAATCTTGAAACGGGGCACAAATAATTCCTACTTATTATGTCGTAAATTTAAAAATTTTGATATTCGTCTTAAGGAGGGATGATTCATGGCAGAAGACGACGGGCGACGAACAGCAAAGCATTTTTGATTATCTCTGCCAATTCATTGAAAACTGGGTTATAATATGATAATGTATCATTTTTCTATGAAAAACAGACGATGATTTTAGCAGGCTGTAGGACTTTTTGTGAATTTGTTTGTTCAAATATTGTGTTTTCATATTTATTCCTGAGAAACATTGATTTTAAACTGCTTGCTGGTGGCTTATAGTCAAATCAAATTAGCAGAGTTAGCAGAAAATATCAAAAATAAAAAAGATGTGGTATGATTGCCAATGAGACAACTCTCCACAAGAGAATTAAGGCTGAAACATCAATACAATTTCTACTTGAGTGTTTTTGTGTCCAGGATGTCAGCATATTTAATGAACTAAAATTCTTACAATTTAATGTTAGGTGGAAATAAGTCAATTTGGGCTCAAATCAACGTTTTGTAATAAAAAAAATCAATGAAAAGTAGGACATTTTAATACTAATGTTATTAATGTAGCAACGTCCTTTATTACAATATAACCCTATTTGAAACATTACAAACATGATTGTATAGGGAAACTGACTAAATGTCATGACCGGAAACTAGTATTTTGAGGCAATAACTATTCATAAAACTCTTGATGGGATTTTCATAAAATCTCGATAAACAGGAAACCGGAAAATTTGTCAAATGTAACTGTACTTGAAACATATCAAACATGATAAGGTAACTGGTAATATTTTATGACCAGAAATTACTATTTTGAGTCGAAAACTTAAGATTTTATTTATGAATATGGAACGCTTTACGAATCTAAAGGTAGAATTTAAAGTTCGTATAGCTATGTATAAATTGTTCCAGAGGTTGAAAGGAGAACGGTTGTTTAAGTCGAGGTATTTTAACTGTTTATTTTTGGCTACAATGCAGATTATAGCTGATAAATTCAGATACCAGGGGTGGAATTTTATCTGTAGGATAATCCATCCAGTGATTATAAATGTGTGTATGTATATAAAAATGAGGAGATGTAGTATGATTGGCAATGAAACAACTGTAAATCAGAGTTCAAAATGTGGATGTTAGCAACAATAGATCATCGTATGTGGGTCTTCATCTATGAGCAAGCAAACCCATATAAAAGGTCTTTACATAACAAAACGTGAAACAATTCAAATGAGAAAAAAAAGTTCCGATTGATGACAAAACAATAAACGAAAAACAAGTATGACAAACAGCCTTTAACGCCAGAAGAAGAAGAAGAAGAAGAAGAAGAAGAAGAAGAAGAAGATTTTATTCCTAATTATGGGCCCCAAAGGGTATAAACAGTACAACATCAATAATTTTCATAATACAATACAAACCAAGAGATAAAAAAACGACTAGGGACATACACATAAAGAAACAGCCGGGTTTATACGTGTTTGTTTTTGCTCAACCCTCCACTATCCAGGGACACAGATGTAATATAACAACATAAGAACAAACTGTAACAACAGTTGAAAAGACTTGATTCATCAGATTGGCACAAAGAACGTCCTTTTTAGACAGAGATATTCCTTTGGCACCATTTTAGGGTGTTTATATATCTCAACTCGTTATGCATGTGACATTTTGGATTTCAATGAATGTAATCTATGTATTACTGGTAAATTAGTAAGTCAGGGATTTCGTTACCACAAAGCACTTAATACCTTTACTAAATTCTACCATAGATATAAAGATTTGGGTTGGAAGTTTGGATGTGGAAAACTTAATTTAAACGAGATAGCACATCCTAATTTTTACGGAGATGATAAGATACGATACGGGTAAACTTTGATCCTTTAAACAAATTATTCTAAAAGGTTACCAATTCAACACGACTTTCCGGCAAAAATTATCTAAGTCAGTGATAATATATTTAATACTTTGAAAAGTTTTTTAAAAATCGTTTGAAAAAATCTTATTCCTTAAACAGGTGTAACTGAAAAGAGAAATTGGTATTTTATTTTTGCATATTTAGTTACGATATAATTAATCCATTTGCGCCATATTGTATGGAATTGAAATCGGTGAAACGATTAAATGTCCCCTTAAACAGTAATTTGTACTTTAATGTTTTTTTATTTAACATTGTTTGGTGCTAGTTTTTCTTTGGCTGAATAAATAAAGAATAATGCGTGAGGTACGTATAAAATGAAAAGACTAATATTTGTACATAACTTAAAATACGCTTTTTCAGAATACAATTTACTATTATAATCAAATACGACTAATTATGTGTAGTAGGAAGTATATAACATTTTATTTTCAAATCACATGACCATGGTGAAATAGAAACATGTCATATAGTTTTAAAAAATCCAAAACAATAACATAATAAAGCTATGCACTTAAAGTCTATATAAGCAATGGAATACCGAAAAAAGTACACAATTAAAGTGTTTGTATTTTTTTATAATAAAACCAATAACTTTAAAAAATTTCAAACTGTGAATTTCACACGGAAGTTCGATTCAAACAATCAAACCATGTACAAGAGACGGTGTTGCGTTCCCTCAAGTGCGTTCCCAAACTTGATTTTCCCTTTTTGACGGGGATAGTCCTATTGTTCCTTTTTACGTTGTGTATATTTCCCAACTCGTTTGTTTTACCAGTGTCAGAAAATAAAACCATATTGACGTCTTGAATTTGGATAAATGTAAGGAGTTACAACTTGATTCAGGCTGGTTTAACACAGAAAAGGTAGTGAGTCTTAACAGATTATTGCTTGAAATGTCGTCGTTGACACAGCTGTTAAGAAGAGGTACATGCATATTGAATTTATGTGCAATAAAAAAGAAGGGATTTTCCCTTTAAGCATCGTCTTTTGGTGAATCCTGAATGTAAGTCTTAATACATGTACCAATTATGCAATGTAATTTGCAATTTACCTCACAATAAACTTTTTTTTTTAACTTATCGGATTTTATCTGTACATATTTCTCCTAATTTTTTATATTTATTTTGTTTTATGCCAATGATGAGTTGTACTGATCATGTCCGAAATTTATATTTCAGTACATTCAGATGTTTTCATTTTAGTTTATAAACGTAGATGTACATATTTTTATTATAGTCTAAAAAGTTTTGTACAAATCTCGAATGAGTACTGTCTCTTCAAAGTCTACAAATTTGTAATAAGAATGATATACCGAGAAGGTCCTTTTTTATGATCGTATGATATCAACATGTTAAATAACTGTAACTTGCTTGAATACAATCGATATTCAAACGATTTTCCTCCAAGAGCTCTATTTTATTGCATAAAAAATTTAAACATTGCAAAAATGAATGACTACGAAATCGGTTTTGCAGGGAGGAAGTTTGAGAAAAATTATTTGCGATACTCCATTCTATTTCATGTATTGTAAGTAAGCAATCACTGATGTGCATATATTTACCCAAAACTCCAAAAAGAAAGGATATTGTACTTCATCACTTTGAATGTAACCATGGTAATAAAAAAAGAACGAAAATGATTATAAGAATATAGTTCAAGGTCAAACCCCAAAAATACAAGCAACCTAAAACACATAACTGAAAAACTGACAATCTTAGTCAACTAAGATTGGAGTCGAACGCACATGCCTCTTGCAGGATTCGAACATCGATTGGCCACTAATAACTGTTTTACAGTACAAAACATGTATTCCACCTTCAAACAGGATGACAACTTAATTGAAAGGGAAATGCAAGGCGTCACAATATTTTGTATACTTGAACATATAGCGTTATCTTGTGTTCATGATATTTTTACCTTTAACATATGGTGGTTGTATCATAGATCAGTTGTTACAATTTGGTAGGTTGTATGTGCTGTGACTACCGTGATCATGGTGAAATTACTTCTCAGCTAACTCTATCGAGTAGTTTAGTTAAAAAATGTATAAATATAAAAGTATTCTTACATATGATATAAATAAATCTTGATTATAGAGGTTAATACAAATACAATATTTACACATAAGAGATTGCAATCTTGTGTGAACAATGCACAGTGTGGTAGTATGTTTTCAAAACAGAAAATTTTCATTTTATTGAAAAGGATTACCTTTTATCAACATGGTTAAATGTTTTTGTGACTTATTAAGAATAGATAATACCCTACTCATCTTTTAAAAATATAATGACATTCAACTACGTTATCATTTGGAAGTATTTTTCAATGCTGTGCGATAATGCTATCAGATTGAGATAATAACAAGCATTCTGTGAGTATTGCATGGCAATACATAGTCCCCTACGGATTAAAACTTTATTGTATTGCAACAAAATTCTAACTTGATCTATAACTTGTGATGGTGTAAACTTAACAAATATCAAGTCAATATCTTTAAGCACGACGAAAAAAAGTATTGAAAACTGATGATGTAAGTGAATTTACTAAGCCCAAGGACCTAAACTCTGCACAAAATCATCAGACCAAAACAAAATTCGAACTTGATATGTAACTTGTCATGATAACACTATATACCAATTTTCAAATCAATATCATCAAGAATGACGAAAACAAGTGCGGAAAACTGATTATTTGAGTCAATTTTCTAAGTCCAAGGACCATAACTCTGCATAAAATTATCAGGCCGGAACACATTTCAAACTTGAACTGTAACTTGTCATGATAAAACTATATATTAACATCAAATCAATATCATCAAGAATATCAAAAAAAGTGCGGAAAACTGATTTTTTTAGTGAATTTTCTAAGTCAAAACACCATAACTCTGCATAAAATCATCAGACCGAACCATTTTTCGAACTTGATATGTAACTTGTCATAATAAAACAATACATCAAACATCAAATCAATATCTTCAAGCATGAAGAAAATAAGTGTGGAAAACTGATTTGCCGGACTGACAGATGGACAGACAGACAGACAGACAGACAGACAGACAGACAGACAGACAGACAGACTGACAGACAGACGGAGTGCAAACCGAAAGTCCCCTTCGACTTCGTCGGTAGGAGACTAACTATTAATCACGACTCATACTTCCGATCACAATTATGCATTGTTCGTTGTTGTTCACACAAGAGAATATTAAAATGAATTAAAAAAATTAAAGATGACCCCCGTGAGATCAAAGTCTTTAGAACCGGTTACAATTATTAAGAACAATCAAAACCTAACGAAGTTCACAATGGAAACATGTAGTGTTAAATATAATCTACCTATATATGCATGTTATATAAATGATCTGTTATCAACGAAGAACTTTGTACGGAAATCGCAAATTTAATGTTAATCTGATAGAGATACCAACTTTACAAAAATAATACATTACTAATTCGAATATACTTCCATCCATCAGGATATGATCTTCAAGTCAATATCCAGTTACAATGAGTATTACATTGAGATAGTTTATAACAATGACGTATTATTAATTGCCGTCTCTTTCAACAACAGAAAGGAAGCAATTCAGCTCTTTAAGGTTTGAAACTGCAAGGTATATTTATCACAACTGTTGAATAAGTTTCATACCAATATAACATGTATATTAACCCTTCCGGAGCACCTGAGATCACTCCAAGTTTTGGGTGAGGTTTATGTTCTTTAGTATAAGATTTCTATGTTGTGTTTTGTGTACTGTTATTTGTCTGTTGTTGTTTTTCTTTTAATAACATGGCGTTGTCAATTCATTCTTGACTTATGAGTTTAAATGTCCCTTTGATATCTTTTCTTCTCTCTTGTAACCAAATGAAGTCGATCTGAAATTAATAAGAAGGTTGTACCTGTCAATCAATTTTGCTAAACACTTTTTCGTTTGCTACAAAAAAATATTATAATTCGCAGTTGAAGTCAATTGCCCATGGACGACAACACAGTCTATAACTGGAGAATTTTGTGTTTTTCGCCATAAGAGCATTTTACAATAACGTTGTTTGATTCCAAACCGGTGACAAACACATTTCAATGTTCATCTGCTGTAATGCTTCGTTGTTTCAAAATCGTTTCGTTGGTAAATTTCTACAGTCAATTCCTGTTTCTATTATGACAAACAATCTTGTTTGCACCTCTCTATGTTTAGTACAGTGTATTGCCTAATGCGGTGACATATGTCGGGGCCAAAGTACTTTCTATTTTACTAGTTTTGGTATCTTCTAAGCTGATCTCTTGCAATTGTCCTTCATTTTGGAGAAAATATATAATTGACATCAGTGTACGTAACAAACAGGAAGGTAAATTCGTATGGATATTTCTAAATGTTTTCTTTGTTTTTAAACTTACTTTCCGTTTCTGTGTAGCCATATTTCAGCAGCGCCTTCATACGGAGTATATATCGCTCCGATGTAACGATGTTCCAAGGCTTGTATTTCCTATCATAATTTCGTTGATAGAGGGTTGCTTCTCACAAGGAAGCTATTAAACCAAAAGTTCGAAGTGGTGAATTTGAAATCATTCCTTCATAAATTTTACGGCCAGCATCACAAGTTGGTTGACCGTTATTGAATATACGTTTCACCGATGACAACGGATATGTTTCAATTGTCGTAACTTCAATCCCGTCCGCATTTCCCCGAATGTGACCTACCGAATTAGACTGTTCTTTGTATTAACATGATCAACACGACGAGTGCCACATGTGGAGCTGGATCGACTTACCCTTCCGCAAAACATGAGATCGCCTCCAGTTTTTGGTGGGGTTCGTGTTGCTCAGTCATTAGTTTTCTACGGTTGTATTTTGTGTTTTTTGTACTGTTTGTGTTTTTGATTTTTAGCCATGGTGTTATGAAGTTTCGACTTGTGGGTTTGAAGGTCCCTTTAATATCTTTTGACTCTCTTTTACCTTTCTTATATTCTACTCAACAGATAATACTAGTGCAAATGTTTCATTGTCGACACATGCTACATCAATAATTTTTGGCATGATATTTTAATTTTTCCATCGGGTGTAAATGATACGATGGAAAATATTTTGCACCACAAGTTTGTCACTAGATAAAATAGAACAGCTTAATACATCTGAAACTTTTGTTGTTATTTCTATGTTTTTAACTCCAATGAAATGATGCCCAACAGAACATTTAGATATGGCATTTACTTTCATCAGCTGAGCCTGGCTCTCTTTTCTTCTTGTAAATGATAGTTTACATTAACAGTTGTACGTCTACGATAATCTTTTTGTAGGTATTTTGTTTCGGATATTTTGTGATAACGTGTTTGACTGATAAAAAACCACGCTATAAGAATAGATATCACCAGTAATCCATGACTGAAGGTCGTTTTTAGTTTGGTTTCTAATTGTTTGATTCATGAAAATGTTTGCTGTAACTAGTATATGTTTCTAGATGCTTTTTGCATCTTCTATGCAATCATCGATTTCCTTTTTGATTTTTTGCTATAGACGCAATGAATCTGTGTATTTGTTGGTTGAACTTTCCACATTTTTGTTCTATTAAACGATGAAAGTGTTATGTAGTTAATCAAGGTGATGATTTATCTGCTTCTGAATCGCGGATATTCCGGACTCGAGTACTATTTCGAAGCTGATAGTGACGATATATACAGATATATCATTGTCACTTCTCAATATTTTCAATAATTAGTAAATCTTAAGAATCTACGAAGAACAACACATCAATGTTTTGCGTAACAACATCGTGGCTTAGAGATAAAGAACCGCAATTAAAATAAATTTTATTCATGGATTTGTCTAGTGCTGGGATTGATCTTGTGTCATGAATTATTACGTAATACCTTTTTTATTACACAGACTTTGTAACGCGTGATGTACGTTGTTGTATTGACACCGAAAAGATTTCCTGTGCCTCAGGCGTAAAAATTATTATAAATTTTGTGAATTCTGTCTTGTCGTAATTCAGTATGAAATTGAACAAATCTGTATTGTAACATTTAGGAGTAGACCGTTAATTCAAATACAATCCATGTAGACTTATCGATTCTCAGAATAAACTTATTTTTAAAGGTTATAAATTTAGAACTGTAATAATAACTTTGAGTGTTATTTTTAATCGTTACTTACATTTATTTTGTTATGAATAAATTGAAACATACCTAAATATAAAATCCTTTACAGTTATCAACACTTACTGTCCTACATTGCATTGCAAAAGGTTACTCAGCATGTTATGATGCCTTTACACTAAATCCGTTGAATGTGTATTGATTGATAATTTGTCTGGGAACATGCCATATTTATCATTTGCATTTGCTTTAACAATCATTCGATAACTTTTAGTACTCTTAGATTCAAACTTTGTACTGTGACCTATAAAGGTTTACTTTTATAAATTTTGACTTGGATGGAGAGTTGTCTCATTGGCACTTATACCACATCTTCTTATATCTATTTATGTCATACCTTTTTTGACAGATTTTTACAATGTTTTCTTATGTTGTGCTGTTACACCACTGTCCCAGGTTAGGGGAGGATTGAGAGCATGCAAACGTGTTTAACCCTGATACATTCTGATATTTACTATTTTCACGTATACTGTTTAGGATATATGATCATAGATAGATTGAAAAAAAGGCCCAGAACGTGTCAGATCAAACAAGTAAGAAATCTCCGTACAGGTACAATAGAATACACCAATTGCATTTGTACTGGCTGTTCGCTTATGTTAACCAATGATTACCTTCAAAATACAGGGGAAAAACATTAATTTGACAGCTCATTTCTCGTTCTCGTTTGAAATGGTTTACATTAAGTTATGTCGGGGCCTTGTATAACTTACTATACGGTATGGGTTTTTCTCTTTGATGAAGGTCGTACGGTGACCTATAGTTTCACACATCAACGTCATTTAATCTTGGAGGATAGTTGCCTCGTTGGCAATCAAACCACGTCTTCTAATTTCATATTAATAACCAATAATAATTTTCTTTTATATGTCAACAGAACTTTCAATATTTCAGTTGTAAGCCGTCTTTTGTAAGTTGAGTTCATGTGTTTTACTTAATTTGCATTACATTTGTGGGGACAAAAATTGAGGCATTTCTCATGAACCATTTTTACAAAAGACTCAAATCTGTGTCAGGAACCTATATTCAAACTGAACGTTATGTAATTTTTACTGGACAACTTAGAAAATGAAACATATTGTGACCATACAATTTTTTTTCTTTAAAACAATACAAATGCATCGAATTTAATTTATTCGCAATTAACACTGTACACAAATGATTTACCACATTTTTCGTTAGAGACAACCAAATACTTCAGTATGGTGTTGTAAGAGACTACACATGGAGAATCGCACAAGTCTGTCGCAGAAAGGAGTATTTTGTGCTCTGTGCCACCAGAAGATATCGCAATAACGTTGTTTGATCCGAACCCGGCGACGATAGCATTTCCATGTTCATCTAATGTGATACCTCTTGGTCTTTTTAGAACCTCGTCTGTAAATGTCCATAGTATATCCCCGTTTTTTTTATGACAGACAATCGTATTGGTATATGGTTTTACAGAGTACAATTTGCTACATTTGTTGTGTACGATACTACGGCAATTGTGTCATTGTTGACACATGCATAATCAATAATTTTAGGCATAATGTCAGTAATTGTTTGATCTATTTCTCCATCAGGTGAAGACAACTTCAAATACGAAGGATCATAGTTTGACACAACAAATTTACCACAAGGTAAAGTACAGCATCCCAACACATTTAATGCTGTTGTGTTTATCTTTGTTTTTAATTTCAGTGTGATATGACTGACAGAACTTTTTTGTTCCACATTTGATTCCATCAACTGAGCTTGACCCACTTTACTTCGTTTTAATGATAATTTACAGGGTTGGACATCGAGGACAGGTTTTCCAAACGTATCTATTTCATTACTGATATTTTTTAAAAAGTTGTTTACCTGGTACAATACGGTGCGAGCCAAACTATTACCATCAATCCAAGACTATAGGACTTTTTCTTTTTCAATTACAGTAGTTAAGTTTCTTATTGCTTGATTCCTAAAGATATTTCCATATCTGTTGCTTGTTTCGTTATGTTTTCTTCATCTTTTTTAAACTCATTAATACCCCTGTTGTTTTTTTTCAGAGACGCAATGAAGCTATGTATTTGTTTGGTAGAATTTTCCACAGCTTTGTTCAGTTCATTCATGAAACGATGCTGAATTTCATCAAGGTGTTGCTTTATTTGTTGTCGAATTGCTGATATCTCGGAATTGATTTTCATTTCCGTAGCTGCGATTGAAGATAGATTATTTAGTCTGTCCTCGAGAATAAGACTGACGTTCTCCCCCATTTCCAGGAATTAGGATTGCTTTTCTTAACATTCTGCTTGTTTAACAGAAATAGCGCATTTCCTTCATACAACTTCATTGTGCTCCTTGCAAATTATTGGTACTTCTCGTCGTGATCATCTCTGTGCAGCTTAATGTTTGCAATGAAGGACGGTTACTTTTGATATCCAGCAATACAAACAGTCTTGTGATTTCGTGTTGCCCTTGACAAGTTTTCTTGTTCGTTATGGCATATACAAAAGTCATGAAGAATGTTTTATATGCAAAGAAACATTTACCTGAAATTTTTTCATATGATGTTGAATATATTGAACAGAATCGTAAACTGGTTGGCTCGCATTAAATGAAAATGAAACCAATGAGCTGAGTGATTACGTAATATGTTAAAACATATTTTTCAACTTTATAATTACAGAAAAATGGTGCCGTCCAAAATGCCAAATATATATTTTTTGTCTGTAAACCTTAGAATGTATGAAATCGTTTGTGAATTATTGTAATGTAGAATTGCATTCAAAATGTTTTTTTCACGTTTTACGTGTTTTGAAATTGTAAGAGTAATAATTGTAGACATTTCGTATAACATAAAAAATTAAAGTTTTGACAGAAATTTCTTTCATAAGGGGCATTAGACAAAATAATAAATATATATATATATATATGATTTTCATGCTTTCAAACATCTTTTAAAAGCGGAATATTGTAATATTATTATACCGTAAGTTTTCTTTTTGGTTCAATTTTTTCAAGATAAGCAGCTCTTAGGCATCGTTGATGTATTGACTTGCAAGTCAATAATTCAGGTCTCAATTGTTTTTTAGTATACCATCTTTGAAAAGTGTTTTGTATGACGATAGATTTCCACTTCTGTTCTCGTACTATTAACAAGAAAATTATTTATTTTGTGAAAGATATTTCCGTACTCCATGTATACCGTACAACAAAATTGATTTTATTTACCTGTGTACGTTATTTTATTTGACGGCATTTTTTCGAAGGTTATGGTTGTCTTTCTGATATTGTTTTACATCTCACCTCCCTTTTTTTTTTTATTATGTATTAACCTTGTGTCATTGATCAAATTTTTTCGTTCAGTGTATGTTCAATTGTTTTTGTTAAAATGTCTTTTGATTGAGTTAAGCCATTTCAATTGATATTTTATAATGTGTCTTTCTATGTTGTAATGTTACAATTTTGTTTCTGGTTAGGGTGCAGGTTGACGCCTTTTGAAACGTTTGAACCCGCTGCATTTGTTTGAACCTGTTTTAAGTCAGGAAACTGATGTTCAGTGGTTGTCGTTTGTTGATGTGGGTCATGAGTGTTTCACGTTTCTCGGTTTTTATATAGATTAGACAGTTAGTTTTCCTGTTTGAATGGTTTTACACTAGTCATTTTGGGGACCTTTTATAGCTTGCTGTTTGGTGTGAGCCAGGGCTCCGTGTTAAAGACGGTACTTTGACCTATAATGGTTTAATTTTACAAATTGTGACTTGGATGGAGAGTTGTCTCATTGGCACTCATACCACATCTTCTTATTTCTATCATGATTTGAATCCGTATTCATGCGACTTAGATGTGTTAAATATATCTACAGTGGTTAAAACATTGCCAGTAAAAAAGTGAGTCTAGGGAAAACAGCACTGAAAGACCGATTTCAAACCACAAACAAGAGTCTCATAAGAGCCTGAATCGATCACCTTTCAAAAATTGAAGTAATAGGCAAAAAAGTAAGTAAAAATTCGTCGTTTAATGGAAAGCACTACAACAAGGGGTGAGCCAACAGATTTGTCAAACTGTTATTCTTGAAGAACGACCAATCATTTTTGCTGTTAACAGTTTCTACCTATCTGTTATATTTTTCAAGAATGTTGGCAAATACTCGAAATTAGTAAAACAAGTATTCTTTTAAGGGCAATTACTCCTACCAGGAATCATCTGATAGTTACGGTCCTAATTGCATTTTGTATAAGAGGTCGTCCCATGGTTATGGTTTCTGTCATAAAGTCGTTCTTGTATATTTTATATAGCTGATAATGTTTGATGTTCGTAGATTCTACCTATCTATTACAGTTTTCAAAATGATAGGCAAAACCAATCTTGTAAGTAAGTTAAAAACTAACGTCATTTAAGGGCAATAACTCTTGTAAGGAGTTATCCAATATTTTAGGATATTCAAGAATTTCTACAGGTCTTGTTTTACTGACCATAGTTTTTACTCATTTATTATAGTTTCAAGATAATAGGCAAAAACTCGAAAATTAGTCAAAAATCGTCACTCAATGGCGTTAACTACCATTGGATGATCCCTAAATTAAGGCGACCGTAGTTTGCCGACGATCAAATCCCGTAAATCGATTAGGAAGATACAAATCAAAGTAAAATATGATAAAATGGTAGAAACAAAAAATATAATAAGAAAAACGAGCTCTTCATGAATGTCAAACTACAGGAACAATGGAAATACCCCATAAGAAGATATCTTAGAAAAACAAAGGATATAGGGGTATCCTTAAAGAGGGTTTTGGATTAAATGTCTTGTCGGTCGCATATTTTTTTCGAAGATCATCTCTAAAACTACTGAATCAATTTCAACCAAACTTGGAGTAAATGATCTTTAGGGTTTATGTTTGTTTTACAAGTTAGTCAACAAACATGACCGCCATGGCTAAAATAGATCATGAGGATAAAATATATAATACGCAGCATACCTTCTTTTCCATTACATCAACAGAGTTTGTATCTCATTTTGTATATATACCTTAAAAACTCTCTTTGCTTTAGGTGTAATTATTGACTTCATATAATAAAATGAGTGTTTGTTATAGGCTGAATTCTATAAGGAACTTCTTAGGAAGAAGAAAGAAGTTAGCAGAATCCTTTAACTTTACATTCCGCTATAAAGATGATGTTCTCTCACTAAACAATTTGAAGTGTGGTGACTATGTTGAACGCAACTATTCGAACGAACTTGAGATAAAGGATACAACAGATACAGCTAAGTCTGCCTCATATATTGATTACCAATATTTGCCTTTTCTTTAACTATTTTTTTAGTCGAGCGTCACTGACGAGTCTTTTGTAGACGAAACACGTGTCAGGCGTAAATACAAAATTTCAATCTTGGTATCTGTGATGAGTTTATTTACAACCACGTGCACTGGGTCGATACCAATACTGGTGGAGTTTTTATTCCCCGAGGGTATCACCAGCCCAGCAGTCAGCACGTCTGTGTTGACATGACCTGTCATTGTTATGGTCATAATTATAGATTAACTGTTTACGAAAAGTTGACTTTTTGAAATACTAAGGTTTTTTTGCCCCAGGAATAGATTACTTAGGTTCATTAGGCAAAACTTTAAGGAATACTTGGTCCTCAACGCTCTGCAACTTCGTACTTTTTTTTGGCTTTTTTTACTTTGTTCATCGAGCGTGATTGAGGAGTCTTTTGTAGACGAAACTCCCGTGTGGCGCAAATACAAAATTTCAGTCTTGTTATCTATGATGAGGTTATTTACATCTAGAAATTGACAATGGGGGTATGTTGAAAACAAAACTTTACGACAAAAGATCCCAAATGTGAACTTTTCATTTCTATGTAGCAACATGCAAGCAGCGCCTGCATACGGAGCTATTCATATCATGATTTCCTTGATATAGGGTTGCTGCTCATAAGGCAGCTTTTAAATCACGAGTTCCAGTGGTGAAGTTAAAATCATCCCTTCGTAAGTTTACGGACGCCATCACGAGTTGGTTGACCCTTTAGGGAATATCCGTTTCACAGATGATAGTTGTCGTAACTACAAACCTGTTCTCTTTTCCCTAATATGACTACCGAATTAGACTTATTACCCGGTTTGAACTAACATGAACAACACGACGAATGCCACACGTGGAGCAGATTCTGCTCACCCTTCAGGAGCTCCTGAGTTCACACCCAGGTTTGGTAGGGTTTGTGTTGCTCAGTCTTTAGTTTTCTTTGTTGTGTTTGTGAACTATTGTTTGTCTGTTTGTCTTTGTCTTTTTTAGTTTTATTAGTTTATTTTCGACTTATGAGTTTGAATTTCCCTCTGGTATATTTCGCCTCTCTTTTATAAGGCAACATAAACTACAAGCAGATCAAGTATTTCGATATCATCTGAAGGTTGAATTCACATTTTTACGATTTTCACTTGCGTTGCATTAGTAAGGAAAATAATTGTATGCATTTCCTTTCCAGCACAAATAAAAGAAGTTTTTAACATCTGAAGAAAGGTTTATGACGATAATCTATAATTTAGAATTAATTGTACTTTGGCAAGAATAGAAAATGAAACAAACTATCTTTTAAAATATTTTTTACAATAAAACAAGTGAACGGAAATTAGTTCATAAATAGCTAACGCTGTACAGAAATGCTCGACCATCTGAATAGTTAGAAACAAGCATACATGTTAATTTTTGGTTGTAGAAAACTGCCCACGGAGAACTACACTGTGACAGTAATATTTTGTGCTTTTTGCCATCAGCGCTTATCGCAATAACGTTTTTTGAATTGACTCCGGCGACAATGGTATTCCCATGTTCATCTACTGTGATACCCCTGGGCCTTTCTAGAACCTCTTTATCTGTAAATGTCCATAGTACATCCCCGTTTCTCTTATGACAGACAATTGTATTGGAATCTCTCTTTATAGAATAAAGCGTGTCGCCTAAAGAAGTAATATATCTTGAGACCATCTCACTACCAATGACTTTTGTCTTGCTATCTTCCAATCCGACCTCCTGCATACGGCCATTTTCGGGACATACTATAAAATTGCCTTCAGTATACGTTAAACCACAACAAGGGGTATTAGTTGGAATTTTTCTACATGTTTTGCCTGATTCTATATCTACTAGTTTAATTTTGCTGGCAGAAGATGACAGCACGGCAACCGTTTCATTGTTGACACATGCAAAATCCTCTATATTACCCATATGCATTTTTATAGTTATTTTTTTTTCAATGTTCCCATCAGATGAAAACAATACCAAATACGAAGGAATATAGTTTGACACAACAAGTTTACCACATGGTAAAATGCAGCAACCTGTCACCTTTGACGCTGTTGTATTTATTCGTGTTATGAATTTGAGTTTTATACGATCAAAAGAAGATTTCGGCTCTGTATTCACTTTAACGACTTGAGCCTGATCCTCTATCCTTCTTTGTATCGACAGTTCACAAGGTTTGGCATAAACGATAGTCTTACCAAACGTATTTATATCGGTATTAATGTTTTGCAAACGGTTGTTTACCTTATACGAAACGACGATGTAAGCCAAGTTATTATCATTAACACAACGCTGGAAGTCGTTTTCTGTTTTTTTTCAATTTGGCTTCTAATTTATTGATTCCTAAAAATGTCTGCATATCTGTTGCATGTTTCTTTATGGTTTCTACATCTTGTATAAACTCATCAATAACCCTCTGGTTTTCCTTCAGAGACACAATGAAGCTCTGTATTTGTTTGGTTGAATTTTCCACAGTTTTGTTCAGTTCATCCATAAAATGATGCTGTATTTCATCAAGGTGATTATTTAACTGCTGTCGAATAGCCGAAATCTCGGTTTCGATTTTTTTTTTCGAAGCTGATATCGAAAATATGTTCTTTTGTTTGTCTTCAAGAATAAGATTGAGGTTTTCCTTCAGTTCTTGGAGTGAGGACGAAATTTCTGTAAAGGCCACAGATGTTTTAGCATTTTTAATGACATCTTCAACGGGGGATATTTTGTTGCATTCTCTGTGTTTTCCAGAAATGACGCATTTTCTACATAAAACTTCGTTGTGCTCGATGCAAAACAATTGGTACTTCTCACCGTGTTCATAACAATGCAGTTTAATGTTTGCAATAAAAGATGGCAACTTATGACATTCGTCTATAGGAACTATCTTGTGGTTTCGTGACGCCTTTGACAAACTGTGGTGTTCTTCACAATCGTGGCATAGTCCTTCGTCGCAATCTGAGCACCAAACAACAGACAGCTTCGAAACATGACGTAAATAACACGTACCACAATTATCAAAGGAAGAAGCCATGGCCTGTAAAAACAAACACTAGTTTGATAAAAATATTTCCATGTGGTTCAATTTTGAATTAAGATAAGACAATAAAAAAGTCGCAATAAGCTATATAAAATGTTTATAGGCGTACAAAGTCTTGTTATCAAAATAACACCTTATCAAAACAAAAATATACAATAAAAAGTCGTACATGTTTAACTTATTAAGACTGAAATTGATGTTGAAAATCTTTGAGGTCACAGAGATATGTCTCGCTTTTTTGTAATTTTGATTCTGCAAATGTTGAAATTAAAATAGAAATACTTTAACATGTTACATAAGTTAAGCAAATATTCAAAGTCAATGAACCATGACTGAGGTACATGGCTAATAAATCTCCATGTAAATGAGATATGCTAATGCTAATATATCAATTCCAAATATCATTGACTCATTATAAGTCATTCGTTTTAAACAAACCTAAACACAAACATTAACTTGTAAACTATATAAAAGTTTCAAAGTAAATGAACCATGAAGATGGGGTGGAGCTATATAATCTCCATGGAAACGATACTTACAAATGTCAATAAATTTGCATACCAAAAATCATTAACTTAACATGAGCAGTTCATCTTAAACTGATCTAATCACAAACTAATACATATACTAAGCAAAAGTTTCAAAATCAATAGACCATGACTGAGGGACAGGCCAAAGATTCTGCATGGAAATGAGATGTGCTGAAGCTTATACAACTGAATACCAAATAACTTTGGCCTACCACTAATGATTCCCCTTGAACTGACCTTACCACAAACTAATACATGTTAACTAAGCAAAATTTTCAAAGTCAATAGACCAAAACTAAGGGGGCGGAGCCAACAATTTCCATGGAAATGAGATATGCCAATGCTTATACAACTGCATACCAAATATCATTGACCTACCACTAGTGGTTCCCCATAAACTAACCTAATCACAAACTAATACATGTTAACTAAGCAAAATTTTCAAAGTCAATAGACCAAAACTAAGGGGGCGGAGCCAAAAATTTCCATTGAAATGAGATTTGCCAATGCTTATACAACTACGTACCAAATATGATTGACCTACCACTTATGGTTCTCCACAAACTAGACCTAATCACAAACTAATACAATGTTGACGCAGCCGCCGTCGCCGCCGCCGACGCCGTAAACAGCATACCTATATCTCGCTTTTTGACTCCGTCAAGCGAGACAAAAACGTAAAATTAACCAGGTAGTCATGTTAACCATGTTAACTTTACATTACACATTAAGTCAATATATAACTTATAGTCACTTAGAGCCTGGTAAACTCATATAAATATGAAAACAAGGTGAAGTGAACCTTGTCAGACAAACATTAACGTCTGACAAAATATGAAGTTAACATTCAACTGTTTAAATTTTAAATGAGAAACCAATGTATTATGAAAACATGACGTTGACTAATGATCATGGGACCTTAGCAAGTGATGATGGTAATACATCTAAATTAAACGCACTGTTTTTGCAACTTTGCTGCTGATAAGAATAAAAAATTCGCGGAAAATTTCTCACTTCATCAGATCGGATACGTCAATTTGAAAGTATCTCTAACGGAAATATGTTGTATATTTAAGCACATGAAATCTCCTGAGGGGGTTTAAATTTCGATTCAAATGAAGGCTGTTTACTTTCTATCATCAATAGTTCGTATGTGACTCTTAGTAATTCGTTTAGCGTTTTGATGTACATAAGGAATAGCTGCGCGACGATGTTGCATTAAGATTTAATTGCGACTTAATTAAGCGTCAGTATAGGGAAATGAGATCTCAAGCATTTAGAAAACTGGGTTTCCTATTTCTAGATACAAAAGTAGCACATGGTGTCCATTTTTTCTTTTACAATTGACTATGTAACCTTCAAGAATGTTATATAAAAAATTTAAGAACAAAATAGTAGTATATTATTTCCAACATCTTTATAACTCAATTTATAATTTGAATATATTAAATTTAATCAAAAACACAAACATGATTGTGTAATACTTATAATTTCATGACCGAAAATTAGTATTTAGAGACAAAACCTAAGATTTTATCACAAACTCTCGGAAAACAGGAAACCAAGTGTAAATTGCAACTCTATTTGAAACATTACATACATGATAAGGAAACCGATAGTAGTTCATAACTATCAATGGCTATTTTAAGTCGTAAACTATGATTTTTATCATGAAATCTCGGAAAACAGGAAACCGGAAAATTGGTTAAATGTAACGTTAATCAAAATATGTTGATTAATACTTTCCAAAATATATACTGAATAAATTGATATATTCAAAATGTGTATGATAAATATTCTATAAAAAAAGCTTCCTTTTTGAAAAAAAATAATCATCCGCAACTGGAAAGGTAAATAAAATTAACAATATGATTCTGTCGAAACCTCTGCTGCAAATACTTGTTAAGGCATGAATAGAACTAAAGTTCCTATAGCTACATGTCAAACAGATTGCACAGGGATCGCTGATTCTCGTATTACAAACACTATGTTAAAACAAAAAACTCCAGCAACTCTCACAAAATATTGGGACGGAATTGGGAGAAACTTGGGAGTAATGTAAACCCTAAATTGTGTATTGCCGTGGGTTTTTTTTTCTGCCTACACCATGATTTGTATCACCCCTAAATTAAGACAGAAAGTAACAGAACATATGTTCATGTATTGAACAAAAAGCAAACCGATATATATATGAAATGCCGGTGTTAAACATGATTGTGTACGCTCTACTTTCCCCTAACCTGGGACAAATGAAATAGCACATCATACAATGTAAGACTAAAAGTATACGCAGTTTGAAATGACTTGAATCATCAAATTGGCTTGTACCAAAAAAAACAACACAAATTACTTTTTTTTAAAAACAATAGACACAAAAAGTACCAATTTTACAATATTTGCAGTTACTGAAAGCTAGTTCGTAACTGATGTATGAACTGATTGATACCTCCGTTTTTCGGAGCTCCCATCGAAAGCTGCAGCTGCGAAGGTACAGTGGTATCCATGTACACTCTCTTACAGGATTAATGGAGATGTGTCAACTAACTTATAATGTATGTACAGCCCATCATCAAGGACAAATCCCCAACCCAACACCATGGGAATCCTAGGACAGCAGGAAGTCTGTTATTATAATGATCGCAGTACTCGGAGGAGAGAACCACCGGGCAATACGACGGGAACAGACAAACTGTAGAGATACCTGAGGATTGATCTTCTGGTCAAAGTCGGGGGCCACCTTAACCAACCAAGGCCTTAAAATTACCCATTCTTGTTTAAACTCCGGTCTGGATACCAGAAAAGTGTGTGGGAGGGTGTAAATCACCCTCTAATGTACTGAAATTTGCAGAGCCCCGAATCAGAATCGAACCCGGCACCTTCAGCAATGTAACCATCGGTCTTAATAAGTACACATCATACGGATAAACAGTAAATACATCATAAACAGTCTAAGGAAAGCAATGAAGAATAAAAACCCGGTTAACTTTGAACAGAAAAATGATTTGTTAAGCCTGTGCTGCACTTCTTAATATAATTCTATTGATGAAACTTTTATTTGAAAAAATGCCAAACAGAGAGAATAATGTAAATTTCACTAGAAGTATTAAATATATCCGAATTTAGCAACAAAAGCTCGAATGGCAATTTTTCTCTTGCGTTTTATTATACTTGTGCATATGTTTTCTATTATGATAGCATAATTAGCCTTTTACATACCTTCAATGCAGTTAAACATAACACCAGCAACTGTTATCAAATTCGACAAAGTTGTAGTAGGAAGTAAAAAAAAAAACACGTCATTTTCTCTTATCATATGAACATCGTGAAATAGCAATTGGCCAGATAATTTTAAAATAAAAATCAATAACTAAGTAAAATATTAACCTGGAACCCTGAGTAACATATCTGTATTGTTTAAAAACCAATCATAGATTGCGTAGCATTTTAAAAATGAAATCATTAACAGAATAAAATTATTAACCTGAGAATCTTTTTTATATCTGGTGATTTCAGTTTCACACAGGAAACCCTATGCAAAAACTCATCATAGATACCAGAATTAAAATTTGTACACCAGACGGGTGTTTCGTCTACAAAATAATCAGTGACGCTCGAATCATCAAAAGACTCAAAAAGGACAAATAAAGTATGAAGTTGAAGAGCAATGATGACTCTAAATTCCAAAAAGATTTTAACCAATAATATATTACTAGGGTAGTACGTTATTGATTTTGTTTTTGATAAATTAAAACATAACTAAATAAGTATTGGTATACAGTTATGAAAACATATGGTCCTACATTTTGTCGATACTGTGTCCTTAATATTTTGGAATTTCACAACTTCATGTTTTCTGTCTGTTTATGACGTCTTTTCACTTAATTTGTTGGATTTGTACTGGATGATACTTTCGTCTAGGAGAACATGATTCATGTATTAACTGTGGATTCATACATGCAACTGCCTGTACGGTATTAGTTTTTTCTTATTTTTTAATTCCTACAGTAACCTTTAGTTGTTTACATGCTCGTCATTTGGACCCAGATTGATACTTGTTTCAATTGCTATCATACTACATCTCCTTATGTTTATACTGTATACAAGTAGCTCATTCGGATCAAAACTATTGTGTTATACAGCAGCAGGTTCCAGATAATAGAAAATGAATTTAATAAACTGTTAACACAGAGATATGTCTCGCCTATTTGTTATTAAGATAATGCAAATATTGAAATTAAAATAGCAATACTTTAATATGTAAGTTATGCAAATATTCAAAGTCAATGAACCATGACTGAAGGTACAGGGCTAAATAATCTAATGGAAATGAGATGTGCCAATACTAATACAACTGCATACCAAATACCACTGACATCTCATAATTCGTTCCCTTTAATCAAACCTAAACACAAACAATAACTTTAAAAAAGAAAACGTGGTATGATTGCCAATGAGACAACTCTCCACGAGAGACCAAATGACACAGACATAAGAGCTATGAGTTACCGTATGGCCTTCAACAATAAGCAAAGCCCATACCGCATAGTCAGCTATAAAAGCCCCCGAAATCACAAATGAAGAACAATTCAAACGAGAAAACTAACGGCCTAGTTCGTGTAAAAAAATGAACGAAAAACAAATATGTAACACAGCAACAAACCACAACCACTGAATTACCGGCTCCTGACTTGGGACAGGCACATACATATAGAATGTGGCGGGTTTAAACATGTTAGCGGGACCCCAACCCTCCCCCTAACCTGGGACAGTGGTGTAACAGTACAACATAAGAACGAACTATAAAAATCAGTTGAAAAAGGCGTAACTCATCAGATGGATACGAATAGAAATATATATAACAAAAGCATTTGGACGTGACTTGTAAACTATGAAAAGTCAATGAACTATAATGAGGTTGTGGGATTATATAATATCCATGGAAATGAAACTTGCAAATGCCAATACATTTGCATACCAAATATCATTTTCGTAATATTAGCTGTTCATCTTAAACTGACCTTATCACAAACTAAAACATGTAAACTAAGCAAAAGTTTCAAAGTCAATAGACCATGACTGAGGGGACAGGGACCAATCATCTCCATGGAAATGATATATGGCAATGCTTATACAAGTGCATACCAAATATTATTGACTTATCACCAATGGTTCCCCTTAAACTCACCTAATCACAAACTTATACATGTAAGTTAAGCAAAGTTTCAAAGTCACTAGACCATGAATAAGGGAGCGGGGCCAAATAGTCTCTTCATTGTAATGAGATGTGTCAATGCCAATACAACTGCATACCAAATATAATTGGCCTACCACTAGTGCTTTACCATAAACTAGACCAAATTATAAACTAAAACATTGTTGATGCCGCCGCCGCCGCTGGAAACAGCATACCTATGTCTCGCTTTTTGACTTCGTCAAGGTGAGACAAAAATCAAACAACGGCTATAACTTAGTTAACCTGTTTGGTTCAACTACATATACACATTGTATCCATAAAGTCTAATCAAAGATGCCAGGCTTGTAATTTTGTTCGCCAGTCGCGTTTTTAGTTTACATAAGACTCAACAGTGGCGCTCGAATCATAACAGCTGGAAGGCCAGATCATATCCGATGTTGAAAAGCACGAAAACAAAAAATACCTATTATTTTATTATGCCAAAATACTGCCAATGCTATCTATGCTTGAAGGTCGAAAAACATTAACCTCAGTGTTTTGAATAATTCAATATTTTATAAACAGTAAACAGTAAATTTTCAAATAATGACCGTATATGTATTTTCTGTCATCAAATATAGTTTACTTCTGATAAGTGATCCCACCATGAAACTTAACAGTGAACAACGAACCATGAAAATGAAGTCATGGTCAGTTGAATCCTGCACGACAACCATGTAAACCTTACAACCATCCCTTTCACCAACTGTAGTTGGACCTATTGCTTACAGTATCCGAGAAACGAACTTATACACAATAACTTATCATTGACCAAAGATCAATGAAAATTAGCCCAAATATAAATAAGAAGATGTGGTATGTGGTATGAGTGCCAAAGAGACAACATCACAACATAAAAAGACACACTATAAAATATCAATTGAATTTCAAAGTACATGTATTTGACGTACTGCTTAGTATCTTAAAAAGAGACCAAAGACGTGAAAACTTAACATCAATCAATGAACCATGACAATAAGGTCAAGGTCAGATGAATCTGCTTTACATTTACACCTTACAATCATTCCAAATAATTTAAACCTACAGTTACATTATCTGTAATATGGACTTAACCATGTTGACTACAAAAACCTAACCTTAATCAAACAAATGATATATATAGTCGACACAACATGCACATCGCAGAACAACAACGAACATATTTCATCAACAACAAAATCCACAGGATATCAGAAACAGTGACACACTTACGTTACTAACACACAATCTCTTTATACAATTATTTTACAATATTCGTCGAAACAATTTTCATGACATTGGTGGTATGGAAAGGCAATTTTATAATTATTTGGACTACAAACAGTAAGACATAACAGATGATCCAACCGAAACCATAACAGAAACATCAAAAATAAATCCATGAATGTTGGATGTACAAAACACCGAGACACGTACACAGCAACGCAAATTCCCATTCAGTATAACAGTTATATTCGGGAATATGACAATGATGATATTGAAAGGCAATTTTATGATTATTCAGACAAAAAACGATAAGACATAACACATCATTCAACCGAAACCATAGCACAAACAAAATAAATAAATGAATATTGGATGTACAAAATACCAAGACACGTGGTACAGCATTGATTAATTCACTCTCGGTATATCAGTCGTATTCGGGAATAGGTCACGTTCGGTACTTAGTAGACAGACGACATAGATGTCAAACCACAATCTAAGACGTGGTAAAAATGTCATTAGTTAGTTAAGAGACAGACACATTGTATAGATCAACCAATTCGTGATGGTGTCATTTTTCATCTTTCCGCCCCATAACTCTGTTGTAGCAGTTTCTGCGTAAGGAGCACACTCCTCGATATGAAGTCAGTATAGTGTGAACATGCACAAGCATAACGTATCAATTGAGATATGTACACACCATACGACGGAGCAGAGGGTATGTTACTGCAGAGTAAGGAAAATTGATAATTGGAAATCATCCCGTTTGGCATAGATTTTAATGTGGAGACGTCCTTCTTTGTCAATATTGAGGAAAAGATCAAGGTATGACGCAGTTTTTCTTGTATCAGTAGTATACTTACTTTCAAGTTGACTGGGATATATGACTGGGAAGTACTGACTGAAATATGGGTTATTCAGTGATAGGACATCATCAATATATCTGAAAGTAAAATTAAAGAACTTTGCAAGGGGCTTTTCTTTTTGTTTTTTAGAAGGTTCTGAATGAATTGTGCTTCATACGAGTACAAAAACAAGTCGGTCAGAAGGCGTGCACTGGACAACCGACTGTCTGTTGAAATATCAATCCTCCAAACTCTTGAAAATATATTGTCGATTAAAGAGTCCAGCATTTTGATAGTATCATCATCACTGTATTTTTCTGATAGAATCAGTGTGGTTCTTCACAAAATAACAATTATTATAACCCAAAGCAAGAAATTTATATCTGCGATTCCCATTTTTATCGAAAAAGCTGTGTTTAATGAGATGGTGAAGTCGATCTTTCAATTGAGCAACAGGAATAGTAGTGTAAATAGATATAAGAAGATGTGGTATGAGTGCCAATGAGACAACTCTCCATCCAGGTCAAAATTTATAAAAGTAAACCATAATGGGTCAAAAGTGCGGTCTTCAACACGGAGCCTTGGCTCACCCCGAACAGCAAGCTATAAAGGGCCCCAAAAATTACTTGTGTAAAACCATTCAAACGGGAAAACCAACGGTCTAATCTATATAAAAATGAGAAACGAGAAACACTTATGAACCACATCAACAAACGACAACTACCGATCATTAGATTCCTGACTTAGGACAGGTGCAAACAATTGCAACAGGTTTTAATCATGGTACCAAATCTTCACCCTTATCTGAAACAATAGTGTAACATCACAACATAGAAAGACACACTATAAAATATCAATTGAAATGGCTTAACTCAATCAAAATACATATCAACACTAGTGAACATACACTGAACAAATAAATTTGATCTATGATACAATGTAAATACAAAAAAAATAAACTAAGGGAAGAATAATTAAAGTAACATGTTAAAGCTCTTTTGTGAATCATTGCAAATAATGGCTTTTACATACGAAGACAATATTATTGAAGCCTCTTCTGCAGGAACAACGACATATTTTTCATGCAAAGAGGATAAAGCATCCACAACCTCCGGGTTCTTGAATGGGTTAGAAACCCTTGTGTTCATAGTACATCGTAGTTTCTGAATGCATGATCGAATAGCTTTGATCCATTCAGACAAAGTGGCCAGTGCTGGTTTGTCTGGTTCATGTTTTTATCTATTTTCTAGTATAGTCCTCAACTGCATCCATCCGTAACCTGAAGTTCTTTTTCCAGTTGGTGGGCTGGGGAATTCTGTATTATGGTCCCTTGGTAGGCAACTCTCGTAGTTCTTCATTGGTGACGATGCCAAGGTCGCCAGTAATAACATGACCAGCCGGACTATAATTGTATATTGACGATGCACATGAGCAATCCGGAGGATTGGATTTCACATCTTTAATCTCTAATCTGCAACTAGAAAAGAAATCTAGAGTCTGCTTAAATTTTGGTAATGACCTTTTATGAGCTATTGAAGTCTTCTATGAAAAGAAAAGTAAGTGAAATGGGGAAAAATGTATTTCACTTATGGTTGAAAATCTTGGTGTAAGTAAATGAAATTACAGGTGTAGCTTTATTTTTGAAGTAATCAGGTATAGTTTTTTGTACAGATTTCTGGTGGAAAATATTGATAATATTGATAGCATCTTAACCTTTAATGGCGAATTCTACTTTAAAAAAAAATATGTTTTACCTCTTTTTGGAAGTAGGTTTGAATACTCTATTGTTAGCAATGTTCATGATTATTGAACCTTATCTATACAAAACAGAATTAGAATCAATGACGGAAGTATTTTGGCCCTCTTGAAATAGTAAATAAAGGTCAGATAATGGAATGGAGTATAATTTAGTTCTGATATGGTGAATGCCTAAGGTTTTTGAACAGACGATATCATTAACATGTAGACTATCATTTGTCACGGTGTGAACAACAGGTGTTCAAGATATTAGACAATCACCTGCATTTAATCCCTACATTATATTGTTAGCATTGTCAGCCTTTTTGGTTATTGAATTTTAAGGATGTAGTCAGGTCAGGTTTAGGAATTTTTGTCAGAGGTTTTGGGCTCTTGTTACGATTCAGGGTGAAATACATTTTTCCCCATGTCACTCACTTTTCTTTTCATAGAAGACTTCAATAGCTTATTTCTAGTTGCAGTTAAAATGGTAGCCCTACATCAGTAGTGTAGGATGCCCTGTACGAGCATCAAAAAGGCGGACGGCGGACGCGGAAGCCATATCCAACCCTTAAATCGGGACACGGACGCCCATACCCTAGTAATGGACCATTTGACCATTGAACCGGGACGAGGACACCATACCCTTGAAAAAAAGGACGGTATAGCCTCGAAAACGGACGCGATTTCATCTTAGCTAAACGCGAACCCTTTAAACCCAACTCCTTAACAACAAATCTGTGGTAATTCTGAAAAGGAATAATTTGCCCATCAACTTGACGAGTTTTCATATAACACTTCCTTCGCCCGCTTAAGTTACATATAGTGTCTTCGTCCCAGAACAAGCCTTGCGTGGAAATATATATATAGTTCAGAGTAGACTTCAATAAAACGTCTACCACTTAAATAAGTAACTACTCAGACATGCTTAAAACAACTGTAAGAATTCTCCAAGATACAATATTTATATTTAATCAGTTATTCAGATAAACTGTCACTAAATTCAGTAGGCGGTTCTATGAATAGATGCACGTGTAAAGATAATTGGTTTAAAATGTTTGATATCATTACATAAAATATGTTAAAAGGCATTACGAATGCTACTTCAAAGAACTGAAGTAAACAAACACATTGAAAACAGGTTTATGAAATACATGTATTTTTAATTGTGCTAATAAATTGTCAGCAGTTTACTTAAATAAGCAATGAGAAGAGACTGATTGTTTATCTCTTTAATAGTCGTAAAAGGTTAGTATTATTGCTTTCCGACGTCTTTGAACCACTTAATTAATATCGTCTGGTCATGATTAAAATGACATCCTAAATAACAAGATAAAGGGATAACGCACATCTGGTGGTTTAAAATAAGATATCTTTATACACTTTCTTTCAATTACATGTATGCAGATGTACACTATTCTATCTGATCCTAATTAACGAATATAAGCAACAGTTATAGAAATATCGTCTGTGACATAAAATATTTATCTTTTTTGTTTAGGATTTAGATTTCTTATCTCATAAGCATGAACACCATAAACATTCACTATTATTGCTTTCCGACTTCTTTGAAACACATAATTAATATCACATATACAGAATTAAAATTTTACCCCAAATAATAAACTAAAAGGATGAAGCACATCTGGTAATTAAAAATTAGAAGTCATTATATACTCTTTTTAATTACATATATGCAGACATATACTCTAGCACTCTACAACTATTTGAAATAAAGATATCTTTTCTCATTTAACATATACTAGTCAACAAAAGAAGCGATACAAGGCAATTTATTTTCCATATATAATGAAATTGGAAACACTGTACCGAGGTAAATAATGTAAATGGTAAAATTCATTTAATCATATGCACTTGCTTTGTAAAAGAATGTTTTTATTGGATAATTTAACAGTTTTTCCTATTTATTATATTTTATGATACATTTTAATTCAAACTCGTGTATCGTTTCTTTTGTTGCCTAGTATATATATTTGACAAGTTTGCGGTCGAAATTGAGTTTTATCTTCAAAAATGCACGGGTAATGTATTTGATCTATTTATATTTATATATAGGGTGTGGGTGTGGTTAACAGAATAGTGAATAATGGGGGGAAAATAAATAAAGAAAAGAGAAATATGGGCGAGAAAAATAAAGAATAGAGAAATATGGGCGAGAAAAATAAAAAATAGAGAAATATGGACAAAAAAGTATAAAGAATAGAGAAATATGGGGAGCAAGAATATAAAGAATAGAGAAATATAAGCAGCTAAAATATAAAGAATAGAGAAATATTGGCTGCTAAAATAAAAAGAATAAGGAAATATGGGCTGCTAAAATATAAAGAATAGAGAAATATGGGCTGCTTAAATATATAGAATAGAGAAATATAGGTTTAAACAAATATTTTGGGAAAATATGAATATGTATAATTGCCGCTATATATTAGGAACATTTCTCCCTTTCTTTTTTTGATCCTCCGTTTGGTTTTTTTTTTTTTTTTTGGTGTTGAAGTTTTAGGTGCACGAGAAGGAAATATTTCTATGCAGAGAAACAAAAACCGGTTTGTGCTAGTTTAAACTAGACGATATTGTCTTGGTATGTGGGCGGCTCTTAGCAATAATAATATCATACGGTCCAATCAAACAAGTTTTATGTCTTTATATTCCTATTAATAAAGGACTTATTCTTCAAAAGTCAACATGATATGCTTATAGAGTCACATTATGATTCCGAAAAAGGACGAACCTAAATTAATGCTTTAGGAACAGAGATACTTCAGGAAGATTCGCTCATGAGACATAGACTTTATACAGAAACGACAAAAGTTTTATTGACGTCTACCACAAATTGAGTTATAATAATTATTTCAACCGAGCCGTACAGAAGATAAATTCGTCTACTGGAACCTGTATTAATATATTTAGGCACAACACTATTTACGTTTATTTCTTAAATACGGTTTTAAGGTGAACTATATGTACAATAAAGCTAAAAGAGAGAACTTAAAGTTAAACTGGAATGGACACTATGGACGAGTTTTACTTATTAATTAATAGCAAAGACTCGCTTTCAGCGTTTGAAAATAACGTAGGTGGCAATTTCAAAGTGTACCTGCAAAAACGGTATACCTTGGATGAATCATGGGAATGTGCATTATTGAAGTTGTTGTCCATAGCAGAATTAGAAGCCTCAACGAGACGCATATACCTCTGTTCAGATTTCGTGCACCAGTCGTACGTAAGGGAAACGCCTCTCCCTATTCTCCAGTCGATAGGTTTATTGAATGAAGACATCACGGACGTTACGTTTGATAAACCAATCTATTTCACAGTGACCAGAAACGAGTTGTATCACGTCAAATTTGTTTTGAGAGACGATAATCTGCAAATATGTCGTCTAAAAGATGACCATGTATTTCTCTTGCTACACTTTCGAAAGAAGTGAAGTAAAAAATCTATAAAAGACTCTCATTATGGAAATTATGAATATGTATAATTACAATCTTTGTCGTAAAGTATATGAGAGGCCGCACGATATTCGAAGACATGAGAAGTAAGCATTCTTCCGATCAGTAAATATACCACCAAGATTTAACCCAGCAGCAGCAGCAGCATCAACAGCAGCAGCAGCAGCAGCAGCAGCAGCAGCAGCAGCAGCAGCAACAGCAGCAGCAACTCCAGCAGCAGCAACAGCAGCAATATCAGCAACAACAGCAGGAGGTTTTCGTGTTTAGACACCCTTTCACCATGATCGTGTCCGGTCCAACATCTTGCGAAAAAACTCATTTCATGAAAAATTTGCTTCAACAAATAGAGAGGCTGTGTAGTCCTTGTCCAGAAAGGATCGTTTAGTTGTATAGAAGGTGTCAACCTCTTCACGGAGAAATACAACGAACAGTGCTTCCACGCGTTGAATTCATTCGTGGAATACCTTTTGATCTCGAAAGGGACGATTTTTTCGATCCCAACATTCGAAATATTATCCTATTAGATAACGTCATGTCGACATCGGCCAAAGACTCAAGAATAAATGATTTGTTTACGGACGGGAGTCACCATAGAAATTTATCGGTAGCCGTTTTTAATCAGAATTCATACTTTGGCAAAGACCCAACACAGAGACGAAACTTTCATTATCTCGTTCTCTTTAATAACCCAATTGATCGACTGCCAATCATGACTCTTGGCCGAAATATGTACCCTTTTCGAGCGGACTTCTTTATCCGGAAATTCAAAGAGGCAACGAGGAAACCTTTCGGGTGGGTAACTTCTTGTTGACCTTTAAGTTAGAACTTCGGAATCATCCAGATTGCGCACAGACGTTTTGCATATCGGTAAAGGAGATTCCCGCGACACAAGACAGACAGATGGAGGATGACCGGGATTGCGGAGTAGTGTTTGCTCACATTAGTGGATTGGAAGCCCATAGTCAGCAAGGGTGTGGGAAGAAAAACTTCATTGCTCTCCCGATGAGCGGGAAGGACGTAGAGGATGCCTTGAGAGGATTACCCGTGACAGTTTGGTGTGCAGACGACTTACCTAGCTATGTGAGCGACAGGCCTAGAACGTTTGTGGTCAATATGGACAACTGTGATCAAAAAGGTAGTCATTGGGTTGCTTTTCATTTTCCCATATCGGGTCCACCAGAATTTTTCGGCTCCTTACGATGATTACCGGAAGCGTACAAACGCTATTTGAGGAATCTACTCATCGTTAATTGACCGCAATATTGTGTTGTTAGCAATCAAATTCAACCCGATGATTCAGATACCTGTGGCCTGTATTGCGTTTTTTTCGTCAAATTGAGATGTCGTGGACTCCAGATGAAGGACAATATAAACAACTTTTCTTCCATTGACTTGACCAAAAATGATAGCAAACTCGTAGCTATATTTGGTTAAAAAAATGATACAATAAAAAATAATAGTAATAAAGAAAAAAAGGTTAAAAAAAAAATCTTAAACCACCTACATGTACATGTGTAGCAGGTCTCAAATCCTGAAACAGATCTAGTTTCTGGAAGTATGAGAAAGATTTTCAAGTAATCCGAAAACTGGGTCCACTATCAAGGGTGTGACGTCACTTTTAGTGTCTACCTATTAGGGTAGCCTGGTCCAATACTAGGGTATGGTGTCTGCGTCCCATTTATGGTTGACTGGTCAAACACTAGGGTGTGACGTTTGCGTCCCGATTTAAAGGTCAAATGGTTCAACATTAGGGTGTGGCGTCCGCGTCCCGATTTAAGGGTGGACTGGTCCAACACTAGGGTATGGTGTCCGCGTCCCGATTAAAGGGTCAAATGGTCCAACACTAGGGTTTGGCGTCCGCGTCCCGATTTAAGGGTTGGATATCGCGTCCGCGTCCACCGTCCGCATTTTTGATGCTCGTACAGGGTATCCTACACTACTTACATCCCAGTCAACCTATTTGCCAACTAACTATTACAAAGTAAATTTCTTCTCATCAAAACATGCATGAAATATTGGTCACTGGATTTTTAGCAATTTAATAATCAATCAATACACAAATAAAAAATTGAAGAAAGAAAACCCCCTTTTCTCAACTTAAAAACAAATCAAATAATTTATAAACGCATGGTCATCCAATGAAACTTTGTTAAGTCAGTCACATCCTAACTCCATGAGATTTTCCATGCTATTCAAACACCAAGTTGTCAAACAGCTTAAATTTATGTCTGTTTGCATCAATAGTTAAACAATTTTCTAATTCAAACTAGTATTTACATCTGTTTTGAATAAAAAATTAGCTGATAAATTTTTATGATCAAAATTTAAAATCACATAACATATCTTGTTTGTTATGTCATTAAATAGGTATAGCTTTTTCTCATTGTTGAAGGACGTAAGGTGACCTTTAGTTTTTAGTTGTCTCCTTGGCAGTCATGCTACATCTTATTTCTGTCAACTTTGATTGTCTACCAGTTAGTCAATTGAAATGAGAATCTGTTTGGAGATTTGAGACATAATTTAATTTGTTCTCTAATAAAAAACGGTTTTGGTCCATATGCTTTAGAAAATATGAAGTCAAATTATCATAATCTAAAAATTGTATGGGAAAAGAAAGATCTAGCCAGAGAAGCAAAATACAAATTCAGTTAAATGTATATACAAGGTAAAACAACTGGACTTTTTATCATACGACGGCAAATTTTTTTTTTGGTTCGAATAATGCTATGATGTCGTCATCGGCGTCGTCTGCGTCGTCTGCGTCGTCGTCGTCCGAAGACACATTTGGTTTCCGGACAATAACTTTAGTTTAAGTAAATGGATCGCTATGAAATTTTACAAGTAGGTTTAATACCACAAAAGAAAGGTTTGGATTGATTTTGGGGGTTATGGTACCAACAGTTTAGGAATTAAGGGCCAAAAAGGGCCAAAAACAATTTTGTAGTTTCCGGACAATAACTTGTGTGTAAGTGTATGGATATCTCTGACATTGTACAACAAGGTTCCATATCACAAAGTGAAGGCTAGGAGTGAGTTTTTGGATAATTGCCCCAAACATGCAGGAATCAGGGGCAAAAAATGGGCCAAAAACAAGCATTTTTATAGTTTCAACAATAACTTGTGTTTAAGTGTATGGATCTCTCTAAAATTGTACTACAAGATTCCATACTACAAAGGGAAGGGTGGGATTGAATTTGGGGTCAAAGGGAGGGTCAATATTTTTTTTGGGGGGGGGGGATTTTTTTCCCACTTTTTTAAGGGGTTCATAATTTTTTTTTTCCAAATTTTTCAAATTTCAAATTTTTTATAAGTTTCAAGATGAAATCTTCAAATGCACAGTATTGCGCAATAGATTTTTAAGATCTTTGATCACATTTATTTTGTGTCAGAAACCTATATTATGTCAAAAATTTGATCACAATCCAAATTCAGACAGTATCAAGCTTGAATATTGTGTCCCAATTTGCCCCAACTGTTCAGGATTCGACCTCAGCGGTCGTATCAGGCTGCGCTCAGCGAAGTATTTTATTTTGATTAATTCCGGGAATGCATCGACTATACCAAATTTTTGAAGACATGAACACGAGAAAAACATGAAAAAAGTACAATACAGTATACATGGTATATAAAAAATATGCACAAATTATTTAGGACAAGTTTAAAACATCACAACTTTTTTTCTTTTAATAGTTATTACAGTTGTGATGATTGGGAGGTGAGTCTGATCGAAACAAACATGATAAAACAATTGTAAACATACAAAAAAAAGTCCGATCTTTTCGTAGTAATTGTATAGATGGTATAAGCTTATGACAATTTTGAAAAATTTTGTTGAAAATACTAGTATATGCAAGTTATTTACTGAAGTTTTTATGAAAATTAGGACACGGGTTGTTAAAAGAGACAACAATAAAACATTAAAAATATTGATAGTAAGTACGCCATGTATCAGAGAAAATTAGTTATCTGTTTAGTGCAGATGACTTAAGACAAAACCCCTACCCCCGAAAAGATCACGATGACCGAATATAATTGATATATTTCGACAACCCCTAATATGTGAAACGGTTATCTATAATTGGATTCTTCTTTCTACTTTTATTATGAGAAAAATATTATGATCTCTCGGAGTTCAGTATTTTTGCTTTTTTTTTTTTACACATAAAAAAAATACAATAAAATGGCACGACGAACATCTTTGTATAGGAAAATTCTTATAAAGATTACTAAAGTTGAAATTTACACAGTTCAAATTCAGTGAAATAAGTTGATTGTGCCAAAGAATATGATATAAAAATATACAACAGCAGTGAATTTATCTTATACGTAGTTAACACTGTATAAAAACGCCTGACCATCTGTTTCATTCGCAACAAGCAAATAATTTAATTTGCTGTTGTAATCTATTGCCCATGGAGAGTCGCATAGGTCTATTTTTGACAAGATTATTTTGTGATCTCTTCCATCAGAATCTATTACAACGATGTTATTTGATCCCCCCCCCCCTTGCGACAAATATATTTCCGTTTTCATCCACTGTGATACATCTGGGTTCTTTTACAACAGTATAGTTTGAAAATGTCCAAAGTATATCACCGTTTCTATTATCACACACGATCGTATCTGTATTTCTTTCTTTATGGTAAATTGTATTTTCTAATGAAGCAACATATTCTGAGTCCATAGTACTGCAAATGTTATTTGTATTGTTATTTTCTAACATGATCTCCTACAATTTTCCCTTTTAGGACAAACTATGAAAGTGGATTTATTATAAGTAATGCCGAAAGAACAGCTAGTAGTATGGATAGTTAAGATACATTTTTTTGTCTGTCCTCGAGAATAAGTCTTAGATTTTCTTTTATTTCTTGGACTGATGTTTTAGCATTAAGAATCACTTCGTCAACAGGGAATGTTGCTTTGCATTCTTTATGTTTCTCAGAAATAGCGCATTTTCAACATAAAACATCATTGTGCTCCTTGCAAAACAACTGGTATTTCTCGTCGTTTTCATTGCAGTGCAGTTTAATGTTTGTAATAAAAGATGGCAACTTATGATATTCGTCAATCAGAACAGTCTTGTGGTTTCTTGTTGCTTTTGACAAGCTATGATGTTCTTACAGTCCTGGCATAGTCCTTCATCGCAGTCTGGGCACCAAACCACTGAGAGCTTAGAAACGTGTCTTGAAGTACAAATACCACAGTGATCAAAAGAGGAAGCCATGACCTGTAAAATAATCTTTACATTATTATAATCTATCAGATATATCAAAATCTAGAATGAAGATAAAACACTAAGATCTCAACAATGAATTATGATTATATGAAATATAAGTACTACCTCATTATTTTTTCCATTGGTATATTTCCATTTTGTACTGTAATCAAATAAATCAAATCTTCGTGTGAATGTTATAATGGTATAAGTCCCAAGTGTTGGGAAATTGAACATGAAGTTTAAAAGTGCGATATTATAATTATTTGCCAGAGATATAGAAAGTTGTGTAGGAATTGAATTTTTCGGACATGAAGGCTAACTATTTGTTCAATTGTCTTTTAAAAATGTAAACCACAGAATAACAACGAACACCTAAAATTAATTACACAAATACAACATAATAGAATTTTTAACTGTGCGTCATACAAATGTACCAACGCCGAAAAAGTGACGTCACAGGTAAATTTCTAATCAAAGAGCTGATAGCTCTGAGGTGGAAGAAGACGCATAAAAGGTAACTTGAATTCCCATGAAAGCAGCCCACACCAACCCAGTCTGTTCTGTCCCATTATTGACTCTGATATATTTTCTCTTTCAAAAGTAATATTCTTTAATAATACTATAGTCTCAACCAAAACTGACAATACTAAACATAATAAAATGCTTCACTGGGCGCGGCCTGATACGACCGTAGAGGTTGGCTGCGTACACACGGACACTATTTAGCAAAAGAGCGAGAGCTTTACTCCCTGTCAGGAAAAGTCCTGGGGTGTCAATTTGTATACCCATTCAACCCTTGGGATCCAAATAAATAAATTATAAGAAATTATAGGACCATCACCAATACAACAAAATGTACATGTACTTTAAACAAAAATTTGTTTGACTGTTGTTTAATGAATGTACGATATAGAACAGAAATATACCGGTATCAGTAAATGGGACCAATACTTAAAATTTTAGTTCTATTTTCTACTGAATTTCTACAATCATTAAATTGGCAGAAAAATTTGACGAATTATCGGAAGGGACGTACACGTAAACAATTGCAATCCCTTTACGTCCATCGTACTTAATCTGTTTTACAAAAATCTTCTCCAACGAAAGCTTTTCTGCTGAATTTATAGTATGTCTAAGTATGAAGTGATTGTGCACTTTGATCAAACAAAATGTAGCTTAAATTAAACCGAATTATCAGACTGTAATTTTGGTTAAAAACAAGAAAATCATAGCAGTTAAAGAAAAGTAATAGCAGAAAAAAGGTAAGCATGACAAATATTGATGAAACATTTGGTGTTTCTTGCCAGTTATGTTGATATTTAGCTATCTTTGACTAAAAGGCCAGTGTTAGCTTTTGTCATCACTTTTCAAAAAGTTAACGAGATCAATTTTCTGGGATCCGTCGTCCGTTAAATATATATTTTTTTAATAAAATTTCACCAAGAAACTTCTGGGCAAAATCGAACCAAATTGGCAACTATCATCCTATGGGTATCTAGTTTTAAAAAAAAAGGAACGTGTTCTGTACTCACGCTTGTCATTAAACAAATCAACGAAGGCTAAAAAAATAAATAGAAGGTCAAATGCAAGCATTGTATATTATCTTGGAATGAAAGAGTTAAAGAAAAACAAATCTGGCAGGAACAGAAATGTTCAAAATATCAGTTTGTTATTGACTTTGAATATCACCCATCTTTCTTTTTTAACATTTGTTTGCAATTCAAGCTATTTCCATTGAACATTTCAAAAACTGGATATAGCAAAAAAAATTAGTAGTACAAGATCTAAAAGTTGGTCAACATGATCGAAATAGCCATTGATACTGACTGAAAATGATGATATTGGTTTACAGTATTGGCGTTACTACGATGGATAACTAATGATCAGGTAGAGACAATTAACGTATTAATGTCATAATATGATTTTCAATCCAAGATGAATGTGCAATCAAAACACCCAATGCTCATTAAATTTTAAAAAATCTGCTAAATTTTAGGACAGGATATTTCAGCTCTCCATAGTAAAACATATTTGTATTGGTGGTCTAAGAATCAAACAGCGTCAACTAATAACACAACATAAACATGGACGCGACTAAGTTGAATGCAAATGCGTCAAAAACGAAAAATCCACTCAATGTCTCTATCATATTACATTGATACTCAATTCCGAACCGGTTATTAATCCAAAAATTGTAGAATGACATAAGTATGATTTTGATCATTTGGATGGTATCATTCTAAACAATTCTTTAATACTTAAATGGAAAAAAATATATATATAATATTAGTTGTTAAACAGGATTGAATAAATTAATGCATGACCGTCAAATACCTTTGTTTAAAACAATAAAACGGTTGCCAATAAAGTTTACTTGTAACTAACAGAATACAAAAATGCTTGACCACCTTTTTCGTTTGCACCAAGCAACAATCTTAAATTACTGTTGTATATCTGTTGCATGTGTCTTTATGCTTTCTATATCTTCTATGCAATCATCGATTTCTTTTTGTTGTTTTGCCACAGACGGAAGGAAGCTCTATATTTGTTGGATTGAATTTTCGACAACTTTGTTTATTTCATATATACAATGGTCTTGTATCTTATCGAGGTGATTATTTATCTGCTCTCGAATCGCTGATATCTCGGACTCTATTTTGTTTTTCGAAGCAGATAATGATAATATATTCGTTTGTCTGTCTTCCAGAATAATTCTTAGGTTTTCCTTCAGTTCTTGGAGCGAGGAATCGATTTATGTTAACTTTACAGATGTTTTAGCATTTTGAATGACATCTTCAAGTGGTGAAAGTTCTTTACATTTCCTGTGCTTTTCAGAAATAACACATTTTCTACACAACACTTCGTTATGGTCCTTGCAAAACAATAAGTACTTCTCGTCATGCTCATCGCAGTACAGCTTAATATCTACAATGAAGGATGGCAAATTGTGGTATTCAGCGATAGGAACAGTCTTGTGGTTTCGTGTTCCCTTAGACAAGCTATGATGTTCTTTGCAGTCTTGGCATAGTCCTTCATCGCAGTCTGGGCACCAAACCACGGATATCTTAGAAACATGTCTTAAATTACAAATACCACAGTGATCAAAAAAGGAAGCCATGACCTGTAAAATAATCTATACATTAATATAAAGAATCACATATGTTTAAATTTAGAGTGTAGATAAAACATTAATTTACAACTTTACAATGATTTATGATAATATAAAAGATAAGTGCTGCTGCATTATATTTTCCATCGTTATATTTCCATAATGTATTGTTGTCAAATAAATCAAATATCATCTGATAACGAAATATATACAGTGTATGCTTTTTACTTCGTATTTGATTTGACTTATATACGGTTATGCTCCTAATATGAAAATAAGATTTGCTATAATTGACATTGAGACAACTCCCCACCACTCTCCACCAGACACCAAAAGACATAGAAGTTATAACTAGATGTAACTGTACCGCCTTAAACAATGAGCAAAACCCACCTAGCATAGTCAGCAACGCCACTGATGATACTTATGTAGTTGGGACTTGATACTTACAGAAACAGAAACACTTATCTTATTCACAGAAAATAGCGTATACATATTAATAAACCATGTAAATGTTGTCAATTCCACATGAACCATTTTAGATGGTCAAGAACGCTTTCCAATAATTCCTTGTATAAAAAAAATGTTGGATGTTACTAATGGTCACTGAAGATATAACAAGATCACGAATAATCAATGAACTATATTAAATTAAGGCCATTATCAGACAAAGAGTAACACCTTTTAATCTGTATGTGTTAGATCTAGGTAACCTATAATCCCTTATAGTATGATAAAACAGAATCATTTTGATTGAGTATTTCAAGATAGTTAAAACTCGAATTATTTCAAACTTGAACAATTGTATTCGTTGTTTAAAACTCATCATGTATCTGTTGAATTTATTGTTGATTGCAGACATGTTATTTTAGAAGTTTAAATTGTTGACGTTTTAATTTTAACTACTTCATATCTATTTGGTTTTGTTGTGATGTGGGGTTTCATCCGCGTATACTACTTGTTTTATTCATATTAATTCAAATTTCAGAGTGAATGCTAAAGACTATGTTGAAGTTGTTTTTAATTCTTGTATTATACTGATAAAAGGTCAAACATTAACACAGTTTAGTCTCTAGTTTCATTTATCTGCATATAAAGTCTTACAGAGGCATTTCAACGTTATATATTATTGCTTGAATCTAGCTTCCATACAATTTTTCTTGTAATTGTTATAAAATAAATCAAATAACATAATTAGAAACCTAATCTTGATTCATATCCAATGTTTAGAAATTTACCTGTGACGTTACTTTTTGTGGCGTTGATACATTCGTGTGACAGATTTTTTTGTGTACTGTCCTAAATTAATTTTTGTTATTCGTTGTTATTCTGTGGTAAACAAGTCGAAACGTACTATTATATTATTTGTTTATGTATTTCTCTGTCTTGGGTGTTCTTGCAACCATTTGTACTGTATTCCCGTCATGTAATGTTGTCATATTTGCGGTATATTTAACATTGCCAGAAAGCGCGAGGTTTGGCTAGCCACAAAACCATGTTCAACCCACCATTTTTGTTTAAAATGTCCTATGCCAAGTCAGAAATATGGCAGGTGCTATCTAATAGTTCGTTTCTCTGTATGTTGCATTGACGTTTGTTTTTTGTTGCACTTGAGTGTTCTGTTGTTTCGTTGTTTTCCTCTTATAGTTGATGTGTTTCCCTCTGTTTTAGTTTTGTAACCCGGATTTGTTTTCTTTCAATAGATTTATGACCTTTGAACAGCGGTATACTACTGTTGCATTTATTAACAAGGGAAACACTATGTAATTTTAGAGTAGACAACTGGAGTCTACTGGTAAACTTTTTGACACATATTTGAATGTTATTATGAGGAAAAGTTTTACCTTAACTTTTCCATTTTCCATTTTCATGAATTTGTTCAGTCAACTTCATGGGTGCACGCTTCACTGTGTCATCAATGTGCTGAATCAATCAGGACATGTTTGAGTTAGAATATTGTGTTGTTTATTTTTTAGTTTCCGCCTATATAACGATTAACTTTGATAGCTCTTGTACATACCTTAAATTCAATAAAACATCAGAACAATAACCCTGTTCCTCAAATTTTTACAAATTCAATTCTGTGTACTGTATAAGGAAGTAAACAATACGTCATAAGCAACAGGTAGGATAACTTTGAAATAAAATCAATAACGTATTTCAAAGTTCAACTTATAAATACCTTACGTTGTTTACATTTTCTATAATTTTGAAATGGTAACTCTTTACAGATAGTTTTATGATAAAATAGACAACAAAAATAGGACGGCCTGCTCCTTTACTTGTATGTTGAGGTGTAAGACTTACTTTGCAAAATTTTACATTGTATAAACTTTAGCAGGCGAGTGTCCGTAAAAGATTGTAAATGGCAGTTCGAGAAATGATATTTCCCTCATAATATTTGCAAATGTTTTTCTTATTAAGGATAAAAAAATTGAAATCAATAATTCTTTATTTGCGAAACAAACAAAAACCAATGTTGGTCATAGCAAATACATAGACAAAACAAACATAAGAATCAATTGAACTTGGTGACAATACTTTTTTAATTTTTTTTATGGAGAAAATGAAATTTTATTTTATTGTACTACATGGATAAAACCAGAGGATTCCGAATATCTGGCAAAAATTCTAAAATAAGTGGAGCGAACATTTTTATCTTAAGGAAGTTCGCTACTCAGTTTCAAAATAACAAGCTTTTCATAAAATTATTATATATTGATAGGAGATTAATAAAGGAGCCAAAAGAGCGAAAAAATATATAGGTCCGTGTGCTTGTTTTGGAGATATTAGCCATTGAAATTTTGGCGGGCAAATGTTCTCTCTTGATTTTTCATAGCTTTATCATTGACAAGTTTAAGTTCTCAAAAACTATTATAAAATAACAAAGATTTTATTAGACTTTTACAGATGGCATATAATGGTTTACAATCACGTAATTTTAAACGCCGGATCCGCCTAGACGTTAGCGGTGGTTTAGCGTGCGTTTTATTTTCAACGAGACGCTTGTAACGAATGTAAACTATGGCGGCGGCAAAATACAGCCTGTGTAACGTCCCAAAATTGAAGGCTGAACTGAGCATTAAGGGTACAGTAATCACAGGAAGAAAGGCAGATCTGATTGATATGTATATGGTGAACTAAATCATGTCAAATGCATACATTGCACAATTTTTTATAGGCTGATCACGACTTTAACGTCTGCTTATGTACAGTGAGTACGTGGAAAAAAACGTCAAAAGTAACTGTCAAATTCTTTATGTTGCATACATTTCATATAAAAAATATTTTGTTGGTATTCATTGTTAGATTTTGATGAACTTGGCACCAAAAGAAGCGGAAATGCTTAAAGTATAATTTTGTATATTTGGTAATGATATTTTGTCAATTGTTTTTCTTTTCTCTTGATCTAAACAATGTACTTTTTTAAACAATTTGATTTAGTTGAAATATAGAACAATCTTATCACAGGCCCTTGTTTCCATCAATGGGAAGGTCTACATTCCATGTCCTTTTATTATACAATAACATGGATAGAAGACCTTCCCAGTGATAGAAACAAGTGCATGTGAAGCTTATGAACAAAACAATAACATGCAAAAAATAATCATTGTCTTTATACTGTATCAATATAATAAAATATTAATTCTTCACAACAAAATTTTAACCAAATAAATAAATGCTTTTAAATGTCCTTATTATTACATAAGAAATAAATTGTTTTAATTTTGAATTCACACACAATAATTATGCTTATAGACTGGTTGCATATGACAAAAATTATAATTTCCAACCACCCATCATAGAAATTCCAGAAGCTAGATAGAACGGCCAAAACATAGATATAAGCAGCTTATAGCAGAACATAGATTGGTATTTTCCAAAGTGACCAGAGAGCAAATTGATGGCTATTTTTTATTTAGATTAGCAGGTTAGTATCTCCATGTTATAGGTGGGGAAGTATTTTAAAGTGAAAGTTACCAAGCAAGAAGTCATCAATCAGCAATTGCTATAATGCTTTGCATGAAGAACCAAAACATGTAGCGGCGCCCATATTAAAAAATTTTTGTAATTTTCACCGTTACGTGTCCTCTAAAAAACCCGAAAATCATTTTTATAATATTATTTATATATATATGTTGTTATTTTAACAGGCGATAAGCAGGTGAATGGCGACATTAAGGCATTTGAGAAAGGCAGAGATTTGCTACAAGCGAAAAAAATCCTTGCCTGTTCTGTACTTATTCTAGTTGATGGTATTTTTTTAAGTGGTATTGTTGGAGCAGCAATGAAAAAACAGGTTTGCATCAATAAACAGTTTGTCCCATCCTTATGATATTTATATAATGTGTATTAGATTGTTATATGTGAAATATTCCATTTGAGTGAATTACCTCGTCTAAGATCAAATAAGTGTTAATGATTTCTGCTTGATATTTTCCAATTTTCATGATTATTCTCTGTTACTTTTCTAATAACTATTATTGTATCTCTTTCAGTTTACTTATATTAGGTGAACGCTCTGCCAAACCAATTTATGCTTTACTTGACATTTTCAAATAAAACCATCTGATTTATTTTTAAAATTAAGCTTCACTTAATTTTTTTATTTGCAGGTATCTTACAACTATCATATCAAACTTGACAAATCTGGCAGCCCAGTGAATTCAAAGTGTGAATGTCTAGCAGGAAAGGGTTCCAATGCCACCTGCAAGCATGTTGCTGCAGTGCTGTTAATGGCTGATATTTTCTCTAATACTGGAGAAATTTCAATACAGAAATCATGTACAGAAGGTTTACAGACTTTTCAACAACCAAAGACATATTACAATGGTAACTTATTTTACCTGAGTGTCCTGTAAAAGCTATTAATTTCAACCAAAGAATTGAGAGAATAAACGAGTTTCATTTCTTTATATGTTTATGCCCCACCATAGACCAACAGTGCATGAGTTTTACGTCGTTATTGTTTTAAAGAGTTAAACATATATGGAAACATATGTCAAAGTTCAGAAACTATATCTCCGACAGGCCTTTAACTAGAGTTTTTGTTTTTTGTTTTCCTTCATTTTCCTTTATTTTATATTTTAGGTGCTCCAGTGAAAATTGAAAAACTTGCTAAAAGGAAACCAACAGAAATATTAGAGGACCCAAGACCACAGAAGTACAGAAATATGGAAGGGTTTACAGACCATGTCAGAAACACCATGATTAATTTTTGCTCTCAATCATCTCAAGACCTTACACTGAGATATATTTTTCCTGCAGCTGATATACAGGTACAATGGAAGTTGATGATTCATAAGAAAAACTTGAAAAAATATTTTTATTTTAAATAAAATTAACAAATTTTAGGTAATACAAAGAATAAAATTAACTTTAAACAACATTAACAATTTATACAGTCATATATTAGTAATAAACCTGTTTGAATCACACACATGATAAAGACAAAAATTTGCATGTTCTTGATTTTTGGAAAATTTACATTGCCTGTCGATTTTTAAACATACCACTTGTCTTGTAAAGTCAAATTTCTGGTGCTCACATAATACAATCTAAAAAACTATATATTAACAAAAGAAAGCAAGTAGCCTTCAGTTTTCATATTGCCAAATTCACTGTTATATGTAGTATATCTATATAAATTTTGTTAGTCAAAGGAAGATAACTCCATGTTTAAAAAATAATTCATATCATGTACATTGTAGTTAGATTTATGCACATGGCTTCTTTAATATTATTTTAAATTTGTATTGCAGACTGCCCATCTTGATCATGACTATCTGTCGTTATCATTTGCTGAATATTGGGTTGACAGAGCTTTAATGGTAAGATGAACAATTCATTTGCAGTATCAATTTATGTGTAAATCAATAAAAGGCAACTCCAAAATATCTTATGTACAATAAATATTAATGTATATAAACTCTTAAATAATTTTTATACTAAAATTTAACAATTCACAAACCCCGAATAAGGAATATTTAGCTAGCATTTAGCATAGAGGGTACCACTAACCAGACAATTTACCGATCTTTGTTGTACTCAAAATAGTTGAGTCTTTAATTATTTCGTTTCATTTTCAAAATGGGATAGTTTTCACACTTTTAAACATGTTTGAATTTATATTCAGTACCAAATAACTAATATTTCAATGTAACACATCTTATGATTGAATGCATGTTTTTGTTTCTTAATAAAGTTAAAAGGATTGAGTGAATTCATGAGATATCCTATAAACTACATAAAATATCTTATATAAAAAATAATCAAATATTTTATCTTATAAATTTTATCTTACATGTCTTATATATAGATTATAAGATATCTCATATAATTATCTTTATAAGATATCTTATAAATTATATGAGATATCTTACAAACTATATGAGATATCTTATATAGTTTATAAGATATATTGTATAGTTTATTAGATATCTAATATAGTTTTTAAGAAATCTTATATAGTTTATAAGATATCTCATAAAATTATATGAGATATCTTACAAACTATATGAGATATATCTAATAAACTATATGTGATATCTTTTAAACTATATAAAATAAAAAAAACTACTTGCTACATTTACATGCTGGAAATATTGATTTCACTGCTATTTTTGGTAACAGTACAACAGGCAAAATTTGCTGAAAAGGAGACAGAAGGGCAATCCAGCAACAAGAAATGGTTTTATTTAAGACAGTGGAGGATAACAGCATCTAGGTTTTGAGAAATTTCAAAGATGACCACAAGGAAAAATGTACAAAAACTATGTCAATCATTGTGCTCTCAAAAGTTCCTAAATGTAAAATCTGTATTGCATGGTAAAATGTACGAGCAGAAGGCAATATCACAGTTTGAACAAAAGTTTTAATTGAAATGTCAACCATGTAGACTGTTTATTTCTGCTGACAAACCATTTCTTGGAGCTTCCCCAGATGCTTTAATTGGAGATGATTGTGTTGTGGAGGTGAAGTGTCCATATACAGGACGAGATGAGAGTATTGTGCCAGGAGTTAATTTTTCTTTTTTGGAATATGGCAAAGATAACAATATATCATTAAGAAAATCATCAAAATATTACAACCAAATTCACGGTCAACTTTTTTTATCACAGATACAACATTGTTATATTATTGTTTATACATTTAAAGACCTCTTTGTTGAGAAAATTGAAATTAATCATGACTACTGTGTTGGTTGTCTGCTTCCAAAGTTGGAATTATTTAACTCCAAACACTTAAGGCCATATATTGCCTAAATGCTATAAAAAATTAATAAATTAATGAGACTTTATATTTTCTATATTGTTATTTTCTTAATTTTTTATCAGTGAGTTTGGGCCGGTCATTTTGAAAGTGACACCTACGTGCATTTTTGAACCACCCTTTGAAATTTATGCAAAATTTGTTATCCTCCTTACTTATTTAGAATCAATTCAGCCCCCCTCTTTTTGTGAATAATTCTCAATTTACGATATTTGACCCCCAGTAAAATAAGTAATTATAATATTTCCATCTGCAAAAATTGATACCCTATTTTGAGTTAATACAAAAGTTGAATCTCCTTTTACATTTACAGAAAAAAACTTGTAAAATCCTCATACATTTTGACCAGCCCTTAACCTAGATAAAAATTATATATAAGTTACATATTACAGATGATTTTTATTCGACTAGATACCAATAATGCTGCACTTGATAAAAAGCACCTTTTCGGATTATCACAATCTTTTCAATATTGATTGATATTGAAACATTGAAATACCAAATAAACATACTAAAGGCAATAAAGAGCATTAGGCACCGAAAATCTCATAAATATGACAAGCCAAAACTAGTTAAAAAGTATAATTAATTAGTGGAAACATCTCAGGAAGTATACTTTGAAACTATAAAAATAAGGTCAATTTTACTTTCTTCGGTTAAATTACAATATTAATATAAAAAAATGGGATCCTTTGAAAATCTCGACAAATTTATCAACAATTGCATTTTTGAAATTTGTCAATGCCTAACAAACAAATACAATTCTGTTACTCAGTGACAGTTTAATGTTTGGTAATTCAGACTTAAGAATTTTGAAACGTTTGGCTAATCCTATTACACATTCTATATTGATACGCTTAGATGCAACACGCCTATCCCTCACAATTTCTTCTGGCTCTAGTTGTGATTTTCCTTTCAGCATTGTAGGCGTATTAACATAAGCATCATTGTTTGCAAAGAGGTCTTGAACCATAATGCGTCGATCCGCCATAATATTATCCCCAGATTCAAACCTTGTTTTATCTAAAAGACTTGAGTCTTCAATAATCTGACTGTTACTGGTAGATCCCCCATAGCAGACTGAAATATACGATATAGTACCTCTTGGGGTACACCCAACCATAGTTTTCACAGTATTTTTGTGTTTGTAGGAAGACCAAGTCACACTCTGAATGTTTACGTCTTGAGATTTCTGGATTGGAATCTCAGTAGCATCAAGGATAACTCGAGTCCTTGGAAATTTTCTTTGACAATCTACTGGCATATGCTTATCCACAATGTCTTTTGATGAGCAAATATTTAATTCCTTCAGTTGAAAATAAAGGAAGTTAATCCAGGTATTAAAAATCCTAGCAATGGTAGAAACAGATAAATTAATTAGCAAGGATAATTCTACATCTTCTTTGGCACATCTGAGTTTAATCAATGTTATAAATAGCTGATCAGATGGATGAAGGCTTGAACATTTATATTTGAGCTCATATGCAGCAGGACCTAGTGCATGGAATAAGAACATGAAATTTTCATAAGATTTAAAACCTGTATAAAATGAAACTGCCTTTGAATTGTCCATGAAATTCTCAATCGAATACCGACCAAGTAACTCACACTGGATCTCCATGTCCTTGGGTACATGTACATGTACCAAGTAACTCACACTGGATCTCCATGTCCTTGGGTACATGTACATGTACCAAGTAACTCACACTGGATCTCCATGTCCTTGGGTACATGTACATGTACGTCAGGCTCTGAAGGTATGGAAATATTGGTACTATTCTGTGTAGACTCAACTTCAACCTCTTGTTGTATTCCTTGGTCAAGAGCTTTGTCCACACACATAGCTTTTCTCGATTGCATTCTCAAAGCTCTAGAGCTTACAATATTTATTTTGGGACGAAAGCTAAACACTGATGGTACTGAATCTATCTTTAGTCTACTTCGATCACCTGGAAACAAAGCATGAAACTGATCTTAAAAATATTACACACATGTGCTTGGAAACAATTTTTTTTATTTGGGCAATAAAACTACCTCATACATTCATTCTGCTTTATTTTTTGTTACCATTGCAGTGGGGATAGTACATGTATAACTTTACATACATTTTATAAATAATAATCAAGGCCAGGCTTATTAAGATTTTTTTTAATAGCGTTTAACAAGAAATCTTTGTTCAACATGCAATCACACTTATTGAGTAAGTTGGTCTATGACAAATAACCAAGTCTCCATGTTGCAGATGTGACCTATAATTGGTTGTATTTACAACTTAAGTAACTTTGTTGTGTGAGTCAAGGCTCCATGTTGAAGGCTGTACTGTAAACTTCATGCATAATTGCTTATGTTTATACTTTATGTATTCAATGGAGGGTACGTAGTCCCATTGGCAATCATAATACCACATCTTCTTAGGTTTAAATTATTTCAATTTGTACTTCATTAACCCTGGAGTGAATATATGCATGTAGTAAAACAACACATCGATAACAAACAGCTAATTTTAAATTATGAGCCACTTAAATTTTTTACATACATTTGTAACTCCCATTTACATCAAGTTAACTGAAAGTAGGAGATGACAGTTAATTTTTTTTTTATTTATCTTTTAAATTCTGAAATTATTTTGACCCCAATTTTCCATTGTTATGATCATATTATTATTAAGAAAAATGAGGAATTCTTTTGTCTATCTATTAACTTATGCCTTACTCAAATTCTCTTTACTTGTAGTCTTCCTGAAAATGTAAAACGAAACCACAAAGCAACACAAACTTTATAACACAAATTCATGCTAAAACAATAACAATCTTTTTCAGAAACAATGTCAGTCAGCTGTGATCATAATGATTGTGCCCAATACATGTGATCCTTGAACATTTACAGGTGTTTAGTAATACAATTTATAAAAAAATACAAACACATTGTTATATTAGAAACGGTAAAACACAAGCTTGAACAGTTGGTATAACTTGATATCAATACAAAGCTACTTACATGTATGCTGCTAGTTTTACAGAAAAAATGATATATTTTTTTTTATTTAATGTTTACCTACCACCCCCTAAAAACCCCCTTTCTGGTCACTAAAAATCCAACTTCTGACATTAATTCATGCCGTAATAGAATACGAATAAACTACACGTAGATCATACAAAATTTACCTAATAATGTCTCCTTGTAATCATTTGCTGTAAAATGTTGATGGCAAACAATGTCGTGTTTTCCCGGTTTTCATAGACCTTTGGTAGGGTCAGATCTATGTCAATCATTGTGCTCTCAAAAGTTCCTAAATGTAAAATCTGTATTGCATGGTAAAATGTACGAGCAGAAGGCAATATCACAGTTTGAACAAAAGTTTTAATTGAAATGTCAACCATGTAGACTGTTTATTTCTGCTGACAAACCATTTCTTGGAGCTTCCCCAGATGCTTTAATTGGAGATGATTGTGTTGTGGAGGTGAAGTGTCCATATACAGGACGAGATGAGAGTATTGTGCCAGGAGTTAATTTTTCTTTTTTGGAATATGGCAAAGATAACAATATATCATTAAGAAAATCATCAAAATATTACAACCAAATTCACGGTCAACTTTTTTTATCACAGATACAACATTGTTATATTATTGTTTATACATTTAAAGACCTCTTTGTTGAGAAAATTGAAATTAATCATGACTACTGTGTTGGTTGTCTGCTTCCAAAGTTGGAATTATTTAACTCCAAACACTTAAGGCCATATATTGCCTAAATGCTATAAAAAATTAATAAATTAATGAGACTTTATATTTTCTATATTGTTATTTTCTTAATTTTTTATCAGTGAGTTTGGGCCGGTCATTTTGAAAGTGACACCTACGTGCATTTTTGAACCACCCTTTGAAATTTATGCAAAATTTGTTATCCTCCTTACTTATTTAGAATCAATTCAGCCCCCCTCTTTTTGTGAATAATTCTCAATTTACGATATTTGACCCCCAGTAAAATAAGTAATTATAATATTTCCATCTGCAAAAATTGATACCCTATTTTGAGTTAATACAAAAGTTGAATCTCCTTTTACATTTACAGAAAAAAACTTGTAAAATCCTCATACATTTTGACCAGCCCTTAACCTAGATAAAAATTATATATAAGTTACATATTACAGATGATTTTTATTCGACTAGATACCAATAATGCTGCACTTGATAAAAAGCACCTTTTCGGATTATCACAATCTTTTCAATATTGATTGATATTGAAACATTGAAATACCAAATAAACATACTAAAGGCAATAAAGAGCATTAGGCACCGAAAATCTCATAAATATGACAAGCCAAAACTAGTTAAAAAGTATAATTAATTAGTGGAAACATCTCAGGAAGTATACTTTGAAACTATAAAAATAAGGTCAATTTTACTTTCTTCGGTTAAATTACAATATTAATATAAAAAAATGGGATCCTTTGAAAATCTCGACAAATTTATCAACAATTGCATTTTTGAAATTTGTCAATGCCTAACAAACAAATACAATTCTGTTACTCAGTGACAGTTTAATGTTTGGTAATTCAGACTTAAGAATTTTGAAACGTTTGGCTAATCCTATTACACATTCTATATTGATACGCTTAGATGCAACACGCCTATCCCTCACAATTTCTTCTGGCTCTAGTTGTGATTTTCCTTTCAGCATTGTAGGCGTATTAACATAAGCATCATTGTTTGCAAAGAGGTCTTGAACCATAATGCGTCGATCCGCCATAATATTATCCCCAGATTCAAACCTTGTTTTATCTAAAAGACTTGAGTCTTCAATAATCTGACTGTTACTGGTAGATCCCCCATAGCAGACTGAAATATACGATATAGTACCTCTTGGGGTACACCCAACCATAGTTTTCACAGTATTTTTGTGTTTGTAGGAAGACCAAGTCACACTCTGAATGTTTACGTCTTGAGATTTCTGGATTGGAATCTCAGTAGCATCAAGGATAACTCGAGTCCTTGGAAATTTTCTTTGACAATCTACTGGCATATGCTTATCCACAATGTCTTTTGATGAGCAAATATTTAATTCCTTCAGTTGAAAATAAAGGAAGTTAATCCAGGTATTAAAAATCCTAGCAATGGTAGAAACAGATAAATTAATTAGCAAGGATAATTCTACATCTTCTTTGGCACATCTGAGTTTAATCAATGTTATAAATAGCTGATCAGATGGATGAAGGCTTGAACATTTATATTTGAGCTCATATGCAGCAGGACCTAGTGCATGGAATAAGAACATGAAATTTTCATAAGATTTAAAACCTGTATAAAATGAAACTGCCTTTGAATTGTCCATGAAATTCTCAATCGAATACCGACCAAGTAACTCACACTGGATCTCCATGTCCTTGGGTACATGTACATGTACCAAGTAACTCACACTGGATCTCCATGTCCTTGGGTACATGTACATGTACCAAGTAACTCACACTGGATCTCCATGTCCTTGGGTACATGTACATGTACGTCAGGCTCTGAAGGTATGGAAATATTGGTACTATTCTGTGTAGACTCAACTTCAACCTCTTGTTGTATTCCTTGGTCAAGAGCTTTGTCCACACACATAGCTTTTCTCGATTGCATTCTCAAAGCTCTAGAGCTTACAATATTTATTTTGGGACGAAAGCTAAACACTGATGGTACTGAATCTATCTTTAGTCTACTTCGATCACCTGGAAACAAAGCATGAAACTGATCTTAAAAATATTACACACATGTGCTTGGAAACAATTTTTTTTATTTGGGCAATAAAACTACCTCATACATTCATTCTGCTTTATTTTTTGTTACCATTGCAGTGGGGATAGTACATGTATAACTTTACATACATTTTATAAATAATAATCAAGGCCAGGCTTATTAAGATTTTTTTTAATAGCGTTTAACAAGAAATCTTTGTTCAACATGCAATCACACTTATTGAGTAAGTTGGTCTATGACAAATAACCAAGTCTCCATGTTGCAGATGTGACCTATAATTGGTTGTATTTACAACTTAAGTAACTTTGTTGTGTGAGTCAAGGCTCCATGTTGAAGGCTGTACTGTAAACTTCATGCATAATTGCTTATGTTTATACTTTATGTATTCAATGGAGGGTACGTAGTCCCATTGGCAATCATAATACCACATCTTCTTAGGTTTAAATTATTTCAATTTGTACTTCATTAACCCTGGAGTGAATATATGCATGTAGTAAAACAACACATCGATAACAAACAGCTAATTTTAAATTATGAGCCACTTAAATTTTTTACATACATTTGTAACTCCCATTTACATCAAGTTAACTGAAAGTAGGAGATGACAGTTAATTTTTTTTTTATTTATCTTTTAAATTCTGAAATTATTTTGACCCCAATTTTCCATTGTTATGATCATATTATTATTAAGAAAAATGAGGAATTCTTTTGTCTATCTATTAACTTATGCCTTACTCAAATTCTCTTTACTTGTAGTCTTCCTGAAAATGTAAAACGAAACCACAAAGCAACACAAACTTTATAACACAAATTCATGCTAAAACAATAACAATCTTTTTCAGAAACAATGTCAGTCAGCTGTGATCATAATGATTGTGCCCAATACATGTGATCCTTGAACATTTACAGGTGTTTAGTAATACAATTTATAAAAAAATACAAACACATTGTTATATTAGAAACGGTAAAACACAAGCTTGAACAGTTGGTATAACTTGATATCAATACAAAGCTACTTACATGTATGCTGCTAGTTTTACAGAAAAAATGATATATTTTTTTTTATTTAATGTTTACCTACCACCCCCTAAAAACCCCCTTTCTGGTCACTAAAAATCCAACTTCTGACATTAATTCATGCCGTAATAGAATACGAATAAACTACACGTAGATCATACAAAATTTACCTAATAATGTCTCCTTGTAATCATTTGCTGTAAAATGTTGATGGCAAACAATGTCGTGTTTTCCCGGTTTTCATAGACCTTTGGTAGGGTCAGATCTTTTTAGGGGCAACCCTCCACTTCAGACACAGCTCAGGATTTGAAGGGAATTTGTGACCCCCACTCACAGAACATCCTGGGACACAACATCTTGTTGGCATCTTGTTATTACGTCAGGACGTTAGGGACCGCCATACATTTTCATAAGATACAAGCGCCTAACTGATAGAAAAAACGCTCAGGTAACCAACGCTAATTTTCCGGATGAAATTGGTGATTGTTAACCATTATATATGTAAAAGATTTATAAAAAGAAAAATGGTGGTTAATGGGCAAAATTTTTTAAGGCATTCAAATGGATAAAACCAGAGGATTCCGAAAATCTGACAGAAATTCCAAAACATGACAAGCGAACATCCTTAAGATAAACGTGCACGTCAGTACTCTTAGATATCTGTTTTGTCATTATGTCAATTGTTTTCTGTGCATCGTGCTGATCTGATGAGTCATGTCATTTTCAAATAAATTTAATACTTATTTTGTGCTGTCACATCACTGTCTCAGGGTACGGGGACGTAGTCTGCAATCACACATATGGCTAACACTGTGTCATCCTGTACGTGCCTTTTGTCAGTAGGGAGCATGTAAAACAAAGCTTGTCGTTAGTTGCTGTCTGTAATATTTGTTTTTCATTTATTGTATTGTTTTTTTTTCATTTTTTGAAGTTTTTGGTTTTGGAGACACAAATGATGACCCCTAAAATGCAAAGTTTTATTTATAAATACACAAAGTTGATCATGGGGGAACATATGCATATGGTTCACTGTAGGAGGAGTTATCTGTAAACGCTATGCACTGTATACTAAAATAATGGCAAAGTTCAACTCTTTCCAAAATCGCAAATTTTGATAAAAATCAAACATGACCCTGATCACTTGCACACCTTAAATATATGTACAAACAGCCAGCAAAGTGAAAACTGCATGCCTAATATTCAAACTGTAGGAGGAGTCATCCGGAAACGCTATGCACCTCTTATCCAAGAAAATACTCCAAAAAAATGACAAAGTTTAACTATCTCCCAATGTCCCAAAAGAGGAAATATTGATAAAAATCAAAACCCTGAGTGACCATAAACACAAACAGCCAGCAAAGTAAAAACTTCCTAGCATTCAAACTGTAAGAAAAGTAACATGGATTAGCTATATACCCATAATGACACGGACGGGCGGACGGAAGGACATACAGACGGGCAGGGGTAAAACAATATATGATGCGGGGGCATAAAAACACAAACTTTTTCTTAATGCCATTTATTGGTCATGATGAAAATTCTATCCCTGTTAATAAAATTCCATACAGTTATTGATATTTGAAAACTTTAACCCAAGACTAAATCTAAATATTAACTTAAAAAGTCATTTATCAGTAAAGTAAGGAAAAATGATACAAATATTTCAAATTTTACTTACTTGAAGAACTTTTTCAAAATATCATTCAATGATGCTTTGACAAAGTTATAGATATCAAAAGAAAACTAAAACCTCAGACTGTATCTAAATAAACTCATCATAGATACCAGGCATCAAATTTTGAACGTTTGACGCAGGGTGAGTCTTCAAAGAATCACCAGTGACGCTTGAATCAAAAAAGTTGTAAGACCTAAAAAAAGTACAAAGTTGAGTATTGGGGACCAAAAATTCTATTCACGAAATTAAAAATCCTTAGTAATTGGAAAAATTTTGTAAACAGTTAATTTACAATAACATTAGTGTAAAAGAAAACTGACAACAGTAAAATATTGAAAAAAATTAAAAAAATAATTCTCTGGATGCTGTCATTATTTAGAATTTTTTTTACGTCTGTCAGTTAAATAAATTCTGTGACGGTTAGAGAAAAATGTTGACGTTTTAAAAACGAAAATAACCAAGGGATGATTCTAAATGTCGATGACACGACTAGAGAAGGATAAGTTTAGTTTCAAAACAAAATTTTATTTTTCAAAAGTGCACACATTACAATCATGCAATAGAAATACAGGGATTGCGAAACAAGAACTTAAATAAATCCGTTCCCCATAGAAGGATTGTTATGTCTAGATTTGGCGATTTTAGTTGCAGGCTAGACAAATAGAAAATTGTAAAACTGGAAATATTAAAAATGTCAAGATTTTTTGGGTGTAAGACATCTTTTTGTAGTGAATTTTGAACTACTTTAATTTTCAAAACTTGTGTTGGATTTTTGACACCATTATTTATAGAAAACATTTTCAAAGTGTGCCTGTGCTACGATAACATTAAATTCAATAGCTTCTCGAGTTTATTTCCAGTATACAAAATTTATTTTACAAAATCAGTCATTTCTTATTCATATTTATATTGCAGATCATTAAATATAAGAATAAAAAACTGAACACAAATACTCTGTTTTCAAATACTTGCATTGCGAAAACTTGAAAAAAAAATAGGGGGGGGGGGGGGGGGGTGTCTTGTGTATATAAAATTCAAAAGTCAGAAGATTTTGCCACTAGCTGATTCTGATAACAATCTATTCGTGTGGAACAACACTTTTACAATAAATAGTACGTAGTAGAGAATTGATAAGAAGTAGTGGATTCGTAAACGATAATCAACGAGCGACTTTAGTCGCAAGTTGATTATCGTTTCCGAATCCACTACTTCTTATCAATTCTCTAGCTTAACTTATTTCTAGTAAAACGACTGTCTGTTTTATGTTTTGACAATGAATCAACGGAATTTCATAAAAATAATTTCGTATTTTGTCTTTTTTATTCTATAATAGCTGGAAATGATTATATCCACACGGTTCACGTCTATATTTAAGTTAACATAAGTTTAATATAACTTAAATGGGTTGCTAGCTCCCCTTTTTATTACCAGATTTCATACTTGTATATTTATATTTCATTTAATGCTTTATCATTACAAAGTATTTAAATTATATAGATTTTGGTATTTATGATTTATTCAAAAAGACATATATAAATATACAGAATTTATTGACCTTTTTTTGAATAGTTAAAAAATTGTAATTACCAAAATTTAGAAACCTTTGAAATTTACATATATAGCTTTTAGCAATCTGTTAATGTTTACAGCTGATTAAATATTGTCTACAATTTAACCGTACTAAGTCAAATACATATATTTAGCGTAGTTGCCATAATACTACAATTTCATGATGTAGTAGAGAATTGATAAGAAGTAGTGGATTCGTAAACGATAATCAACGAGCGACTTTAGTCGCAAGTTGATTATCGTTTCCGAATCCACTACTTCTTATCAATTCTCTAGCTTAACCCATTTCTAGTAAAACGACTGTCTGTTTTATGTTTTGACAATGAATCAACGGAATTTCATAAAAATAATTTCGTATTTTGTCTTTTTTATTTTATAATAGCTGGAAATGATTATATCCACACGGTTCACGTCTATATTTAAGTTAACATACGTTTAATATAACTTAGATGGGTTGTTAGCTCCCCTTTTTATTACCAGATTTCATACTTGTATATTTATATTTCATTTAATGCTTTATCATTACAAAGTATTTAAATTATATAGATTTTGGTATTTATGATTTATTCAAAAAGACATATATAAATATACAGAATTTATTTATCTTTTTTTGAATAGTTAAAAAATTGTAATTACCAAAATTTAGAAACCTTTGAAATTTACATATATAGTATTTAGCAATCTGCTATTGTTGACAGCTGATTAAGGATTGTCTACAATTTAACCGTACTAAGTCAAATACATATATTTAGCGTAGTTGCCATAATACTACAATTTCATGATGCTCCAGTTAATGATGCTTTCCGAAATAAATAAAATAATTGCTTAAGGTCTTTTTTGAACAATTATACATGAATTTTGTTTAAACTGTTTCCCTTTCATTAAGTTTAGATTATTTTTAACGTTATTACATTTGGCATCCATCGTAAACCAGTCAATAAACTAGTATTATCTGTGGTACGCATTCTGAATCTCCAGCAGAATTGCTCTTGCTACAGATGTACAATGTATAATTATGTAAATTTTTTACTTTTACATTCAAGCTGTTCGTAGCCGTGATCGTCTAGTCGTGGTACCGAAAAACATAACTGTGACATTAACAGTGCCAAGTTCAAACCTTGTACCCGAATTGAAATGTTTTCATTGTAATTTTTTTCTCAACAAAACTATTGTTTTAATATTAGAGGTATTATATACTTCATTTTCATTTAAAGGCGATGATTTTGTTTCTGGTTTTACAATCAAAGAAGTAGTTTTACGGTCGTAGCTTATATATCACACTTTATTCAAATTAGAGTCCGTTCAATGTTGACGTGATGTATATTTGGACCATTTATAATCAAACAAAGAAAAAAATATTGATAGTACGATATCATTATAAGACTAAAATCATAAGTAAGTATTTGCTATGTTAAAAAGAAAAAGTCCTTGTACGTTAAAAGTGACAAGTGTAATGGGCATATGAATGTTTATTTTATCAAGGAATTGCACTAATATATACAATTCCTTGATTCTCTAGTGTTTAGAACTAGTGTGTAATAGCCACAATCGTATAAAGACCCATCGGTTCATTATAACGATGTTGAAAATCGACCAATGTTCAAACCTGACATCGTGAATAAACTCTGTTTTAAGATATTTCCATACTGCTATATAACTATAATCAAGAACGTTCAAATGTAGAACATAATACTCCTTAAAAAATAACGCCCAAAATAAAACAATTTAAATAAATTTGAAAAGAACATGAACAAATCCAGACATAGTATATATATTTTATTAGATAACAAAAGCGAATTATCTCTGAGACAGACATACAGTTTATTGACATGTATTGACAGTTGTGCGCTTTATGAGTGTTATTTAAATATTGATTTATGTCAGCACTCGTGGTATAGTGGTATCATGCATAGACTGAAGACTCTACTGATTATGAAGAAAATACGCGCGAGTTCGAACCCTTCATATGCCACTCGTTTTTGAGAGGATACAAATCGTAAGATAAAAGTTTAAAGTTATAAAACAAGTTATCTTAAGTTAACGAAGTGGTCAGTGGATTCTTAAAAAATAATCTACTGTAATAACAATAGACTGACGTCAGAGAAATGGGTTAAATATGTGGTAATTTCTGGTCAGTCAATTACATATTGTGGTAATCAGAAGATTTTCTGCTGTGATGACAAATACATAAGTGTATGAATAAATGAGTTATCAATAATTTGTTATTGGGATAATGTTCTTGCTATTATGCTGAAGAAACTCAAAAGCTTGCGTTTCTCCTATAGCTGTGCTCTGAACTTTTATGAAAAAGAATTGCAGGCATTTCGTATGAAGCACAAATAACAAAGTCTTAAAGCTCTGAAGAAATGAAAGGAAACTTTATTTAAACGGAATGTCACATAATTCCTATAAACTAGAATAGAAAATGAAAAATACAGGTTTGTTTTTCAAAACAACTTTCAATAAAACAAAAAAAGGATGAGGTTAATTTTATGAATAATTAACGCTGTACAGAAATGCTCGACCATCTTTGTCGTTAGAAACAAGCAAATATTTGAATTTGTTGTTGAAGGAAACAGCCCAAGGAGAACCACATAAGTCTGTTTGGGACAGGAGTATTTTGTGCTTTGTGCCATCAGCGGATATCACAATAACGTTGTTTGATTCGACCCCGGCTACGATGGCATTTCCGTGTTCATCTACTGCGATACCTCTTGGTTTTTTTAGAACCTTTTCGTTCGTAAATGTCCATACAATATCCCCGTTTCTTTTATGACAAACAATCGTATTCGTATCTTTCTTTACAGAGTAAAGAGTGTTGTTTAATTCGGTAATACTTCTTGACACCACCGTACTGACAATATCATCTGTCTTGTTATCTTCCAACCGGAATTCTTTCATTTGTCCGTTCTCGAGGCATACTATAAAGGTGCCTTCAGTGTAAATTAAGCAAAGAGCAGGGTCAGACGTACTGATATTTTTGATTGTTTTCCCAGATTTCAGACTAATTAGTTCAATATTTTTCTGTGTATATGATATTACGGCAACAGTTTCATTGTCAACACATGTAACATCAATGATTGTTTGCATGATGCTGCTAATTTTATTCTCTGTTTTTCCGTCAGCTGCAATCAATATCAAATACGAAGGATCATAATTTGACACTATGAAGTTTCCATTTGGCAAAATACAACAGCCTGACACATTGAAAGCATTTGTGTTCATTTTTGTTTTTAATTCCAGTGTCATATGCTCTAAAGAACTTGTAGATTTTGCATTCTCTTTTATCATTTGAGCCTGACCAAGCATCCGTCTTTTTAATGATAATTTACTAGGCATGACATGCACGTCAATTTTTCCAAACTTAGTTCTTTCGTTGATTATATTATGCAATAAAGTGTTCAAATGGTAAGAAACTACAGTTTGAGACAAATGGTTACCGTCAATCCAAGACTGCAAGTCGTTACTTGTTTTATTTAGTTTGGTTTCTAAATTCGTTATCCCTAAAAATGTTTGCATATCTGTTGCATGTTTCTTGATGCTTTCTACATCTTGTATCCATTCCTCGATATCCCTTTGGTTTTTAGTCAAGGCCATAATAAAGCTCTGTATTTCTTTAGTTGAATTTTCTACAGCTTTGGCCAGTTCAGCAATAAAATGGTCTTGTAATTTATCAAGATGGTGATTAATCTGCTGTCGAGTCACAGAAATCTCGGATTCGATTCTCTCTATTGAAGCTGATATTGAATACATATTCATTCGTCTGTCTTCCAGAATAAGAGCAACGTTCCCTTTCATTTCCTGAAGTGAGGACACGATTTCTGTAAAAGCTACAGATGTTTTAACATTTTTAACGACATCTGCAAGGGGGGATATTTCTTTGCATTTTCTGTGCTTTTCTGATATAACACATTTTCTACAAGCACATTCGTTATGTTCTTTGCAAAACAATAAATATTTTTCATCGTGCTCATCGCAGTGCAGTTTTATGTTTTCAATAAAAGCTGGCAGCGTTTCATATTTACCAATAGGAAAAACAGTGTGGTTTCGTGAGGCCTTAGAAAAGCTATGATGTTCTTTGCATTCTTGGCACAATCCTTCGTTACAATCAGAGCACCAAACAACAGAAAGCTTCGAAATATGTCGCAAATCACAAATACAACAATTTTCAAACGAGGTAGCCATAGCCTGTAAACAAACAAACACTTTTATTTTTAAAATATTAACAATCCCATATGGTCTTATATAAATTTATATTTCATAACAAACATCGATTATTGATTGTGTATGTGTCCAATACTTTTGTCCTATGCCTTTTTTATGCAGCTGAATGCAAATTTTGCCATCACCGTGGAATATGCACATCTATATCTTACTAACCCTCTGTGTCTAAGTTGTATTTTGTATTCTATATTTGTCTGTGTTATTATTCATAGGAATATCTGACACACTGCAGGCTTTATTAAATATGGCATTTCATTGTTTATACCTTTATAACGAAGAATAATGCATTACTATGTTTCAGAGTATTAAGTGTTCAGAACAAACAGAGAATCTTAAATTTTTACCGAATCTGTTTGAGGCCATCTTTAAAATTGAGAATGGAAATGGGGAATGTGTCAAAAAGACAACTACCCGACCAAAGAGCAGAAAACAGCCGAAAGCCGCCAATTGCATCTCTACATTGATGTAGAAAAAAATTTCACGAGCAGAACATTGTCAGAAAATGACAGCATCGATGATATTTATTATAAGCACTAAAAGGATTTACTACCAAACTGGTGATAACTCTAGTAATATCTGTTGTAAGTTTAATATTAAAATAAGAAGATGTTGTATGATTGCCAATGAGACAACTCTTCACAAAAGACGAAATAAAATCGTACCTTTCTAAATTTTACAGACGCCATCACGGTTGACAGTTATGGAAGATTCGTTTCACAGATGATAGCGGATATGTTTCAAATATAAAAAAGAAGATGTGGTTTGATTGCCAATGAGAAAACTCTCCACAAGAGAAAAAATGACACAGAAATTAACAACTATAGGTCACCGTACAGCCTTCAACAATGAAAAAAGCCCATACCACATAGTCAGCTATAAAAGGCCCCGAAATGACAAATGTTAAACAATTCAAACGAGAAAACTAACGGCCTAATTTATGTACTAAAAATTGAACGAAAAACAAATATGTAACACATCAACAAACGACAACCACTGAATTACAGGCTCCTGACTTGGGACAGGCACACACATACAGAATGTGGCGGGGTTAAACATGTTAGCGGGATCCCAACCCTCCCCTAACCTAGGACAGTGGTGTAACAGTACAACATAAGAACGAACTATAAAAATCAGTTGAAAAAGTCTTAACTCATCAGATGAATAGATACAATCCTGTTCCCTTTTCCCCGAATGTGACCTTCCGAATTTTAACTATAATCGGGTTTGTAATAACATGAGCAACACGACGGGAGCCACATGTGGTGCAGGATCTGCTAACTCTTCCGGAAATGGCCCTTAATGTTTTTATGGTGTTCGTGTTATTCAGTCTTTAGTTTTCTATGTTGTGTTTTGTGTATTATTGTTTGTCTCTTTATCATTTTCTTTTTTAGACATGGCGTTTTGTTAGTTTATTTTCGACCTTTGTTATCCGTACTATTAGTACTTTGTCATTTTCTGATATATAAATAGAAATAAAAGAACCCCTTGTCTTTGATTAGACATGCCCCGGTCAGATAAACAAGACTATATGCTACAACAATTTCACTGTGAAATACTAATCATGACACTATTTTACAACGGAATACTGCAAATGACATTATTTTTTCTGTAATACTGTCCGTGAAAATATTTCCTTTTAAAATAATTTCCTCCCCGAGACTCATCCGCCATAATACTATGAGAGTGTTCTACATATTTTGAAATATTGTCCTTGAAATGTATTTCATAACCATGCAAGATGCATCTAAATGTTTGCAATACGGAAATATTTATTATGTATATCTAAAAATACTGTTAGGCAAATACATATTTCAACAAATACATATTCCAACATTAAAACCTTTTAAATGGGAATTTATAGTTGATGAATATAACTGTTTCAAATATACTTGTTTTGTTTTAATCAATAACATTAAACACGTTTATTAAATGATATCTATGTCTATAATTTCCCTTTAGTGAGACGACATTTATGAAATATTTTTCGAGATATAGACAAACTCTAATTATGTTTAACTTTCCTATAACGACGCGTATTTCATTCTAATCAAACTATGAAATATTGGCAGTATGCATAGACAAATTTTAGTAGGAAATTGTCCTTCTCTGGACATTATTTCATAGACGGAGACAAAATATGAAGATCAATAATTATGAAATTTTGTCCGGAGGGATATTTTAAAGACCAATATTTTACTTTATACATACTTACATAAAGTTTTTGTAGGACATTATGAGAAATTTAGGCAACTAAGAATAAGATTCATTCGATAAAATAGGAATACAATCTAAACCAATCTGTTTTTTTTTTAAATTATCGGCCTGATGCGGAAGAGGATATAATAAATTCTAAATTTCGGTAACATGAATAAATAGTCTAGTGCATGGTAGGTTTGGCAAGTATACTAGTTCAAAATGAAAAGTGATTTAAGTTGATTGATAAACTCGTTGAATTTAAAAAAGGCAATTTTTTCTGTTTATCTTAAAAAATAAAACATTACATACATCTCAAAATAAACTTGAACCACATATTTGGGTGACAGTTGAAAATCTTCTGGACTTCACTCGACCTAATGTACAATGTAACCCATCCGGATATATATTCTGGAGTGAAAGATTTGCTTTAAATAAAATTGAGAATGGAAATGGGTAATGTGTCAAAGAGACAACAACCCGACCAAAGAGCAGATAACAGCCGAAGGCCACCAATGGGTCTTCAATGCAGCGAGAAATTCCCGCACACGGAGGCGTGCTTCAGCTGGCCCCGAAACAAAAAATGTATACTTGTTCAGTGATAATGGACGTCATACTAAACTCCGATATATAAATAAAAGAAACTAAAATTAAAAATATACAAGACTTACAAAGGCCAAAGGCTTTGACTTGGGACAGGCGCAAATATTTTGAGATCTCAACCCTGCCCCTATACCTCTAGCCAATGTAGAACACACACTCCATTATCTAGTATATTATAAGAGTATAAACCTGAAGCACGGGGAGGCACTCTACTGTCTCCATACAGCACTAAAGACAAACTCTGTAAAAAATTTTAAAACCTGTTTTTCGTATCCACTTCACACGTATTTGTAATAAAATAGCATTTATTAAGCTTGTGTACATACCTTGAATGAAATCAAACATATCAAACATACAACCATTAACTGTTAAAAAATAAGGAAATAAATTATACGTCATTTCCCTGTAATCACGTGAACATAGAATAGGTTAGATAATTTTTAAAACATGAAAAATAACAATAGGAAGTTCAAAGTAACATAGTTATCTGGCATATTTGGTTTCAAATAGAAATGGCAACTGGTTACAAATAATTTCAAACTAAAATTTAAATTAAAAAGATTAACCGAAGGCACCAATGCATTAAACTTTAATGCTCATCTGGATTAATATTCTGTATTGTATCCAAGTTTTCAAGTAATGACAGTTTGTAGCTTTTAGTGTTTAATAATTAATTTTGTAAAATAAGAAAAGGGTTATTTATTTGTACTCTCCCAAAGAAGTCCTTTTATATATGTGATGTCGTTTTGTCGAATTGCAATTAAAGATATGTAAAATGGAATTAAAGTAGATGTTTTTAAAACACAACATTATTTTCGGAAAATATTGCTAATTTTCATTTTCTGAAAAAAGGAAGGAACACGCAAACCCGAGACAGCTGAAAGGCCAGCAAAAATTGGTGCTAATTTTTGTTGATGCTTTTTGATAAGAAATTTATAAACTGGAAATAAGGTACTTATTATACATTATATGATACGCTACTGTCAAACTGTTTATCTTGCACACGTCAATGAAAAGCACTGTTGGATCTTAGTTCTTAATAAAACAAAAATGTAAACATCTTCCAATGAATTTTCTCTTTTAAGGATTTACTTTTTTTATTCTTTATTACTCGGAGTATTCATCGATTTTCCTTTGTCTAGTATACAAAGTCCTGATATTCTATTATAATTTCCAGTTTCAGCAGGGGATGACAAAAAAAAAAAGATACATAAAAATTTGTGATTAAAGTACTCAATTTGCCTTATAACCTAGATGCATTTCTGTAATTTTTTATTTCTTATAACTTTGTTTCTTATTTGTACTTATATGTTGCTCCTTCAGTGTTGGAACTCATTATGTAAAGGTAAGTCTACGGGAATATGGGCTATGAAGACAGTGAAAGTGTTAAAGTATGTACAAGTCACATTGGACTGTTAAAAGGGAATTTTCGCATTACTGATTTCAATTCTTGACACGCTAGAGCTCGATATTTGACTTAGAAACATGATCAGCATTAATGTATGTGGGCCTCTAGTTGTTTCTTGTTTGTGTTGAGTTACTGTCCTATTGACTTATTCTCAACATATCCTTTTATATGAATCGGTTGATTCAGAGAACGATCAAGTATTCATAAAACTCCAAGATATTCTTTACAATTAAGTTTATTTCTGTAGAATTGTTGCTTTGATTAAATGAAATTAATGACGTATTTAATTATTCTATTGTCATACATTAGAAATAATATAGTACAAGACACTTATTGAATTATGATAGGGATAAAACACCATAATGGACAGAACATGATACAAAATAACAAGTAAAGCACTCACTGGCCCCCAAACATGAATAACAAAGAAATATACTCAAATATAAAAATAAAATGAGGCATGATTTCCATGCAATGAAGAAAAAGAATTCAAAAAAGAAAACGATGAAGTATGTATCTATTTGACGTTGCCATTTTATGTCAATATTTCAGTTTAAAATACAATAGTCAGGACAAGAAATGGGTTAAGGCAAAATTGATTTGTATGATGGTCGATTCAATCCAACCAAGACCGTTGGGTTGAATATGACAGGGAATATTTGATAGTCAATGCCAGTAGTGGTAAATCATTTTGAAATACCCCTATATTCCAGAGAGAAAGAGAGAGAGAGTTAAGCATTCTCACAATTGATCACCATTAATTTCCGATTCCAAGAACGAGTAGATTGAGGGTTCCTGATGAAGGTAAATCCAGAAAAGCGCTTCAGACGCCTGCAATTCATAAAGTGTTGTTTTCATTTTTCACAGGGTAGAACTAAATTGGCTTCTTCGATTTATTTGTACAAAAACTAGTTGTCAAAAAAAACCCTTGATTACAAAAACTATACAATAAAAAAAAAAAATTGGAACACAATTTTACAATACTGGACACGCTAAAAGGTCTTTAAAAATTCCTAAACTTTCTGAACAATATACATTTCAAAACTTACGGCATTATATATAGTTGTGTAGTGTTTACATTGTGTCACGTTTAAAGACGGGATTACTCTGGACATTATGGTAATTAAGTCCAGGATAATCTCAGCATGAATCTTGAAAAGGGGCACAATATAAACCCTACACAACAATATATTATGCCATAAGTTTTGAAATTTTGATATTCTTCCTAAGGGAAGATTCATTGCAGAAGACGACGGGCGACGAACAGCAAAGCATTTTTGATTATCTCTGCCAATTCATTGAAAACTGGGTTATAATATAATAATGTAATCATTTTTCTATGAACAAAACAGACGATGATTTTAGCAGTCTGTAGGACTATTTGTGAATTTGTTTGTTCAAATATTTTGTGTCCAGGATGTCAGCATATTTGATGTACTAAAAGTCTTCCAATTCAATGTTGATGGAAATGGGAGATTTTGATCTCAAATCATAGTTTTGTAATAAAAAAATCAAAGAAAAGTAGGACATTTTAATACAAATGTTATTAATGTAGCAACATCCTTTATTACAATATAACCCTATTTGAAACATTACAAATATGATTGTAAAGGAAAACATACTAAATGTGTCATGACCGGAAACTAGTATTTTGAGGCAATGACTAATCATAAAACTCTCAATGGGATTCTCATAAAATCTCGATAAACAGGAAACCGGAAAGTTTGTCAAATGTAACTGTTCATGAAACATATAAAACATAATAATGTAACTGATAATATTTCATGACCAGAAATTACTATTTTAAGTCAAAAACTTAAGATTTTAATTATGAATATGGAACGCTTCACGAATTTGTTTGTCATTGAAATTATGAAATATTGGAATCTCGGAAAATTTGTTAAATGAAATGTAATTTTTTATGTCAATACTTTCCAAAATATATACGGTTAAGTTGATACATTTCAAATCTCTCACGACAAACAAAATCTATGATACATATCTTAGTCAAAAGCTTCATTTTTGTAAAAAGAACCCAATCGATAACTGGAAAATTGGATAAAATGAATATGAATCTGTCGAAAACTCTGATGTAAACAATTTTTTAAGTTAATTTGTATATCTATGTATAAATTGTCCCAGAGGCTGAAAGGACAACAGTTGTTTAAGTTGCGGTTGTTTAATTGTTAATTTGTTTTGCTATTATGCAGATTATAGCTGATAAATTTAGATACAGGGGTTGTATTTTATCTGTAAGATAATCGAGCCAGTGATTATAAATGTGTGTATGTATATAGAATATTGAGATGTGGAATAATTGTTAATAAAACAACTGTCCATCAGAGTTCAAAATGTGGATGTAAGCATCAATAGATCATCGTATGTGGGCCTTCAACTATGAGCAAGCAAACCCCTATAAAAGATCTTGACATGACAAAACGGGAAACAATTCAAATGAGAAAAACGAACGGCCTGATTTATGACAAAACAATAAACGAAAAACAAGTATGACAAACAGCCTTCAACGACAATAACAGAATTACAGGTTCCTTACTAGGGACTTACATTGAAAGAAACAGACGGATTTAAACGTGTTTGGTATTGCTCAACCCTCCTCCACTAACCAAGGACACAGATTTAATATCTCAACATAAGAACAAACTGTAACAACAGTTTGAAATGACTTGATTCGTCAGGTTGGCACAAAGCACGTCCTTTTTAGGACAGAGATATCTTTTGGCACCATTTTAGGGTGTTCATATATCACAACTCGTTTGTTATTCCTGTGTCTGTAGTGACGTTTTAGATTTCAATGAATGTATTACGTTTTCTATGTATTACTGGTAAATTATTTAGTCAGTGATTTCGTTACCACAAATTACTTAATACCTTTACTAAATTCTACCATAGATATATAAAGATTTGGGTTGGAAGTTTGGACGTGGAAAAAACGAGATAGCACATCCTAATTTTTACGGAGATGATTAGATACGATACGGGTAAACTTATCGATCCTTTAAACAAACTTATTCTAAAAGGTTATCAATTCAATACGACTTACCAGAAAATTATCTAAGTTAGTGATTTAATACTTAATAGTTTGGAAGTGGTTTTTTTTTAAATCGTTTTAAAGAATGTTATTCCATAAACAGTTTTGTGTCTGAAAATTGGAATTGCTATTTCATTTATTCATATTTAGTTACGATATAATTAATCTATTTACGCCATATTGTATGGAATTGGAAACCGGTGAAACGTTTAACTGTTCCAATAAACAGTAATTTGTACTTTCATAATTTCTTATTTAACATTTTCTTGGTGCTAGTTTTTTATTTGGCTGAATAAAGCATTATGCGTGAGGTTCGAATAAATTGAAAAAGAAAAATATTTGTACATACCTTAAACACAATTCATCATACCCAATTTACTATAGTCAAATACGACAAATTAGTAGTAGGAAGTACATTTTATTTTCTAATCACGTGAACATGTTGAAATAGCAGTAGATCATATAGTTTGAAAAAAAAACCAATAACTTATTAAAACTATGCACTTAAAGCCCATATAATCATAGGAATGCCCATAAAAGTACACAATTAAAGTTTTTGTACTTTTTATTATAAAATCAATAACTTTGTAAAATTAAACTGAGAATGTCACACGGAAGTTCGATACAAACAATTTAACCATGTACAAGAGACGGTGTTGCGTTCCCTCGAGTGCTTTCCCTAACGTTATTATCCTTTTTTGACGGTGATTGTTCATTCGTACGTTGTGTATATTTCACAAATCGTTTGCTTTGCCCGTGTCTGTAGATAAAACTTTATTCTGGATAAGTTTAACACCGCAAAGGAAGTGCGTCTTAACAGATTATTGCTTGAAATGTCCTCGTTGACACAGCTGTTCTGAAGAGGTACATTTATGTGGAATTTTTGTGAGTCGACTGATCTGCAGTAAATAAAAGTAGGGGGTTTTCCTTAAAGCATCGTCCCTAGGTGCATACTGAAGATTAGTCGTTATATCAATTATGCAATGTAATTATTTTTTTCATATTCATTTTGTGTTCCGCCAATTATAAGTTGTACTGATCTTTCATTTTTTGTAAAAACTTCATGTGATATCTGTTTAAACTTCATCTTTAAGGAATATTTAATTGTATTGTATGGTTTATCATAATTTTCAAAATCTTCAGCATTTAATCCGGTCTCTTTAAATATATTTAAAGCAAATGTGTGCCAACTATGAAAACAATCATTATGCAGTGACTAATTCTATTCATAGGCTTCGTTTACCAGAGGATTAATATCATGGGTATGAAATCAACAAAAATATAGCATAACTTGTGGTTTAATAAATGAAGCCATTAAAAATCTGCCCAGTTCTGTTTTCGCTGAAATATTAAGAGCTGGGAATGGTGAATTATCGCAAAACAATTTACGGTCACCTTGACGCATATTACATATAGCGGTAAATTTATCTGCATGACTCATAGATTGTTATAGGGGTGTTAATAATTAATAAATATATAATTTAATCTATCATATACTTCTGTCATCCCTAAAATAATTTTGAAAAACTTGTGAATACGAGGAAGTGCGGTGTATAAATGTAAATATTTTAAACAAATTAACATTCTGCTGCTCATATTTAATGATGCACAGTATGCATTGTAAGGAGAATATACATTTAAAGAGTACACAAAAATCTATAAGTCAAGCTATCTCTAACAGTGTGCTACGGACAAATAGTTACGTCTGCTAAGAATTTATAAACGAATGTAAGATACAAAGTCACATTCCGTGTTGGGATAATTTTGTCATTGATTACCTTTTTAACGATACTAATAAACAAATTCCTTACATTTATCTTTTAAAAAGAATTCATATTTCAAGAATTTTTGAATCTTTGTAACTATATACACTGCATGTTCTTTTCACCAGTGTATATCATATGTTTGTTGACAGCAAAAATATTTTTTACAAAAGATAAATTTTATTGAACAGAAATAAATAATCAAGTTATGATACAAAAAAGATTAGCGTTCTGAAAATGTTAATCCCCGCTAAATTATAGTTGTTGTTGATTGCTATCTGCCAGAATTGTTTTTCGTTTATTGGTTTTAGCATAAATGAGGCCGTTGGTTTTTTGTTTGTTACCTCACCTGGCCCAAGATGCCAGTGTCGTACGTAAACTTTTACAAAATTTTTTTTCTGAAACTACCAAGCCAATAGGAACCAACTTGACCAAACCTTCATTTGGATATCTAATTTAAAAAAAAATGTCTGATGGTCCAATAACATTGCTGACTCAAATATCACCTTAATGAATAGATTATTAACAATTTGATTAGTCCTTCATAAAACTAAATAATCTTAAAAGAAAATACATGCTCGTCTGCAGAAAACGTTCTCAGTTTTATCCCACACTGTCTACTGCTGGCAAAAAAATGACACTAAAGTGTTTTCTACTTCTTCAATCTACATGTAATATTTTGTAGTATGCAACTCAGTTCAGCAACGTCAGCATAATATCCTAACCTGTGTGCATCTTATTTAAAGACGCTTTCTAAATTCAGTAAGCGGTAATCCCTCCCATCCCGAATCAAAAGCGCGTGCATTAAATGTTAATGCAATAGCGTTGAATTTACATGAAAGTTTTTGTAAATGCTGTCGTCACTAATATTTTTCCTACATATCATTGACACTTGTTAAACCTGCGTACGTAAAAGGTGAATAAGGTGATATTCATGTTTGTGGATATTTTCTTAGTCTGTTGATTATGTGGTAATCACTTGTATTTGCTTAAACCAACTATTATAGATATACTGTTAGGTAAATCTAGATCTTCTCTTACATTATTGCATAAAAAAAGTTAGAGAGATACGAAAATAGATAGCCACGAAATCAGTTCTGAAGGGTAGAAGGTGGAGAAATAGTATCCGCGATGATAGTTTTTTTTTCATTTTCGGATTTCATAATAACTCAGTATATTCCATATAAGTAAGTAATCACTGATGCGCATAAAATTTTCCCAACGGAACAAGGAGGAATATTGTACTAAATCACTTTGTATGTAACAAAAAAGGACGTAAAATTATTAGAATATTTAAAAAAAAAAATAGTTTCGAGGTAAAACCACAAAATGTTTAGATGAGAATACTAGCAACTAAGAAACATCATTATAATAGCTAATCGCAGAAAGTAGCGACTCAAGCAATCAAATATACATATCGTAATGAAACGTACAAAAGATTTCAACATCAGTTACCTAAACTGTTATTCCCCAACACTAAACTCCCTCGATTGATTGACTGGTTGGTGTTTACGCCACTCTCGGCTATTTCTCGGAGGTCAGTTTTTATCGTCGGAGAAAACCGGAGTGCCCAGAGAGAACCAACGACTTTCGGCAGGAAAGCTGACAATCCTATTCAATTATGATTGGAGTCGAATGCACATGCCACATGCGAGATTCGAACTCATAACTTCAGTGTTGACAGGTTAGTTATACAGTAGTTGGAATACTTAGACCGATCGGCAACCAATTCCTTCGACAGATAGTTCCTATGTCTCAAAAGTAATACAACATACAGTACAACTGTAGTCCATTTTCAAACAGGATAACCACGTGCACTAAATTGAAAAAGAAATAGTAGATCGGACAACATTTTTATACTTTTACACATATATAAGCATTATCTTGTGTTCTACGTTCTTGATGTTTTCATCTTTTAAATATGGTGGTTGTATCTAAAACCGGCTGTTTATTCTTGGTATTTTGTGTGTGCTATAAAAGTATGACTACCACGATAGTGAGATTAGTTTTGAACTAACTCTATCGAGTGGTTCAGTCGAAAATTTTATAAATTGATCTATATCATTACATTTGATATAAATAAATCTTAATTATAAAGGTTAATACAAATAAAATAATTACACACAATAGATAGCAATCAACTATAGTATAATATTAGATAAAAAAAGAGTCAACACTAAACATTCGAAAATCCGAAATTGTCAATTGATATAAACTAAATCGAGTAACAATTAAAAAAGAAACGACTGAAGTTCTCAATCGCATCGCTTAAATGCTCTAAGAGATAAACAAGACGTCAACAATCATTAAAAAAGGTCCTAAGTTTGTAAAAGACACATGTGCAATTTCATGACAAGCAAATCTACAATTGAAAAAAGATGAACACATTTTCTTTAGTTCATTGACAAATGTTTGAAGCTACAACATATAAACAAATTTCAAAACATATTTCATTCCATTGATACATATTTTTTCTTCAAAGTAGAGAATGAATTCATATAAATTTATAACCACAAAAATATAATATTAATTGTTCCATTTTAATCATTTTTGCCTTACATAGTATATAAATAATCAAATATAGTTTATTCGTAATTAACACTATACAAAAATGCTTGGCCGTCATTTTCGTTTGCAACAAGCAAATATTTTAGTTTACTGTTATAGCAGACTGCTCAAGGCGAATCATACAAGTCTGATTCCGACTGGAGTATTTTGTGCATTGAACCATCAGAAGCTATCGCAACTACGTTGTTTGATTTGCCTCCGACGACAAAAATATTCCCATGTTATTCTGCAGTTATGCCACTAAGTCCCGTCAGAACGGTTTCGTTTGTAAAAGTCCATAAAATATCGCCGATTTTATTATGACAGACTATCGTATTTGTAGCTTATTTTTAGAGAATATATTATTGCCTGATGAAGCTACATAAGTTGAGACCAGATTATTGCCAATTACATTTGTCCTATCATCTGCTAAACTGACTTCATGTAACTATCTTTTATCAGTACAAACTATTAAATTGCCTTCAGAAAAAGTTAGGCTGCGCAACGAGAAACTGGTTTCAATGCTTCTGAATGCTTTAACAGATTTTACACTTGGTATTTTGATGTTCCTCTCAGTATATGATATTATGGCAACAGTTTCATTGTCGATGCATGCAACATCATATATATTGGGCATGCTGTTAGTGATTTTTTTTTTATCAATGTGTCCTTGGGGTGTAAAAAAAAAGAAGGGTAAAAGTTTGATACTACAAAATTTCCACTAGGAAATATGCCACAGCCTGGCACATTGAAAGCTGTTGTACTCATTTTCGATTTTAATTCCAATGATATATGCTCAACAGACATTTTAGGCTCGACATTTACTTTCATTGATTGCGCTTGTCCCTCTTTCTGTTTTTGTAGTGACAGTTCACATTGTTGAATGTCTACAATAGTTTTTCCGAACGTATTTATTTCTTTACTGATATTTTTTAATGAAGTGTTAAACTGGCAAGAAACAACGGTGTGAACAAAACTATCACCTTTAATCCAAGTCTGCAGGTCGTTTTCTGTTTTATTCATTATTCTTTCTAAATGCAAAATTCCCAAAAATATTTGCATATATGTTGCATGTTTCTTTATGGATTCTACATCTTTCATGCACTGATCAATTTCACGTCAATTTTTATTCAGAGACGCAATGAAGGTATGTAATTGTTTGGTTGAATTGTCCACAGTTTTGTTCAGTTCAGCTAGAATATGGTCTTGTATTTTATCAAGGTGATAATCTATTTGAATTTGAATTGCTGATATCTCGGGTTCGATTTTTTCTTTCGAAGTCGATATTGAATATACGTTCTTCTGTCTGTCTTCAAGAAAAAGGATTACGTTCTCCCGCAATTCTTGGAGTGAGGATTTGATCTCTGTAAAGGCAACCGATGTCTTAGCATTTAGAAACCACATCTTCAACGGATAATATTTCTTTACATTCCTTGTAAATTACAGAAATGACGCATTTTCTACACAAAATTTTGTAATGTTTCTTGCAAAACAACAAATATTTCTCATCATGTTCACTGCAGTGCAATTAAATGTTTGCAATAAAGGATGGTAAATTTTGGTATTCAGCAATTGTAATAATGTTGTGGTCTCGTATTTCCTTAAGGAAACTGTTGTTTTTTCTGCAGTCTTGACATAAACCTTCATCACAATCTGAGCACCAAACCACGGACAGCTTAGATATGTGTCGTAAAGTACATATATCACAATTATCAAAAAACGTAGTCCTGATCAGAAAAAATGCATTATATTAAAATATGTTTTTTTTTCTATTATAGTTACTTTAAGTATTCAAAAGTCAAATGTGAAAGGCAAAATAAATAAATAGATAGGGCAGCTTTTCCTCGACTAAAGTCCACCTTTTATTTACAATGTTGAGATCATAACTGCTCTAACTCAAATTACAAAAGCGTGTAATGTTGGTTCTTTTTTAACAAAAAAAAATATCATTTTACAGTCCTTGGATGGTGTAAACTTCCCACTATCACCATACACCATTACACCATTCACCATACACCATTACACCATACACCCTGTGCCATTACACCATACACCTTACACATTACACCATAATGCAATATAATTTCAAAGAAAGCGTGCGACTACAAAATCATTTATTTATTTTAAAAAACGAATTTTGATCACAATATTGTAAATTAATGTATAAAATTAAAAATCAGTTCTTATCAATATTTTGCATAGTTTTAAATATCGTACACCATTCATTCACACCATTCCCGATCGCACGTTACACCATTACACCATACACCATAGCACCAAACACCTTCTACCATTGCACCACATGCCATACACCATTACACCATACACGTTTTTTTTGGAAGTTTACACCATCCAAGGGCTGTACCTCAAACATTTTTATACGACATTAGACACAATATATATTTTTGAAAATGATTCATTGTAAATAAAAGAATATATTCCTCTTATAGATAGCTCTGATTTCTTGTCAGAATTTTGCTATTCTCTTAGATTTGATCAGCTCTGTAACGTTTGTATTTGTATTAGGTTTTTATAGTATCAAATATTTCGACCTCGGGCATCAATTGTCGGGATACGGATCTGGTGCAGTAAAACTGGTACCGTTAATTTTATTTATTATGAATAAAAAAAGTCTGAAAAAGGGATAATTATCAACCATAAGACAAAGAAAAAGCAACACCATATAGAATTTTTTTTGGAAACTTGAGGTTACATTGTTACTAAAGCTTGTACATAGGAAAAAAAGGGGTGAACATTTGATTGGTTAACTTCCAGTGATGGTTATATTTCTTATATGCAATGAAATGTTATGTGAAATTTTGTCTATAGTACTGGACAGGGTTATACTTTACTCATGCCAAGTAATTCTTTATTTGAGACAAAGATAAATTCTGCACAATTTTTTGAAAAGTGCAAAATTAAACAAAGACTAAGATGGGAAAATCAATGGTGGTATTACACCTATAATCAATACATTTTTTCACCTTAAGCTTTACACACCTATGCAAGTATCTTGAAAAATATTGGATGATTCAAAAGATATTATCCGAAAACCAAACATTTACAAAAAGTACACACACAAAAAGTATAATAGCTTTGCTATGATCTTGATCTTTGATACAATAACATCAGAACCAATTAATCTGTTCGCCGGATGTTACCCGTGTTCATTGAAGAAATGAAACTATGACTAAAACAAAAACACTCGGTGTTTATCTTATTTACGGTTGATGTGACATTGACTTGTAATATTGGTAGCCAATCTATGGAACATGATACCACAAGGAAATCGTAATTACAACTTAAGTGGGAAATACAGATATACGCTATTCATCATGTAATGAGATAAATTCTTAAATCGACTATAACATGTATAATAGATGTGAATATGTATTTAGAATTGAAGTCCATTGAGAGTGTGTTGGATACAATGTAAAATTATGTTCACAAAAATAAACGACAGAGTGACATAAAATTACTTCCAAGTAAACGTTATTCTTTTACCAACTTATGAATATCATTAATTGGTCAAAACATAAGGTTAAAAAGGCAATGTTGTCAAAGTATGATTCATACCACTTACAGAAGATCATTGAAAAATGGAAAAAACAAATATATGTTGTTTAAAACCGTATAAGTAAATGTGTTGGGTTTCGTATTATTGTCGTATAAAATATATATCCTAACATTCCCATTAACATACATTTCTGGAACATGTAATTCAAAAACTTTGACCATTTTGTTTTTGTATACCACTGTCATGATGTTGTTAACTCCTAAAATATCCATACAGCATAACGTTTAAAAGTTCACTTCATTCACCTGCAAGGGGGTGGGGTGGAGTCTTCAGATGATTTTGTCGTGTATAGAAATCATAAAACAGTTAATGTTTTCCCCAAATTGCACCAATTGTAAAATGTTGGAGGGACATTTATCATCGACATGATTTACGAAGTTCAGACACATCTGCATCTACTGATAAACTTTTTGCCGCAATTTGCAAAGATACATGATCCTCGATTCCCCCTGGTTTAGGGTTCGTCATAATTATGACATTGGTTGTGTTTACACCACAATGTTTACACTATGAGTACAGACAAACCTGTGCAATAAAAACAAATATTCAAGGTCTGACCGGACTTAGATATTTTAAAGTAAATTGCATTTTGTGTTTCAGAAAATCAAACATTCCCTGGATTTAAATTGGCATTTATTGTCATATTTGTTTTCGTTTATTGTTTTTTCAGGAATCAGGTCGTTGGTTTTTCTCTTTGGATTTGTTGTACTTTTTGTCATGTCTGAATCTTTTATAAGTTACTTTATTTGATGTTTTAATAATTGTTGAAGCTACTGGTGACAAATAGATGCTTACATCTAAGTCATTTGGTCTCTGCATATATATACCGGTAATAATAGTCATTTAGGGGCAATAACTCCTATTTGAAAGAGATCGACAATTTCGGCCCTGTAGACTTGTTTGTAGATTTTGTCTTTCTGATAATGTTTTGCTATTAAAAAATTCGATTATACTTTTCTAGATAATAGGCAGACTGACAAAATTTGTAAAATTCATCATTTACGAGCAATAACTTCTATAGTGAGTCGACCTTTTTAAAACTAGATATCCTAATACTGATTGTGGCCAACTTTGATTTCATTTAACTCTTCGGCTCAGTAGTTTCAGAGGAGACGATTTTTATAAAGGTTAACGGACGACGACGACGGACGCCAAATGTTGTCAATAGCTCGCCGAGCCTTTGGAGCAGGTGAGCTAAAAATGAATCTTAAAATAGTAGAAAGATTATATTTTATAAGAAAACATGTATTTTAGATTTACTAAGTGCGGCCAGGTCTACACACTTTTCAGTTGCACACGTGCATCAAGTACATTCTGACCTGTAAACCAACCATTTGGTCATATAGTTATGATGAATTTTAACCAACTATGTATGTATTTTGATATGTTGTATACCCTGTTCGTTCCATTTAATACTTTACTCAGTGATTCTTTTTTTACATACCTTAAATGCAGTCGGACATAAGAACAGTTAATAAATGCCAAATTCAACACTTCGTCATTGGAAGTAAATAAGTAATACGCCCTATTTCTGTTATAACGAGGAATAACAACTGGCTAGATAGTTTAAAGAACTGATTATAAACACCAACCCGAGGCTCTTTATATCTTACCTGTATTGCTCATTGGGATTACAAATTCTTTTATCGTATCATGATTAAAGGAAGGCTCTACCGATATATGTTGTCCCTATTAGTGTTTCGCAGTGGCTTCTTTGACATGTAGCTATCTTATTCGTACAGTGTTCGTAATATTTATATTTTTAAATTGTTTAGTGTTTTCATAGTTTTTAAGATTATAACACAATGTTGACTGCTGTACCCCTATTTTTGACATTTGTAACTATTATGTCTATTCGTTATGTTCACACATCGTTGTCAATATAATGGAATTTTATGCAACTGTCATACAAGTGAGAGGTTTAGCTAGCTATAAAACCAAGTTTAATCCACCATTTTTTACATAAGAAAATGCCTTTACCAAGTCAGGAATATGACAGTTGTTATCCATTCGTTTGATGTGTTTGAGCTTTTGATTTTGCATTTGATTAGGGACTTTCCGTTTTGAATTTTCCTCGGAGTTCTGTGTTTTGGTTATTTTACTTTTTTTAGCATGTTTGTATCACCTTTTATGAATTGAATGTAAATATTTTGTTATGAATGAAATAGTGCTGTAAATAGTTCGGAGGAAATAGCTTTATGTATTATTCAATCTTCTAATCGCACAGTATAGCACAAAGAAGCCAAAAACTATTAATATTCAAGTATCAAAATCAAGATTTATCACTCTAGAACAGATTGATATTGACAAAAGTAATCTGATAGATGGTATATTTTGCTTTTTATCAATGTTTCACCAAGAGAATAACTGCCCACATTTTGGCATCAGTATATTTCATGCTGATTGTATATATTTTCCTTAAGCACAATATGTTTTTTTTCTACAAATTTTATTAAAAAAATAATTCAGGAGTTTAGACTCTCCATTGGGCATAAGTGTTTTGTGAAAGTATTCAGTAAAAAAACCTTAAGGTCATTATGTTGAAGATATACTCTTCTACTTCCTGTCTTAAACATATATACATAGTTAGGCGATACGTCTTGTAAACTTGATCTAGCTAGAACACTGTAAATGAGAGGCCAAAGAAACCAGAGGGATAATCAAACTCATTAGTCGAAGACGAACTTTTGCGAAAATGCCATGGCAAAAAAACGAAAAATGCTCAAACTAAAAAAAACAGCACTCAACAAAACACAACATAGAAAACTAAAGACTAAGCAAAAAGAACAGACCGTGTATATTTAAAGAAACCCACGAAAAACACATAATAATCTCAAGTGCTCGGGTAAGGTGATGCTGCTCCATATGTGGCACTCGTCGTGTTGTTGCTCATGCAAGTAAAATTCGTTTATAAGTAAGTAATGTCACACTTAAAGAAAAGTAGACGGGAGTATTGTTAATGACTTAATTGACGCCTGGTACGCAGGGAAGCAGCAAACACTATTTTTCTAAGTCTTCGGTCTAACCTGTCCGGTGAGCAAACCCACTACCTCCCTAACGCGTGCCGAGCACACTAATTAGTGACTGCCGATGTGATTGAAAATCCTGTTTGGATGATATGAATAATACACATTGATATATAATTCTATATATTTGCTAACCGTAAGTACTATTTGAGGGCAACGATTATCATAGCGCTATTATTGGGTTGATGCCTGCCATAAGTGTTTGACGGTCATTGGTGTAAAAAATTAGGCCGTTGATTTTCACTTATATTGTTTTATGTTTGTCAAACTGTGTGCTTTTTACAGATGTGTTATACCTGTAAGGTATGGATTTTATTCATATAGGAAGCCGTATGGTGACCTGTAATTGATCCTTTTTTTTTGGTGTATTGATAGTCAACAAACTGATAATTATACAACATCTCCTATTTTTTTGTATGACCTTGTGTGCAACATTACGTAACCTTTTGTAATTATACAGATAGAGGTTAATGGCATTTAAATACGATTCCAAGTTCGGTATCTAGTGAAAATTCGATATTTCTAGAATATTCTTTTCGACCGTCCCTCTACTTTTTTATTCCAATTACGTCATCATTTGGTAGTAAATTTTTGTTTTGCTGCGCTATAATTTGAATATGGTCCCCTTGAAATCAAAGTCTTCAGAACCGTGATTCGCTTACAATTAAGAACAATAAAAACCTGTTGACATTCACCATGAAAACATGTAGTGTGAAATATAGTAACGCTTTCAGATCTGTTTTCAGGTGAAGAACCTTATACGCCAATTGCTAATTCCGTGTAAATCTGGTAGAGGTAACAACCTTACAAAACAAAATACATAGCTTATTCTAATAAACACATATAAGTCAGAATATAGTCTTCAAGTCAATATCCAGTTACAAGGAGCATTTAATTGAAACAGTTTATAAGAGTTAACCGAGGAATGCACTATATAATTTAGTACCGCCTACATTACCGTCTCTGATTACAACAAAAAGGAAGCAATTCAGATCATTTCGAAGGTGTCAAATCGCAAGGTATATGAATTATAACTGATAAACGGATTACATACTAATATAACACTGTATGTTGTAAACAAATATGAAAAAAATGATTAAGTTTATCTGCATTTGATGAAAAGGTTGTCACTGTCAATTTATTTAGTTTTAAAATAATGCTACGGTTGCAAATATATTTAGGCGGAGTTTACATTGTACACAAACGCTTGACCATCTTTTTCGTTTACTACAAGCAAAGATTTCAATTCGCTGTTGTAGTCAATTGCCCATGGAGAACGACACAAGTCTATCATTGACAGGAGAACTTTGTGTTTTTTGCCATCATAGGCTATTGCAATCACGTTGTTCGATTCGGCCCCGGCGGCAAATACATTTCCATATTCATCTGCTGTGATTCCTCTGGCTTCTTTCAATATCGTTTCGTTCGCAAATGTCCATAGCGTATCCCCTTTTTCATTATGACAGACAACCGAATTTGTACCTCTCTGTACGGAGTATAATGTATTGCCTAATGAAGCAACGTATGTTGAGACTACAGTACGTCCAATTTCCCTTGCTGTGGTATCTTCTATCTTGATCTCCTGCAGTTGTCCTTCATCGGGAGAAATGATCAAATTACCATTAGTGCGAGTTACATCACAGGAAGGGAAATGGGTATTAATACTTTTGCATGTTTTTCCTGATTTAAGACTCACCAGTTTAATATTCTTCTCAGTGTCTGTAACATCATAAATACGGGATATTATGTTGGTAATTTGTTTTTCAATTTTCCCATCAGGTAAAAGTAATATCAAATACGAAGGATCAAAGTTTGCAATTACAAGTTTGCCACAAGGTAAAATACAACAGCCCGAGACATTGAAAGCTGATGTTTTTATTTTCGTTTTTAAGGTCAATGTGATATGCTCAATAGTTTTAGGTTCCGCGTTTACTTTCATCAACTAAGCCTGGCCCTCTTTCCTTCTTAGTAATGACAGTTGACATGATTGTACATCTACAACAGGTTTTCCGAACGTAGTTATTTCGTCATTTATATTATTCAATACAGTGTTTAATTCGTAAGAAACTACAGTGTGAGCTAAACTACCACCATTAATCCAAGCCTGCATGTCATTTTCTGTTCTATTCAGTTTAGTTTCTAAAAGCCTGGTTCCTATATATGTTTGCATATCTGTTGCATGATTCTTTATGTTTTCTACATCTTCTATACACTCATCAATTTCCCTTTGGTTAATCTTCAGAGATGCAATGAAGCTTTGTATTTGTTGTGTTGAATGTTCTACAGCTTTGTTCAGTTCAACAATGAAATGGTCTTGTATTATATCAAGGTCTTGATTAATCTTGTGCCGAATCGCTGATATCTCGGACTCCAGTTTTTGTTTTGAATCTGATAGTGAAGATAGATTCTTTTGTCTGTCCATAAGGATAAGTTGGAGATTTTCTTTCATTTCCTGGAATGAGGACGCCATTTCTGTAAAGGCTATAGATGTTTTAGCATTTTGAATGACATCTTCAATAGGGAATATAACTTTACATTCTACGTGGTTTTCAGAAATGACGCATTTTCTACACAACATGACATTGTGTTCCTTGCAAAACAATTGGTACTTCTCATCGTGTTCATCGCAGTGCAGTGTGATGTTTGCAATAAAAGATGGCAACTTATGATATTCGTCAATAGGAACAGTTTTATGGTTTCGTGTTGCCTTTGACAAGCTATGATTTTCTATACAGTCTTGGCATAATCCTTCATCGCAATCTGAGCACCAAACCACGGATAACTTAGAAACGTGTCTTGATTTGACAAATACCACAATGATCAAAAGAGGTAGCCATGACCTGTAAACACAATCTATACATTTTTATAAAGAATCGCATATGTTTAAATTAAGAATGATGATAAAACACAATGAACTGTATGAAATATAAGTACTGTGGCACTATATTTTTGATCGGTTTATTCCCATTATGTCTTGTAATCAAATAAATCAAATATTTTCTTGATAACGATACACATACCATAAACTATTTTATGTTCTTCACTTCGTATTTGATCTGACCTATACACTGTTATGATCCTAACGGCACTGATGAGTCTTGCGTAGTTGGGACGTAATACTTACAGTAACAGAGAAATTTATCTAATTATCAAAACATAACGTTGGTTAATCAATCATGAAAATGATGTCAATTTCATATGAATCCTGATAGATTGCAAAGAACGCTTTACGATACTACTTTATAAAAACAAATTGTTGGGGTTTTACTTATGGTAACTGAAGAAATAACAAAATCACGAAAACGTTAATGAATGAACTATTAAAAAAATATGGTCAGTGTCACGCGAATGGGTACACCTTTTAATCATTATGTGTTAAATATAGTATAGTTAACCTATAACTACTTATAGTGTATGTGAAAAGATCATATCATGAAAACTTTCGATCCAATTTTTATTTGGCGTCTTCTGTGTACCTTTTGTTTAGAACTGATCAAGATAAAACAGAATAATTTAGAATGAATACTTAAAAAAATAGAAAGTTAAATTTGTTTTATGTTAATACTAGAAAACACCCGCTACATCGTGGGTCTGTAGCTGATTTAAAGTATCTACGCCTTATTTTCAGCCTGGATTTTTAGTATACATATTGCCTTTTGATAAAGTCATGCTGATTATAAGGTGAACAGTTTTCTCTGCTTTCAAAATCTTTCTTTTTGAATCCGTCCTGTTTTTCTTACTACAATCGGAAACTAATTGTAGAAATATTTTGTTTGTCAATGATTAAATTGAGTAGTGTTAATCCCTGTATAATGACGAAATTTAGGTGTGATTATGACCCGTGAATATAGCAAATCCCAAATACACCGTTTGATGGTTCGCCTGACAGAGGCGGAACGTACAGATTAGATAACAGGTAACAGGTACTATTGGTATCGATATCGGATTCGACCCGGAACTTGTTAATTATTGGTAATATCAATTATGTGGAACAACAAAAGGGCCTGGAATGGTATAATTTTTAATCAGCACCATTGTCCTATATAAGTTATGAATAAAGTTGAATTCTTTGATTCGTCGTTTTACGTCATGCCGGCTAACAAATTGGACCTCGTTATTATAGTAGTATAGATATTCTTTATAGGGAAAAGAGATCTTGACAAATAGAATATACCCATGTCTATTGTTGACGACAGTATTTTGACCACTGCATATCTTTTTGGTTTTATTGTGGTGTTTGGGGTTTCTTCGACGTATACTACGGATATTTTTATTCATATTTATTCCACATCATTCCAAGAAGTGAATACTTAAGACTTTATGTTGTAGTGGTTTTTGATATTTGTTCAAAACTGATAAAAGGTGGGCAATTTCTTTCAAAATCAACACAATAAAGTGTCCAGTTTCTTTCGAGAACGTGTAAAAAATTACATGGGCATGTCACTGTTAAAAAAAAATTATATAACAAAAATACCTAACTCCGAGGAAAATTCTAAAAGGAAAGTCCCTAAGCAAATGGCAAAATTAAAAGCTCAAACACATCAAACGAAGTTTGAATAGCAGCTGCAAGCTCTTGCATACCGAAGTTGGGAAATGTATATTCCATATGCAGGTGAAGTTGGGATATTGCTACTAAGGTAGATGTTAAAACTTTTGAATATTTTTGCTCAAAATTAAGCTTGGTGCAATTGGCAAAGGGAAGTAATCTGTATCTTCAAGCTTCTATTTGTGCTGTACTGGTTACCCTTTTATCACATAATCGAATGGTTTCTTAGGAAAGGGTTTACAGTATGTTTTCCCATTTTCTTTAATTTGTTTAGCCAACTTGATGGGTGCCCGTCCGCCGTGCCCTCAGTGTGCTAAACCAAACAGTCTAATGTATAAGTTAGAATAGTTTGTTGTTTAAATTTAAGAATTGAATTATGGAAGGTATTATTTTGATAACAAAAGCTCTTGTACATACCTTATTTTCGATGAAGCATAAAAACAGGCACTCAGTGTCACCAAATCTAACTAATTCAAAGGGAAGTAAATAATACGTCATTGTATCTGATCACGTGATAAAAAAACAACAGGTAATATAACTTTAGAATGAAATCAATAACTATATAGCTCACGTTTCAATTTTCTATTAATAAGAAAAGACAACTCTTAGCAAATAATTTAAACAAATAAAATACACAACAATTAAAAGGAAAGCCTTGGATTCAAATGAGGTGGACTTTACTTTTTTTTATTGTGCCTATGTTGACAGGCAAGGTCCCGTCAAAATTTTAAAAGGCCGTTTGCAAAAAATATCTTATCTGTTGTAACATGTGTAATGTTTACCAATGTTTTATATTTAGGGATCAATTGAACTGGCCGATCTCTTTCATTTTTAAAATTTAAAATTTGATTTTTTTTATGGTCTGGAAAAGCATGATTTATTTATTAGTTTTTATTGGCTTTGAACTAGCTTTTATTAATTACGAGTACATTGTGTCATTTGTCTTTATGTTAGTTGTTTTTTGTCCTTCCTGTGGTTCTGATGAGTCAAACCATTTCCAACTGATTCTTCATTGTTCTTATTTGTTGTGCTGTTACTCCACTGTCTCAGAGCAGTAGGGGAGGGTTGAGTGCGCTCACAAAAATGTTTAACCCATCGTCATACTGTGTATGTCTGTATCAAATAGATTTAAGGGGCCTGTAATTTAGTGTTTATCGTTCGTTGATGTCAGTCATATATTATGTTTTTCGTTTATTGTTTGAATCGTTTTACATTTTGTCATGTCAAGACGTTGTGTATCTTACTATATGGTATGGGTTTTACTCATTGTTCAAGGCCTTGCGGAGACATCTATAGTTGCTTGAATATCCTTCATTTTGACCATATTGGATAGTTACCTCATTGACAATTACACCACATCTCTTATTATACATAATTTATAGACGAGCATTATTGACAATACTTATAGTTGTTAATGTCTGTGTCATTTGTTCTTTTGTGGAGAGTTGTCTCATTGGCAATCATACCACGTCTTCTTATTTTTATATATACATTCGAGTATTGTGGTTGCCAAGTTTCAAATCATTTATCCTTATAAATCGTAATTTTACGTAAAATTACAAGATACAGCGGACACATATTGTTTATAAGATGCGTTTTGGTGCACTTTTTAAGTATTGAATAGAGAGCGTTACATAGGTTGGCAATGCACGTATTTTTTAGCGTATTTGTTTTTGATTTCGCTTATTTAGAGATAAAGATAAATTCTCGTGATTATCCCGTCTCACAAAATAGATTTTTTAAGATCTAGATTTATATCAAGTTTTAAGAAAAATGTAATAAATTAATCTTTAAAATAAACTTCTGTTATAAATTAACTCAATATAACATCTTAAGCATTGTATGTTTAATTATTATGTTTCCTTCTCTGTACCTTTGTTAACTGGTTTTAGGTGTAATACCACCATTGATTTTCCCCTATTAGTCTCTGTTAAATTTGCACTTTTCAAAAAATTGTGCAGAATTTATCTTTGTTTCAAATAAAGAAATACTTGGCATGAGTTAACTTTTATCCTGTCCAGTACTATAGAAAAAAATTTCACATAACATTTCATTGCATATAAGAAAATAACCATCACTGGAAGTAAACCAATCAAATTTTCCCCCTTTTTTAACCTGTGTACAAGCTTTAGTAACCATGTAACCTCAAGTTTCCAAAATATTCTATAGAAACCCCAAATAAAAATATAATGGTGCTTTGAAATACCAAAGATATATGTTTATGACCCAGAAATGTAGCAATGAAATGTAGGATCAATTACCTACAACTGTCAAATTCAAGGGAATATTTTTTTTCGACCTATTTTCGTATACAACCGGATGTGACGTACTATGATTTGGTGGTATTACACCTTTAGAGAATAAAGTATCTATATATCTATCTTTTTGTACAGTTTCTCCTTGATGCGACGTTATCGTGTTATAAGTCAATTATTTAAAAGGTTTCAGGACACATCATTTCTAAACCGTTTAAAGCTTCAGCTTGTCTGCATATATCTTGCAAAATAAATGACACTCACAGAACAATTACATTCCACATGTATCTGTCCAGGCAAACTATTAAAGACCCTTTATGAAAGTAAGATCCACCAAACAGCCCCGGAAATATAGAATATCGCTAAAAGAAGCACGTATGTGAATAAATTATTTTGAAGGCCTAATTAAGAAAACATATTCGTTTCGGTGCAAAAATGCTTGTCAGATGCATCAGACACCTTTATAAGTGGAACATGCACTAGACAATCAAAATTTACTATTGCCAGGGATAAAACACTTCCTTGCAAATTAAACACTACACATAAAAAACGAGTTATAACTTTTTTCGTGAATTGAAATACAACTGCATTGACAGCATGTTGAAATGAAACAGGAATAATATAGCAAGGAGCAAGGAACTTACCGGTACATTAACAGTAAAAGCTATACTAGGTTAGAGAAGACACTAAATCGGACTTCATATTGTGACATAACTCGTACTGTTCAACCTTATTGAATGTGCAACATCCATCAACACCAAATACGGAACTGATCAAATCACAGCAGCAAATTAAACGGCGTGTATGTATATTAAAAATGATCAACGCATATACACTATAAAATTGAAAAAAGTAGAATCTTGTGTTGAGAAAAACTAGATAACAAAAGTATCCCGATTTTTTTTATTATAAAAAAGAATTACCAGGACAATATGAAAAGATATATGTTTACAACAACTGTTCACAATATGTATTATGAATATCATGCAAATGTAACATTCAAAATAGTTTGCTATGTAAACCTGTGTTCTAGTCACAATAATAACCTTAATGATTGGTTGAAATGGTTGTGATCAAGGTCAATTTAAAGATAAGTACCAATTTGTGATTGATTGATTTATTTTTTTGGTGTTGAACGCCACTTTCAACACTATTGGCTATATTGTGGCGGTAAGATTTTATTGATTGACAAAGCTGGAATACCCGGAGAGAATAACGACCTTTGCATGGAAAACTGACAATCTCAGTCAATTAAGATTAGCGACGAATGCACACGCTACGTGCGAGTTCGAACTCACAACTTTAGTGTTGACAGACTTGGGATACAGTAGACCAGTCGGCCATCGAGGCCCAACTTTTTAAACAGAAAAGGAAATTTAAAGACGCTTTCTGTTTTGACTCGGATGCAAACAACGAAGAAAGTACAGCCGATAGCTGAGCATTTATTATATTGGTTTCATTTAAGCATACTTCTACTTGTCATCAAACCGCTATATTGCATTGTCATGACAATATTACAGTGTGAAATCCAATAGAAATAACTAACTCTAAAGGTTACCGAATGGGTTGCGTGAGAACATTTAAGTTGAAAAAAATTGGTGATATTAATTAGTCAATGCATGTAGTTCTTGGTGAATCACTCCAATAAGTTTACATTTTTAAAGTGTATTATTTTAGAGAGTGCAAGTATAATTGCGTTCGATCGCAAGCAATCACTGCTTAACAGAAATTCCTCTTGCGCTGAATCGGGGGACGTACCACCTACATTCGGAAAATTTATCTTTTGTCATTCAACACCTTTTCAAATTATTTTAAGTTTGCCATCCAGCCCTAATCTCGAATCCTTGAATCGTGCTGTCAATTATCTTGTTTTAGGACCAATGTTACAAAGACAATATACATAAGTGTGAACAGACAATTTCTATTTGGAATAGGGTTGGAACAAATTTCTATAAATATGACATCATCATACACTAAACAGTAATAAAAGATATTGGTTAGTTCCATATAATAGGAATAAAATATGACAAGTTATTCATGTCAAATATTTTCTTTAAGGTTACAAACAGTTTATCAGGTGAGAATATTGTTTACCCGTGGTTAACAATGTACAAATATGCGTGGCCATCTGTTTCGTTTGCTACAAGCAAATATTTTAATTCATTATTGTAGTCAATTGCCCAGGGAACACCACATAAGTCTGTTTCTGACAGGAGTATTTTGTGCTTTTCGCCATCAGAGGCTATTGCAATAATATTATTTGATTCTTTTCCGACGACGAAAACATTTCCATGATCATCCACTGTGATACATCTTGGCTCCAAAAGAGCCTTATCGTCTGAAAATGTCCACAGTAAATCCCCGTCTTTATGGTGAATGACAATGGCACCTGTTTCTTTATTTTTAGAATAAAGTGTATTGCCTAATGCAGCGATATATTCTGAAACCATATCACTGCCAATATCAGTTGTCTTGTTATCCTCCAGTCTGATTTCCTGTAACTGTCCACTTTTGGGACAAACTATAAAGTTGCCTTCAGAGTAAGTGATTCCATAGCAAGGATAATTCATTTGAATAGTTCTGAATGTTTTCTCTGATTTCAAATTGACAAGTTTAATATTTTTAGCAGTAGCCGATATTACAGCAACAACGTCATTGTCGATACATGCAACATCATAAATTTTGGGCATGATGTTAGTAATTTTTTTTTCAATTTCCCCATCAGGTGAAAACAATTTCAAATACGAAGGATAAAAGTTTGACACGACAAATTTACCACAAGGTAAAATACAGCAGCCTGACACATTTGATGCTGTTGTATTTATTTTTGTTTTTAATTTCAGTGTTATATGCTCAATAGAACATTTAGGTCCGATATTTCCTTTCATCAACTGAGCCTGACCATCTTTCCTTCTTTGTAATGAAAGTTCACATGTTCGGATATCAACGACAGTTTTTCCAAACGTATTTATTTCGTCATTGATATTTTGTAATACGCTGTTTAACTGGTAAGAAACTACGGTTTGAGCCAAACGTTCACCATTACGCCCTGACAGCAATTTGATTTCTGTGTCATTCAGTTTGTTTTCTAATTCCTTGATTCCTAAAAACGTTTGCAGATCGGTCGCGTGTTTCTTTATGATTATCATGTCTTCTATGCATTCCTCAATTTCTCTTTGGTTTTCCTGCAGACACGCAAGGACATTCTGAATTTGTTGGGTTGAATTTTCCACTGCTGAGTTTAGTTCAACGATAAAATGGTCTTGTATTTTGTCAAGGTGGTGATTTATCTGTTGTCGAATTGCCAAAATCTCGGATTCTATTTTATTTTTCGCAGCTGACAATGAAGATATATTTTTTTGTCTGTCTCCTAAAATAAGAGTGATGTTCTCCTTCATTTCTTTGAGCGAATACTCAATTTCTGTAAATGCTACAGATGTCTTAGAATTCTGAATCACATCTTCAACGGGGAACATTTCCTTACACTCCCTGTGCTTTTCTGAAATGACACATTTTCTACAAACACATTCGTTATGCTCTTTGCAAAACAATGAATACTTCTCATCGTGCTGATCGCAGTGCAATTTTATGTTTGTAATAAAGGATGGCAATGTTTGGTATTCAGCAATAGGAACAACGTTGTGATTTTGTGATGCTTTAGATAAGCTGTGATATTCCCTACAGTCTTGACACAGTCCTTCATTGCAATCAGAGCACCAGACAACAGATGGCTTCGATATATGTCGTACATTACAAATACCACAATTATCAAAAGAAGTAGCCATGGCCTGTAAAAAAAACATTTATTTACTATTAAAAATTTCATATGGTTAAATTTCAAATTTAGAAAAAAATGATAAAACAATGAAAACGTCAAAATAAAATACATGAAAATATTCACATGCAAAAAAGTACAATTATTCAAGACTCACAAATTTATGCTCGCGTTATTGACAAATGAACTGGTTGATAAACTCAGGACACTTCAATGCCTAAAGGTCATATGTGATGTTACTATGACGTAATAAAGATTTTGAAATTGAAATGCTTTACCAACAATTGCCATTTTGCATAGCTTTAGAACAATATATATATATGAACAAATGCTTTACCTCTTATGCTATTGTACACACATAATATCTTTTCGTGTAAAGCCTTGGTCCATATATGACTATTAATTTCTTTCCATTCGTTCTGTTGATTGATAATGTCTAACGTATGATTTTGTCAGTTTTTATTGACGTCCCTTTTTTGTAGTTTTCCACTAAATCTAGAAGTTTTAAGCCTTATGGACATACGATACAATTTTGATGTTTTACGATAATTTGCATACAGGCTATTTTTCACTTTGTTAATTCAAATATGCGATAACAAAAATACCTTCAATTGCTATATTAAGAGATATATGGGTTCGAGATTTTAGCCATTTACCAAAATTTTCGGTTTCTTGGACATTTCTATTCTTTGGACAGACATATTTAACTTTTTTGTTTCAAAAGATAAACACATGTGGATTTTTGTAAAATGATTTGGAATATCTTCTTTACAAAAGTATGCTCTTAATTTGTGTTACAATTCTTTGAAAATAATTAATCTATTTCAAAATTACATGATTTTAGTGAAAAACGGCCTTTTATCTGCATGTTTATCTAATTTAAAAAAAAATTCATCGGTATTTTTTTCATGAAAATTGGAACAAAAAATCTTCATATAGAATCAAGTCATTTGTCATTTTAAAAAAGAGGGGTCCACGTACTCATTTTTAAGCTAATGATTAAAATCCATCGCAAAATGCATCTTTTCATTATTTCAAATACTTATCAAAATGACAACAACTTCAAGTGAACTCCGTCAGACAGACATTTACTCCTTGACAAATCTTTAGACAATTGATATATAGAATAAACCGTCAACTGTTAAAATACAGTAATAACAACGCTACCAATGTTACTGAACCAGATGCGCATTTCGACTATAAATGTCTCATCAGTGATGTTAGAAGCCAAAATACTTGAAAATCTATAACTTATCAAAAAGTTAAAAAGCTGATATAACCAAAAAGGACAAAAAGTATATAGCCAAAGCCAGGATTTGAATCAGAGCTTTACATGAGGGAGATGTATTCCTTAATTGAGAAATGAGAACCTAATTTTATTTTGAAAAAATTACGTTGATCAACTAACCATGTAAATGAATAGGGTTTTATTTCTAATGAACCCTAGTATTGAACGGGGAATGTAGGACAGAAAGTCACAGGACAAAACGTCACAGACAAAAAGTCACGTACAAAATGACATAGGACAAAAAGTCACAATTCAGTTTTTGTAAAAAAAGAAAACACTTATTTGAAAAAAAGAAAAACATGTTTGTATTTTTCTTGAACCATAATCTATAAAAAGCTACTTTGTAATTAAATATGTTTAATAAATATCAATAATGATCAAATAATTGTTAAGAATACAAAATGTCAATTTTGAAAGTAGCTTGGTCACGGGTAGTAACGTCGTCGTACCGAGGAGTGTTTAGTACAGTGATTTTGTCATAGTTTGGATAAGTCGGTCATGGATTAGTTAGATTACTTCCCAGAAAGATTGCCTCAGTTCTCTTCAAATGAGCAAATAAAAAGCAAGTTACATGTTTGAATCGATAATGTTACTCAAACAATCTAAATTGAAATTGTTGTTTTTAAGAAATTAACGCAGGATAACCGAAATATCGAAATTGGTATGGTTTGGTTAAGCGATTGACATGGTTCAGTTAAGTGTCTAGAAATTCGTCATGGTTTTGGTCAAATTTGTCATGGTTTAAATTCAAATTAATACATATTTGTTTCACCTTAATATTGATAGTTTGTTTGAAGGCGCTTGTGAAAAAAACAAAGTTACACAATTTACCAATTGACTAAGAAGAAAAAAAGTCTTGTTAACCGAATTTGGTGGGTGTAATGGGCAAACCGAACATTTATACATTTTAAGCTCACATGGCCCACAGGGCCAAGTGAGCTTTCCTCATCACTTGGCGTCCGTCGGCCGTCGTCGTCGTCCCTCGTCGTTAACTTTTACAAACATCTTCTCCTCTGAAACTACTAGGTCAAGTTTAACAAAACTTGGCCACAATCATCATTGGGGTATCTAGTTTTAAAAATGTGTCCGATGACCCGGCCCGCCAACCAAGATGACCACCATGGCTAAAATAGAACATAGGGGTAAAATGTAGATTTTGGTTTATCTACACTATTAAATTTCGAGTCGACGATTACATAATAATAAATAGCAAGTGTATGTAATGTAGCGTAGCTTAATTAATTAAACCCCAAATAAAGTTCCGTAGCTGGTTCCTTACCGACTACGTTTTGTAAGCAGGCGGAAATGGTTTTGTATTCAATTTGTCTTGAATTTATGACAACTCGGCCCACGGCCAACTCGCACCACTCAAACACTCTCACTAATTATTACAACTTGCATCACTTTATCAAACTCGCACCACTAAAAAAAAAGAGATATAACAAACTCGAAGAAATGTGTTTAATCATTACATTGTTTTCTTCTTCTCTTAGTAAATGTCTCCTTTCTCGGAGCACCAGTGTCACACAGAGACAGAACTTTGTCTCCGAGCCAACGATCGTCTAGAGTATTATATATATAATAAATAGTTAGTGTATGTAATGTACTTTAAAACTTCATATAGTAATTGCTTTAATTAGCGTAGTGTAATTAATTAAACCCCAAATAAAGTTCCGTAGCTGGTTCCTTACCGTCTACGTTTTGTAAGCAGGCGGAAATGGTTTTGTATTCAATTTGTCTTGAATTTATGACAACTCGGCCGACGGCCAACTCGAACCACTCAAACACTCTCACTAATTATTACAACTTGCATCACTTTATCAAACTCGCACCACTCAAAAAAAAAAGAAGAAATATAACAAACTCGAAGAAATGAGTTTAATCATTAGATTGTTTTCTTCTTCTCTTAGTAAATTCCTCCTATCTCGGAGCACTAGTGTCACATAGAGACAGAATTTTGTCTCCGAGCCGACGATCGTCTGAAGTATTATATAATGATAAATAGTTAGTGTATGTAATGTACTTTATAATTTCATATAGTAATTGCTTTAATTCGCGTAGCTTAGGGTGGTACATAACACTACATGGAGATAACTCTGTAAAAATCAGCTCAACGTTTTAATCACGTTCTATTGTTAAGGAAATATTAAGCTTCTCAATGATCATAATTAGTGTTTGTCAAACTGCTATATATCCAATGAAATTTTTCCGATAAAGTGTGTGGTTCAAGTTTTTTGAAATTTTTATATTTTTGTCAAAGGGTCAAAGTAAATATTTTGTCAAATTTTATGAAAATTAAACGAGCCAAATTAATTCTAGTCAAGCTGTTTGGTACCACCTTAATTAATTAAACCCAAAATAAAGTTCCGTAGCTGGTTCCTTACCGGCTACGTTTTGTAAGCAGGCGGAAATGGTTTTGTATTCAATTTGACTTGAATTTATGACACCTCGGCCCACGGCCAACTCGCACCATTCAAACACTCTCACTAATTTTTACAACTTGCATCACTTTATCAAACTCGCACCACTCAAAAAAAAAAAGGATATGACAAACTCGAAGAAATGTGTTTAATCATTAGATTGTTTTCTTCTTCTCTTAGTTAATTCCTCCTTTCTCGGAGCACCCGTGTCACACAGAGACAGAACTCGCACCACTCGAAAAAAAATACTACAAACTCGCTCCACTGAAGAAATGTTTTAAATCATCAGAGAGTTCTAGATTGTCTTCTCTTAGTTATTTCCTCCATTCTTGGAGCACCCGTATCACACAGAGACAGAACTTGACTCGCACCTTTCGAAAAGAAAAGAAATACAACAAATTAGCACCACTGAGAAATGTTTTAATCATCAGTGTTCTAGGTTGTCTTCTTCTCTGAGTTATTTCCTCCGTTGTAGGAGCACCTGTGTAACACCGAGACAGAAGCTACTAATTGGACATTCAAACTCCTATGAAAGAAGAACTGACAAACTAATCAAAATTATCAACATAATGCATCAGTGCATAAAAACAGTTTGAGAAACACGAACCCAAGCTGTGTATCACCATAAATATTTCAAGTAGTCTCAAAGCCGCGCTCGCGCGGGTTTTTTCTAGTATCTCTGAAACCAAAGCATTTAGAGCAAATCATCATTAGGGTATCTAGTTTAAAAAACGTGTCCGATGACCCCGCTTACCAACCAACATGGCCGACATGGCTAAAAAAAGAACATAGATTTAAAATGCAAGTTTTGTCTATTATTTTTTGAACCTTTATAAATAGAGAAAATCTGAAAGGAGCAAAAATGTTCAGAATAATGAGCTCTACCAATTTTCCATATACGTCAAAACTGTTAGACAAATTCTTATAGGAGTTCTTGCCCATAAATGACAAATTTTACCATTTTTTTTTCATTTTTGCCTATTTTCATGAAAACTATGATGTTTAGAGAGAAATTTTTTTTTTTACGAAATGCCTCATATGATTTAAATTATAATAGATAAATAAACACTTTAAATCTCAAAAATGATCAGCAAGGCAAGATCTATTAAAAAGTCAAATTTTGACGATAAAGTTAGTAGACTGTCACTCTTCATAGGAGTGATCGCCCTTAAATGGGGATTATTTTCTACACTCTTTTGTGTTTTGAGCAAAATTGAAGAAGATAGAAGATCAGTAATAGAAGATCAACAAAATAGAGATTTTTGTCATGAAGTCTATTCTCGTCTACAATGTTGAAGAGTGTCCTTTGTTTGAAAGGCACATAGACCAAGGTGAGCGACACAGGCTCTTTAGAGTCTCTAGTTATTTTTGGTGTTTTTCTAAGATATAATTTATATAGCCACTGCTCTTTTTAACTGGCATTCAATATAATAAATTACAAAAACAAAAAGCGTTGCTTCTGTTTCACCTAGACTCTTTTCTCCATATGTCCCTGAAAAAAGTAAAATAAAAAAAATACCGAACTCCGAGGAAAATTAAAAACGGAAAGTCCGTAATCAATTGGCAAAATCAAAAGCTCAAACACATCAAACGAATGGATAACAACTGTCATATTCCTGACTTGGTACAGGTATTTTCGTATGTAGAAAATGGTGGATTAAACCTGGTTTTATAGCTAGCTAAACCACTCACTTGTATGACAGTTGCATTTAATTCCATTATATTGACACCCATGTGTGAACAAAACAAACAGACATAATAGGTAAAAATGTCAAAAATAGGGGTACAGCAGTCAACATTGTGTTATAATCGTAATCACTATAAAAACAAACAAATATGTAACAAAGAAACACAAAAAGGCATATAGACAAAGCACATTGGCAAAATGAAAGACAAGAATACAAAAATTTACCATAGCACAATAACACAATGACGGGATGTATAAGTACAGAGCCACGTCATATGTAACAAAGAAACACAAAAAGGCATATAGACAAAGCACATTAGCAAAAATGAAAGACAAGAATACAAATATTAACCATAGCAAAATAACACGACGGGATGTATAAGTACAGAGCCACGTCATATGTAACAAAGAAAATCAAAAAGGCATATAGACAAAGCACATTAGCAAAATGAAAGACAAGAATACAAAAATTTACCATAGCACAATAACACAATGACGGGATGTATAAGTACAGAGCCACGTCATATGTAACAAAGAAACACAAAAAGGCATATAGACAAAGCACATTAGCAAAAATGAAAGACAAGAATACAAATATTAACCATAGCAAAATAACACGACGGGATGTATAAGTACAGAGCCACGTCATATGTAACAAAGAAAATCAAAAAGGCATATAGACAAAGCACATTTAATTTAGCAAAAATGAAAGACAAGAATACACAAATATTACCATAACGAATAACACAATGACGGGATGTAGAGTATAGAGCCACGTCAAATGGATATTCCAAAAAAAAACCAGACTAAACAGTAAAAATAATATTCATAAAGACAAATAAAAGAACACTATAACGTGTTATTAAGATGACTCTGCCAGGGATAATTATCGTGAGAGGCGTCAATAGTTAAATGATTAAAGACGTCTACTTAGAGATGCAAAACGTAGCAGCTAGTAAAATAATAATCTTTGTTTTACAATTTTTTTCTAGCAAACTATACATCGGTTGTTTTTATTTGAACCAGATTATGTCTATGATGAATAAAAGGAGATGGAAAAGGGGGGGGGGGGGGGGTTATACGCATGACACAGTTACCCAACTACAAACATGATACAGTAACCCAACTACAAACATGATACAGTAACCCAACTACAAACATGATACAGTAACCCAAATACAAAAATAACCAAACGATATTGGGAGGGGACCACACAGTCTTCAAACCTCCACGGAATAAAATGTTAACATGGACAACAGATAAAGGAATTAATTTGAAATTTGCTATCAAAGTTCCGAATTTAAATATATGAAACATCACAATTTTAAATTAGAAATAGGTCCATTTTTACGAATGAATAAAAATGAATATGTTTTGTCATATTGTATAAGTGTATTGTGTAGTATCACTTAACCAGTTTAAGCATTTTTCTTCTATTATACAATAAAGTTCAGATAATATCAGAAAAAGCTCTGTCCGTCTGGTATTTAGTATGAGAAAATATACATCTATAATATGTGATCGAAAAATTATAATTTTAGAATTCCAAGATACTTTTGTTTAGAACAAGTACATTTAAACTATGTACGGCATTATTTTTTACCCAACTAGACGAGAAATCACAGAGAATAAAATGGATGAAGATGATTATTGGCAGCAGAATTCCATTCTGAAATTGAATCTTGATTGTTTTATTAGTTGTTATTGGCTTGTAACTTCCAGTAAATACAAATAAAATGTACTAACAGATCGGTTCTTAGTGTCTTTGGTGTTAATGTAATTTGATTATTTTGCTTGGTATCGATCTGATGATGCAAGTCCTTTTCAACTGATTTTTACAGTTTGTTGTGCTGTTACACTACTGCTCAGGTTAGGGCAAGGGAAGGGTTGAGAGCCTGCAGTAGACATTTAACCCTAGCCATATTCTGTATGTATCTGTCTATAGTCCAGAGTCTGTAATGCAGTGGCTGTCGTTTGTTACTGTATATTATATTTGTTTTTTGTTTACTATTTTCATTATAAATCAGACCGTTTGTTTTCTCGATTGAATTGCTTAACCTTTAGTTTTGTCGGAGCTTTCAATTTGCAATTGCTTGCTAAAAGGTATGGTTTTGCTAATTGTTGAAGGCCGTACGGCGACCTAACATTTACGTCATTTTGTCTCGGGTGGATAGTTGTCTCATTAAAAATCGTACCGCATCTACTTATTATATATTACTTCAAAAGTAAATTGCTTTTAATGAATTTATATATAACCCTCGTGATCTCTTTATATATGCGTGTTCTATAATTATGATAACTATAATGAAAATATCATGATTTTACTGTAGAAGACTTATTTTCTCGAGCGATGTATTTTCGCGAGTAGAATATCAACGTTAATATGTGAAACTCAGATCTACTCGTATGGAAAACAACAAGAACATAAGGAACTGGCGACAATATATTGCCTTAAAATAGGATAGAATGGGTTAAACGTGAAAAAAAAGTATCAGCGAAAATATTTGTTTAACAGTATTTCAATAGTTGTAAATAATGCCTGTTTATTTTGATCGTTACTCTTCCATCATACACAACAGGAATCACAGAACTGAACCATGTCGAACATGAACTAAACCATGACTTTACTGAACCAAACCATGACACCAAATTTTCAGAAATCTTAAATTGTGTGCAAATGTAGCTTTTTTCCAGAATACTTGACGGCAGGTTTATATCATAACGAAACATGTGATGTAACAGACAGTAAAACAATCACTTTTCTTTATGCATAACAAACGAATAACAACTTTTAAATTTTGACATACGCAAGTATTATTCTGTGTCAAATTATAACTATATGATACAAATTTTAATGTACTAAAATATTAGCCATAAACAAAGATACTTACCAGCTTGAATTCATGTTCAGAAGTTCCTTTAGCCAAAAAATCCGAATGTTTATATTGTGTCATTGTTTGTCATTAAAAACACAATCATGTCCAAGTTAACCAAACTATGACAAAATCACTGAACTAAACGCTCATCGATATGACGACCTTACTACCCGTGAAGGTACTTAAACAGCTTCATGGTGCCAAGAAATATATTCTTTTCATGATTAAAATTTAATAAATTTTCATTTATCAAGGCTAATGACAATTTCCTTAACTTTAAAATGAATATAAGTAATAAAAAGACAAAAATCAAGATCTTTCTCTTATATATCCAAACAATTGTCAACAAATTATTTGTGAATTTTCGTCCTGTGACTTTCTTTCCGTTTACCTTGAACGGACATACATGTACTCTTCACACTCAATGCCTTACAAAAAATTACACAAAACTGACCTAATACTACTCTTATAGTACAGCTGGCACACTTCGTCTAGTAATGGACTTCTGGTAAAACCCATATCGTGCAGGCGGCTGCCTGTATGAGAGGTCCTGACATGACTAAATGTGAACATATTCAAAAGAAAAATCAACGGCCTATAAACGAAGAAAAAATATAAATACGAATAAAATGAATCCACAGTTAATAAATACAGCATGTTCTCCCAGACTAAATAGCTTGCTGTTCTGTGTGAGCCAAGGCTCCGTGTTGAAGACCGTACTTTGACCCATATTGGTTTACTTTTATCAAATTTTGACTTGGATGGAGAGTTGTCTCAATGGCACTCATACCACATCTTCTTATATCTGTATACAAAAATTATCTCCCTTTGACATTTAAAAAAAAAACAATTCCACCAATCAAGGATTTGTATAGTAAGTCTTACTATACAAATCCTTGCACCAATCAATTAAAAGATTATAAGGTTTAAACGTCCAGCTAGTGATGTTGATCTGATCATGTCCTCATGGTGCAATGATCGTCTTTGAGTAGTATTAGGTCGGTTTTGGAAGTAAACAAACAGCAGATAGTTGGACGATTTCCTAACTTTGTAGAAAAGGACTGATGTGGATAGTTTAAACAAAATAACATTTTTGTACATGCATGTATATATGATTGATATATGTTTTATTTAAAGTAGAAATGATTTATATTAAACAATTTAAATTAAAGCGAACAACAAACATTTTTTTTTCTATTCAGAAAGGTATACCTGTAATTAATAAAATTATAATTTGTAAAAATGCTGATATAAGTATCATAAAATGTAACAGATACCTACAATATATATCCTACTGATTTCACCTTCAATCATCAGGGATTAAAAATATGAAACGTTAACTGTAAGAATAATAGATGTTGTAATTACAATTGATGAAATTTGATTATTTATGTAAAGTTCTCATTTAATAGAAAATACCTGCATTTTTTCAATTTTGATTTATTTATTTTGTATTTAAGCTGGAGAAAATATAAGTTTATGAACATATATAAATAACATATTGTGCCTTTCTGATACTGGAGATGTCAAAATTTGTTCAAAGTTGAATATATTTAAATATATTAACTACATTCACAAGTGATTTAAATGCTATGTAATACAAAATATGTCAAACAACTAGAAATTTTCTGAGTCCAGATTGCTGAAAATTTTCTAAGTCCAACATGCAAAGAAATTTCTAAGTCCAATGCATAGAAAATATTCTAAGTCAATTCCAAGTGACTCGGAATGATTTTACAAAATTTCCGAATGATTCCAAATCCTTCTGAATAGGTTCCAAGTGGTGAATTTTCCAAGTCACTCGGATTCCAAGTTCTTCCGTGTATTTCCAAATACTTCCAAGTAGTTCCAAATCAGTTCCAAATTAAAATTACTTCTCACTTGGAACTCCTGTGTACGGGCAGTAAGGCGATCACGATGTCCCATGATTACCTCAAATAGTTCATTTGAGGTAATCATGGTAATATCGAATTGTAGATTTCATAACGCGATTTATTATCCCTACATATGTATTTATTATGATAGCATTAGCATGTGTACATACCTTAAATACAATTAAACATAACAGTTGTTACTAGCTGTTATCAAATTCGTCAAATGTGTACTAGGAAGTAAGTAACACGTCATTTTCTCTAATCACGTGAACATGGTGAAATAGCAACAGGTTAGATAATTTTAAAATACAATCAATAACCTAACAAAATATCAACCTGAGGGGGTAACACGAATGACCGAATAACCCCGTTATTAGCCAAATAACTCTTGTAATCACCGAATAACACTTGAAATTTTAATATTAGCACATATTGGTGACATTTAAACATTGATAATTAAATAATGTTGTATTATAAGTGTATTTTTTAACTTAAAAATGATTTATAGAAAGCAGGTAAGTTCATAAAGATCGCATTAAATATTAGTGTGTACATCCAACATGGCGACCAAGGAAAACACAATGGGAAGAATAAAAGAATGATTGCATACAATCCCTCAACGTGTTCATTTTAGACCACCAAAGTGGAGCCCTCACGCCACGTCAAGGCAATGAACAATGTGAGGGTGGGTGCCTCCCCTTTTAAAGAAAATATGGATATTTAACTGTTTACAATAATAATTTTTTTTGATAGTTATTAAAATCAAAGCACTGTAAGCGCTGTAGGCAGTTAACCAAAAACCAAGGCAAACGTAATTATGAAAACTGTGGCAGTGTTGCTTCAATTTTTTTTTAAGATTTGAAAGAACAAACATTAAACATTCGTATATTGTACATTTATGCTCATTAAATGAATTGATTATTAAGGCAAATTAATTAATATTTCATCAAGGTTTTCAAAAGCAACTCATATATCAATGTAAATGACCCCCATCTTCACCACCAAGTGCATGATGTTACTCCATACCAAGTTTGGAATAAAATGACAGGGGATTATAAAACAGTTGGTCAAACATTCTCGGGCTTTACACTGCTTGAAAGATTTATATGTTTTCTTTAAAATGAGCCATAAATGAAAATTATTATAGGCCCAGAAATAATTTAATAAATAATTAAAGTAAATTCAATTAACCTAGACTCATTTTTTGCATCAATAAAATTTTATAATAAACAAGAAATATTTGTAACAGGATGCCGTTACGAAGTCTCCCAAACAAAGCCCCCATAATTCGTCATTCCCATGGTCTCCTGACATTGGGCAAAGTCCTGTTCATATTGGTTTGGTCTAGTAAAGTGATATGCATATGTGACACCTAGGAGATTGACCCTGTATGTCATTCAAATCTTTTTGAAATGATGAACAGGAATAAATATGGTTTAGTTGTGGGTATCTCGACCGTTTACAAGTTCTCAAATAGGAGGGGGTGGAGTGACCCCAGGGACCCCCTATATTTCATTTGATTTGTTATATTGTCCCATACATGATTACATATGGTTTAGGGGTGGGGATCTCGACCGTTTCCAAGTTCTCAAACAGGAGGGGGTGGGGTGACCCCAGGGACTCCCCAAATGTTTCATTTGATTTGTTATATTGTCTCATACATGAATATATATGGTTTAGGTGTAGGGATCTTGACTGTTTACAAATTCTCAAACAAGAGGGGATAGGGTGTCCCTATGGACTCCCCCTATATTTCATTTGTTTTATTGTCCCATACATGAATATATATGGTTTAGGGGTGGGGATCTCGACCATTTCCAAGTTCTCAAACAGGAGGGGGTGGGGTGACCCGAGGAACTCCTCATATATTTTATTTGATTTGTTATATTGTCCCATACATGAATATATATGGTCTAGGGGGGGATCTTGACTGTTTACAAGTTCTCAAACAGGAGGGGGTGGGGTGTCCCCAGGGACTCCCCTATATTTCATTTGATTTGTTTTATTGTCCCATACATGAAAGTATATGGTTTAGGGGTGGGAATCTCAACCATTTCCAAGTTCTCAAACAGGAGGGGTTGGGGTGACCCCAAGGACTCCCCATATATTTCATTTGATTTGTTATATTGTCCCATACATGAATATATATGGTTTAGGGGTGGGGATCTTGACTGTTTACAAGTTCTCAAACAGGAGGGGGTGGGGTGACCCCAGGGACTCCCCATATATTTCATTTGATTTGTTATATTGTCCCACACATGAATATATATGGTTTAGGGGTGGGGATCTCGACCGTTTACAAGTTCTCAAATAGGAGGGGGTGGGGTGATTCCCAGGGACTCCCCATATATTTCATTTCATTTGTTTTATTGTCCCATACATGAATATATATGGTTTAGGGGTGGAGATCTCAACCATTTCGAAGTTCTCAGACAGGAGGGGGTGGGACGATACCGGGGACTCCCCCAAATTATTTTCATTTGATTTCTTTTATTGTCCCATACAAGTATATATATATATATATATATATTGTTTAGGGGTGGGGATCGCGACGGTTTACAAGATAAAAGTACATTTTCAAATTGAATGGGGTTGGGATGACCCCAGGGACTCAACCTATATTTTGGTTGATATTTGTATTGTCCTGTTCTCATTACTGAAGACTGCATGTGTCTATCACTTTCTGTTTTCGAGAAAGAGTCATTTGAAAATTTAAAAAAATAAAATCCCATAGGGTTCTATAGTAAACCCCTCCCTTCTTCAGGCCCCTCCAAATACCCCTTAATAGACCCCAATGCACAAACAAAAGATTAATGGCTCCGCTAGACATGTAAGTCTAATATTTTATGAAACCCTTAGTAAATCTGACAAACGGTCAAAGTTGTCTTCTTAGACGGTTTGAGTGGATTCGGTCCGACTTGTCTCGGGGATGAGTTGTCCACATTACTTTAAAGATCCCATCAACGTCGATTTCCGCATCTGTTTCATGACCTCGTTTCATTCATAAAATAAAAAAAACCTTATTTGGCAAGATAAGTTAAAAATTACCGCCCACTTATATAACTTTATTTCCTCTATCATAGAGATTTGTTGTACATGAACAATATTCCTGTGCATTTTGCCATTGGGGAAATATAAACGACTTGTAATTACGGATTTTCGGCGATGAAATATTTCATACAATTGTTCTTTGACATCGTAGTCAAAAGCACAGGGGATAATAAACTACGTACGGATTTCTATTGAGCACTACTTCCTATGTGCAACTTCAAACGTTTTGGGTAGTTTGACGATCATTTAAGGTTTTTCTGGTCATATTTTTTGTATTCCAGAAATGAAAGTATTAAAAAAATGTCCAATTAGTTATAAATAACATAATAGCCAGCTAGATAATAACAATGGCACGTATTTCAGCATTTCTTGGGTAGAACACAAATCTAGGGTGCTCGCATAAGGCAGCTTAACTGCCTAAAAATAATATTATAATAAAAAATTTCTACTTTTAAATAAAACATCTGTGTATTATTTATTTTTTTTAATTTAAAAATGGAGAGTAACCAAGCCCTTTTAAAACTACTAAGATATCCTGCACAAGGCACGGGCTTATCTGTCATAGTCCGCGAAAACAACTTATTTAGAACTTATTGTTAAAAAATATTTATTATATTGAGTAAATCGTTAAGAAAACTAATTGGTGATTGGAGTAATTGCATTGCTTTGATGTACTTGATTACAAGTGTTATTTGGCTAATAACGGTGTTATTCGGCCATTCGAGGTACCGCAACCTGAGGCCCTTAATTAGCAGCATATATGTACTGCTTAATATACAATAACAGATCATGTAGTATTCTTTCAAATAAAATTAATGACTAATGATACAAATGTTAACCGAGAATCTTGTCTACATTCGAATATTTCAGTGCACACGGGAAACTCTATATTAATAAAACATATCAAAGATACCAGGCTTATAATTGTGTACACCATACGCGCCATTCGTCGATACAAGACTCATCAGTGACGTTCAAATCATAAAATTTACACGGCCAAATATACATGTAGTACGAAGGCGAAGAGCATTGAGGACCCAAAAGTCTGAACATTTTTGCCAAATTAATATATACAAAAGATTAGGACACGAGTTTTCCTGCTTTGGACAGTGATGCTCCTTTAGCCTCTTCTTACGTTGTGCATTTTTTTTCACTTATTATCAAATGTTACCAATTAAATGCAGGGGTAAGATCTTATAATATTGTTTTAATCGGTACTTTGATTTTTATTTTAAGATAAATTAAAACATAACGAAATATGTATTTTCATTCAGTTCTGAAACTTACTCCCAGTCGATACTTGTATGTATTGCACAATGATTTTCAGACTGTGTATGACGACTTTTTTCTTAATCCGTTGGATTTCTACTGGTTGATACTTTAGTCTGGGAGAACATGCTGTATTTATTAACTGTGGATTCCTTTTATTCGTAGACACCAATTGTCGTTGATTGAAGAAAAAAATGGTTTTAGTGAATATTTGAATTCGTAGTTTTGCCAAAGTCTACTTACAAGCCTATTGAAATTTTGTACTACTTTGACATTTGAATTCGTCGTACAATTACAACCCCGAATTCCTAGAAAATTGATATCCCACGAACGATAATGAATCCCAACTACTAGTAGTTGTTACTGACTTTGAACTAGCTTTCAAGAACTGCGAGCACTCTGAGATCGATTACTTAGTCTTTAGTCTTTATGCAAGTTATTGTCTGTGCTTTGTGCCAATCTGATGAGTCAAGCCATTTCCAACTGATTTTCACACTATGTTCTTATGCTGTTACACCACTGTCTCAGGTTAGGGCAACGGATGCTCCTTAACAAACATGTTTAACGCCGTAGCATTCGTCATGTGCCTGTCCTTAGTCAGGATCTTGTATTTGTAGTTGGCTGACTGTCATATTTTTTCTTTGTTTATTGTTTTTTTTTGCCCAAATCAGGCCGTTGATTTTTCTTTTGAATATGTTCACATTTAGTCATGTCAGGACCTCTCATACAGGTAGCCAGCCGCCTGTACGATATGGGTTTTACTCATTGTTGAATGCCTACGTTCATCTATAGTCGCTTACATGCACGTCATTTCGACTCATGTGGATATAGTTGTCTCAATGGCTATCATTCCACATATCTTATGTTTATATTGTATACCAGTAGATCATTCGGTTCAAAACTGTTATTCCGAAACAGTAACAGGTTCCAGACAATAGAAAAAATAATAATTAAAAATGTCTACCAAAGGCTTTGATAGGTTGAGCTGTCTGTTTCATCTGGATTAGAAATAAATATTGTACCTTTATAAAACCAGGCTTCTAATTTTGCTCGCCAGTCACGTTTTTTGTCATCAGTGGCCCTAGAATCAAACAATTAGAAGGCCAGATGAAATACAAAGTAGACGAGAATTGAAAACAAAAAAATCTGAAAAGTTTTGCCAAATATGACCAAGACTATATATACTTGAAGGTCGAAAAACCCCTGTGTTTCGAATAATTCAACATTTTATAAACGGTAATAATAATTAATTTAAAAAAAAAAGAAATGTTTATATATTTCAAGTCATCAATTATGGTTAACCTCTGAGAAACGGACCTAACCATGAAACTTAATTCACCAATGAAGCATGAACATGAGGTCAAGGTCAGATGAACTCTGCAAGACAAACATGTAAACCTTACAACCTTGCCAATCCACCAAATGTAGTTGACCTATAGCTAATTGTATCCGATACACAAAATAAAACAGAATAAGTCAACATTGATAAAGAACCATGAAAATGAGTCAATGTGAGATGGAACCGGCCAGACAAGCACATGTACACCATACAATCAATTCACACACGAAATTTAATTGAACTATTGCTTACAGTAATGAGTGTCTGAAATTGAGATAAAACCATGAAAACTTAACATCAATCAATGTACCATGACAATGAGGTAAAGGTCAGATCAAACCTGCTAGACTGACATTTACACTTTACAATCATTCCATTCACCAAATATAGTTGACTTACTCTGAGACTACTATAACACATAGTAACTATGTGTTATAATAGTCTCAGAGTAGGTCAACTATATTTGGTGAATGGAATTATTAGAAGTCTCAGACCTACTGCTTGGAAGTATCTAAAATATAGACTTGACCCTGTTGAACACGAAAACTTAACCTTAATCAATGATCTATGCTTACAGTTTCTGTGCATCACTTATGGTTTTAAACATAATAGGCATAAATGCTGATGATATAACAGTAAATCTTATAACAGGTCAATTTAGCATTTCATATTGACATTTCTGTAGATCTTTTATTGCGCTGATCATTTTTGCTGTTTTCAGTTTGTCAGTCTATTGAGGTTTTCAAGTAATTAGCAAAAGTACTTAAATTGGTCAAAAATTGTCACTAAAAGTAAACAACTCATAACAAGGAGTCATAAGGAGTCATCTGATAATTTGGGTACGTGGAAAAAAGGTATGTACACACACAGTGACCTTTAGTTGCTGATATAATTACATAAACGTCATTTGGTCACTTGTGGATAGTTGTCTCATTGGCAACCATTCAGTGCCATTATATTTCTATTTTTATAGATCTTTACATTCTTAACATTTTGCCCTCCGTGATGTTTTTGATCAATTATGGTTTCAAGATATTAGACAATTACTTGCATTTTACTTCTACATTCCATTATTAGCATTGGCAAAATTCGTTGATCATGTACCTTAATATTATTTATAACGTATATTCTAAACACCTTAAGATCTAAAATACATTTTGAATATTTTGCAAATTAATACTTTTGGTCATTTATATCAGAAATGTATGTAATGTTTATATTAATGCGGTTAATGCTACAGGATAAAATTTGTAACAATTAAAACTGAAATTTTTATTGTAATATTTGTACATTGCATTTATTAACCTTCCATTATATTCTATTGTCAATTATTTACGCTTGAAAAATGCAGACATTCAATTCTGAACTCAAGTAAACTAACAAAATATACTTTACTCCTAAATATAGAATTTACATAAGTTCAAACCCCAAGTAGGGACATCCCTTTGATCTCTCCCATTCACCTGTATATCTTTTGCTTAACTGGGACATTGGTCTGACTGTGTAGGATGTATATGTATGTGGCCACGTCCAGTCAGTCTTTGAAGAGTCTGTAGGTGGTAAATTGCACGGCAAAGTGTCACCCTAAACAGCAGACCCTTCTTTTCCAGTGAGTCAAAATCCTCACCCTTAATCCCAGTCAACCCATTTTGTAGAAATTTCCTCTTGCATTGTTTGTTTGTTCTTGTCCTGAATTGGCATGAAATATTTGCCACTGGATGTTAAGCAATTAGTTATCAATCTATACATAAATCTGAAGAAAAACTCACTTTTTTCTTATCATTACAAATAAGATTATATATGTAAACACCCTAATACCATAAGATTTGGTATGTTATTCCACATCAAGGGGTTACACACTTTAAATTTAGGACTGATTGTAACAATAAACTTATTCAAATAAAAAATCATATCAGTCAGGTACTTAAAATGTTTTGAAATATTTCTTAAATAAGGAGATGAATTAACAAACAAGCAGTCATAACAATAGATACAATTCTCACTTTACACACAAAGCTACACTAAAGAATAAGAGGTCAAATTTTATTTATAATGAATTTTACAGAACAAATGAATAAATAAAAAAATGATAATATTAGCACAAGAATGAAATTTTTAAACAATGTCAAGCCAATGTGTGGCTTCAGTTATCTGGGTATGTCAGTTGAAATCTGTAGTAATCCTGCATGCTCTGAAAAATAAAAAGAGAAGTCATAATGAACATGTTGAAGGTTAATCCGGAAATGTGCTTTGGACACATCATATTTATTTATACCTAAAAGTGTATAAGATCTTCATGTGTGTTTAAGTAAATTAAATTTAGAAAAAAAATAATGGCTAAAATCCCATATAATATGGGAATACAAATCCTAAAATTGTAAAAATGAAAAGAGAGCATTTCCATGAAACCATCCATTGAAATTTTTATCTGTATTGGTAAATGCTACACAAAGCCAGGCATATGGACAAAGGCATATTATACCAAAACATACCCGTCTTTGTGACCAGTTAAGGAAATTGTCCTTGACTAATATATATAATAAATCTCTCTCATGAAAATGTCCTCGACTATAAACATATATAATACATCTCCCTCAAGAAGAACCCTTGGTCCACATTCCCTGGCTAGAGTATAGTCAGGCAGGCAGGTTCATGCTCACTCTGAAGGTTGCAAGTAGCAGACATACTCAGACAGGAAGGAACTCTTAACTCTTTTGTATGCCAAGTATTTCTCAAGTGCCTCAATAAAGTCTTCTTGTTAATAATTTTCGTCACAACTTTTTCTACATTTTTTGTTATTACATATTTGAAATTTTTCTTGACATGTAATTACAGTATTATGAAAACAAAAAAAAACATTTCTCACCTCTTTAAACACAGCACTCCCATGAACCTGTGCTGTCAGGGACAGTAAACCAGTATTTGTCAGTGTACTGGTTCCATTGGTCTGATCAAACTTCAAATATAACTGTCCATAATTATGGTATTTAGGATACTCATCCACTAATGGTAGCTCTATGTGATCTACAACTTCTGTTTCTAGTATGGCTATGTTGAAAAACTGGAACTGTAAAACAATTGAAAAATCTCTAATATGAGCGTGTAAATTGATCCTTTAATTTTCCTATCCTGCCTCAGTCAATTTTTTATCTTCAATTTTCAAATTTTTACTTTATATTTTTCTGTTTTGTATTGAAGATGAAATAAAAAAATGCATCATCCTTCCTCTGTTCTTTGTGATAGAGGAATGTGAATCTCACCATTAATTTCATTTTGCCTATACTTGTAAAAATTACAAGATATGAAAAGGGAGAGGGATTGCAATATAAAACCGAAGTTCTATAATGTTCAGACAAAACCGTGTCTAAGGGAATATTTATCTATTCTTATAAGCCTTTCCTAAGTATGCTTGTAGGATGCTTTGAGCCTTTCAGAGAAGCTTCTTAAGTTTATAATGCTGATCGATACTTATAAGGTTGCCTCTCAAAACTTTGAGACAAATTGTTCCATGTGAAAATTCTACATGCATTCATGCAAACAAAGAAATTATGCAGTCAAACTTTCTACAAATGTTACCTCTATCAATGCAAACCTATCTTGTCAGGTCACGTACTTCCTGCTGAAGTATAAATTACTATGCATTTTTAACCTTTTCAACCAAACATCGCCTCTCTTATGAGGTAATTTTTGTCTTGTTATTGGGGTGACCTTTTAAGGTTTGACTGTATATTTAAAACTTTCACACAACTTGATGATTTCCACTTTCCAACTTCTCATTTCTCAGTAGAAAAATGGCCCGAGAACACAGTTATTTCGTAGTGCATTTCTTTTAAACAAAGAACGCAAATTAAAAAAATCGCACCTGCTCTATCCGAAAAAGATTTCTACAGTGTAGTGTACTACTTTTGAGACAAATTATATCAAAATTATAGAAAAGTCTATCAGATTTAACTCAAAATATGGATAATTTTATGTTAAGGGGGTCTGTAATTTAGTTTGACACCTTCAGACATACTAATTTTGGACCTTTTAAAACTGGACCAAATCACTACTTTACCTAAAAATTCATGCTCCAAATTTTTTTTACATGTAATTTCATCCCCCTTCTTACTATTTTATGCATAAAATATAAATAAATAAATTTGGAAGGTGTATGAAAAAAATTTGCAAGTTATACACTGTCCACACTAGGGACTCTATTTGTAGACAACGAAATTAAAAGGACGATAACTGTGTACCTGGACCACATACTCTATGTCCCATTAAATGGCATTTACATATTTCAATAAATAAATAACACTCATGCTTTTACACACTAAATGATCTTCATTAATAGGGTGTGCAACTGACAAAAATAGCTACAACAGAGTAATAAGGAGAAACAAAGAAATCAATACTGTATAAGTTTAAAGGTCACCATCACTAATTGGTTGATTTAAATAATGCATTTTTTTCTCAACTAACCAGGGACATGTTTCTTTACTTGAAAGTGCAACTACTTACTATTTTTTTAATTACAACAAATAATTCGACTGGGTTATATCTAGTAAAGCAATAAAAAGAACTCGCAATCTGATATTTCATACATATATATATACATATTCAGTTTTCCCTGAAACCGCAACAATTAGCCTCACATTTTTGTAATTTCTGAATTTACATAAAAAAAAGTTAACCTTGAAAATGATTCAAGCTTTGACTTATCCTATGCATGCTATTGTTACCAACCTCATCAATATAACCTTGGTAATAGTTACTGCCATCTGTTCCTAAGTACAGGAATGTGTCTGCTGTGGATGAGTATTGACTCTGCAATAAATGCAATAAAGTTAAGCAATAATTTAGACACCTGTAATTTTAACAAAGACCATAGAAAATCTTATTATACATAGATATTTTGGTTCTTTGTTTGGTATGTCTTTTGTAGATGAAACGTGCATCTAGCATACAAAATTTTTACCCTGGTGTCTATGGTGAGTTTATTTCCTATGAAATGTTACTGGCATTGTGGTTAATAAGTCAAAATAACCAAGTCTAGAATTAACAGATTCTATAAAATTCTATCATCAACATCAAATTTCATAAATGACAAAAATTAACATATATATAAAGACAACCTCTGATGAGGTTCATCACTTGGGACAGGTATATAGATGTGAATCAGGGTTAAACTAGTTATTGGAGCACTGACCACCCCCCCCCCCCCCTTTTTTTTTAAACAATGATCAGTGGATCAAGATGTATTTACTCTTACCAAGTCTACTGGTTTTATATCTGTCGTCTGACTCGACAATGTTCCATCAATATAAAGCTTAAATGCACAGTCTAAAAATAGCACTTCCCTCCCCCTTTTTTTATTTTATAAAATCATGATCAGTAGAACAAGATGTATTTACTCTAGCTTACCAAGTCTACTGGTTTTATATCTGTTGTCTGACTTGACAATGTTCCATCAATATAAAGCTTTAATGCACAGTCTGAAAAGAGAAAAAGTTGTAAATACTTAAAGATTCATCATTATTTCAGTCATGGGGACTAATTTCCATAGAATCTTATAGGTGAATTGTTTACTCAACATTATTAAAGTGTCAGACCAAATACTAAATGATTATCTTGTTATATCAGAAGCATTCAGGGGAAATAAGCCTGAAACTTCATACAAATAATATTTCATTTAGGCCATTTCACTTAGTGGACTATCCCCCCCATAATTTTTAGTCACTTTTTACAGAGCTGACCTTCCTGGGCGCCTTTTTTAAAAACACTGATTTGCCACTGAATATGATCCACAAGTTGAATACAGAGTGACGGACAGATGTACAAAGTGATATAGTTATATAATTACCAGTTTCATCAAATATCAGTACTACACTAGTCCATTGATCTGCGGTGACAGCCGAGGCGGCCTGTACTGTTGAGTTTATATACTGTCCATTGACAATGCCGTTTTCTATCCACAAACATATGGTACGATTTTCTGTACACAATATTGGCATTTCTGTTGTAGGGTATCCTGTTTCCACCATGATCCATACATCAACGGTGAAACTGCAATTAAATAGATAAACAAGGATAAGTCAGATGTCCTTCTTCTCTCTCTATGAGCTTCCTTTATAGGGAACACCAAGGATAAATCCAAGTAAAATGTTTATGTCTATCTACACTATGAAAGTTTTTTTCACACGGTAAAAGGTAAAATCTAGTTAATATATACACTTTCTTATACGCACACAAAAAATGATATATATATATATATATATACACAGAATACGAATATTAAGAAAATGTCTTTCACTTTTATCTATTGGTCTATAAACAATGAACAATGTTTGCTTTAGACTTTAGTATTGTCCTCTCTCTTAATACCTTTTGGATCATACTTAAAATTTGTTTGTGTTGATTCGTTTTCAAAATTTCAATTCTGGGATAACCAAAATGAAAAGAAATGACAGTTAGACATGTAAATTAGATTGAACAAATTTCTATTTTAAGGATGTTCGATGAAATTGTTTTTAACTTTTTGACAAATATTCAGAATCCTCAGGTTTTATCCATGTTGTGCCATAAAAAGTTTTGCGGGGTTTTTTTTTGCCCCTTTACCCCTTCTTTTCTTTCATAATTTTAATATATAGATTTAAAAAGCCATTTTTGAAAATCTAATAGAATCCTTGTTATTTTTTTAGTTTTAGAAAGAAAATAGGCTCCAATGTTAAATGTATGAAAAATATAGAGAGAATTATTTCCCACTAAATTTTCAATGGCTTATATCTCAAAAACAAGAGGCTCATGAGAGCCTGATATCGCTCACCTGGCTGTAATTTCAGTTTCAGGCATTTGACTTATTTGTAGATATTACTTTGCTAAACAGTTTTGTCATTTACACTTTCTCTCTTTCTATAATAATATTAAAGATAATACATAACCCAAAACTGTAAAATTTCCTAAAAATTAACTATTTCTGGACAGTAACCCAACAATATGTTGTCCTATTGGTCTGAACATTACTTGACAGGTAGATCTAAACATGTTTAACACTTTCACCTATGTCAGTTTTGCTGTTACTGCTTTAGTTTTTTAGATGAAAGCCAAAAACTACATTTGACCCCTATGTTCAATTTTTAGAAACTGCCGCCATGTTTTTGAATGGATCAAATCCCTGAATACAATCTATAAACTAGATACCATAAGGAACATACAATTAAAGTTTTTAAGTATTTGGCAAAGTAGTTTCAGAGAAGAAGATTTTTGAAAAAGCAATTGGACTTCTACAAAAAATGTAAAAAAAAATGTTTTAAGGGCAATAACTCCTCAAGGGGTCAATTGACTACTTTGATCATGTTGACTTATTTGTAGATCTTACTTAGCTGAACATTTATTGCCATTTATACTTTCTCTCTATCTATTATAATATTAAAGAAAATAACCAAAAACAGTAAAATTTAATAAAAATAGCTATTTCCAACAGTAACCCAACAATGGGTTGTTGAACTCGTCTGAAAATTGCATAACAGATCAATCATGACCCATTTATCACTTTAACTCTCTTTCACTTTTGCTCTAACTGCCATAGTTTTTGAGATATAAGCCAAAAACTGCTTTTGTCCCCTAGGTTCTATTTCTAGCCATGGTGGCCATGTTTGTTGATGGATCAAAACTTCGGATACAATTCATAAACTAAATACCCTAAGGAACAATCAGTTAAAGTTTGGAAGTATTTGGCAAAGTAGTTTCAGAGAAGAAGATTTTTGAAAAAATAATAGACTTGCACGAAAAATGTAAAAAATAAACATTTCAAGGGCAATAACTCCTTAAAGAGTCAATTGACTCTTTTGATCATTTGACTTATTTGTAGATCTTACTTAGCTGAACATTTTTGCCTTTTACACTTTCTCTCTATCTATTATAATATTAAAAATAATAACCAAAAACAGTAAAATTTCATAAAAATAAACTATTTCAGACAGTAACCCTACAATGGATGGGCCAATTGGTCTGAAAATTTCATAGCAGATAGATCTTGACTTCTTGATCACTTTAAATCCTGTCACTTTTGCTCCAACTGCTATAGTTTTTGAAATAAAAGCCAAAAACTGTATTTGACCCCTATGTTCTATTTTTAGCCATGGCGGCCATGTTTGTTAATGGATCAAAACTTCGGATACAATTTATAAACCAGTTACCCTAAGTAACATTCAGTTAAAGTTTAGAAGTATTAGGCCCAGTAGTTTCAGAGGAGAAGATTTTTAAATGTTAACAAACATGATGAACAAATTGTGTTAAATTGTCTTTAAAGGGCAATAACTCCTTAAAGGGTCAATTGACAATTTTGGTCCTATTAACTTTTTTGTAGATCTTACTTTGCTGAACATTTTTGCTGTTTACAGTTTATCTTTTTCTTCAATAATATTCAAGAGAACCAAAAACTGCAAAATTTCCTTAAAATTTCCAATTTAGTGGAAGCAACCCAACAATGGGTTGTTTGATTTGTCTGAAAATGTCAGGGCTGATAGATCTTGACCTTTTGAACATTTTTACCCGCATGTCAGCTTTAATTTGCTCTAAATGCTTTAGTTTTTGAGATATAAGACAAAAACTGCATTTGACCTCTATGTTCTATTTTTAGCCATGGCGTCCATGTTTGTTGTTGGATCAAAACTTCGGATATAATTTATAAACAAGATACACTAAGGAACATTCAGTTAAAGTTTGAAGGTATTTGGCCCAGTAGTTTCAGAGGAGAAGATTCTTGAAATAGTTTACGATGACGACAGACGACGACGAACGCCAAGTGATGGCATAAGCTCACATGGGAACTTCGGACCCCGGTGAGCTAACAATGACATGGACCTTTCATTTTTTCTACTTTTTGTAGTTCCGTTCTTCGTGTACTCATAATCTAGAACATTCTTTTAAAAAGCTTGTTATTTTGAAACAGAGCAGCAAACAATGACCAGGTAACATCTTTAATATCTTTTACATTGGTTTTTTCTTAATTAGTATCATTACTGTCAATCAAACTTCAAATCCTTAATTTCATGCTTACATGTTTTCGTGTTTAAATTGTTTTACATTTGTCATGTCAGTGCCTTTTATAGCTTGCTATGTGGTAGGGTTTTTGCTCATTGTTGAAAGCTGTACAGTTACCTATAGTTGCTAACATCTACATCATGTGGTCTCTGGTGGAGAGTTGTTTTATTGGCAGTCATACAACATCTTTTTATTTTTATATTTACCTGTGATATATATTTAGATCACCAATATTAGTCAAAGAAACATAGTCTGAACTCCCACTGAAATATAGTGCCATATTTTCTCGATCGACACATTTCACTTTTAAATCGGACCACAGTGACATCTGTTGACCAAACTGGAATACTCCAACTCGTCCACCTGTTATACTCGTATCATAGATGTCGCCACTGTCTATCAGTAGAGAGTTGATGTCGTAAATCTTTAATCTGTTACAAAAGATAAATAGAGTTTTAATTTACATGCTAAGGAACTGGGACCAAAAGATAAATTCATTTCTCTTCTGGTTGTGGCCTGTTATCTATTTCTTGCATGATGAGATATATCTCATATCACACTGTGCGGAGTTTGATACAAAAAAGTGATACAGAAACTGTGTTTATTTGATTGGCTTATCCAGCATCATGAGACGATATTACAGCATTTCCATTGGCTATTCGTTAGGACATTGATAACTTTCAAAGGTTAAGACAATGTACATTTCGTCCATGGCAACGGATATATCTGATTTCTTCAATAATATACAAAACACTCACACTTTTCACCTGGAAATCTTCTGTTTGTAAAATTTTATTACATTCTGAAGCATACAAAAATTTTTAAAATGTCTGATGTTAAAAGTTTGATGCCGGAAAAACACATATGACGTCTGATACAGGCATGTGCAAAAGACTAGATCAACTATTGACGGTATTTTTAATTTAACACAATAAGAGCAATAAGAGCATTGACCATAAGAAAAATTGGTTTAACAGTTCTTAAGAATTGGATATCCCTTGATATCAACTCTCTTTATTTAATTTAAATAGTAATTATAAACTCGCTGAATGCTCATTTATCATTATATTGAAATTAAATAACTCGAGTTGATATCAAGCGTGATCTAATTCTCACTCCTTATGAGTATATAAGTATCAGTCCCACTAAGGTGTGAATTAGAAAATTTGGAAAATAGGAAGCAAAAATGGTTCCAGCATACTTTTAACATTTATTTTATGCCTGAAATAACTTTGTTCTATCATGAGTTTGTTTTCAAAATTCTTTTCAAAGAAAATGAGGGAGGCGAGTCCTGAATTAGACTGATCTATCATCTTCGCAATTTGCCACAGAAAAATGATTGAAAGAAATCCTCTTAAGTTCCAAAACTTTACTTAAATACTTCTCTCTGTCAAAATTTGACTTCACATCTCACATTTCTGTGCTATTGTGACAGAAAAATTAACCCTTTATATTTATTATTAACTGTAACAAAAAATTAAAACACAAGAACTTTACAATATTTTTGGATTTACAATGACGAAATAAAGAAATTATTATTCTGTCAGAATTTCAACAAAAAACATTACTACAGAAAAATGAAACTAGGCATTTACCTAATTTTACCCAGATCTGTGTTGTGTGTAAGAAACCATTTATAGGAGGTGAAGTTACTCCAGGCTACCAGGTTAGGGTCATGCCAAAGAACTGTTAACTCGTTATCTGTTGACGTATCTAGCCATAAGGCCTCAGCTAAAGACTGTGATGGTCCACTGTTGGAATTGACTGCCTGAAATAGTTTTCTAACAGTTAGCATTTTCCTTATAACAATAAATAATTTATCACTAAATTAAAAATCTAATTTAGGTGAGTTGGAATGATATATGTTTCTATATTCTCATTTTAGTAAGTTATTGCAGTTGTTTTTTAATTCAATGTTACTTCATCAAGCTTTAGGATGTTCGCTCCTCTTGTTTTTGAATTTTTGCCAGAAATTCGGAATCCTCTGGTTTTATCCATGTAGTGCCATTAAAAATATTTTGCAAACAAACCCCTACTTTTTTTTTCATATTTATATATAACATATAGTTTAAAAAGCCATATTTGAAAATCTTATAAAATTCTTATTTTTTCATAGTTTTTGAAAGAAAAAAAGTGCCAATGTTAAATGTATGAAAAATCCAGAGAGAATCACTTCCCGCCAAATTTTCAATGGCTTATATCTTGAAAACAAGCACATGGACCCTTCATTTTTTTCTGCTTTTTAGTTCCTTTAGTCATATACTTTAAATTTATAATAGTCTTTTAAAAAGCTTGTTATTTTGAAACAGAGTAGCGAACATCCTTAAATAAGGATGTTATGCAAATTTGTGTTAAGATTTTAGTGTCTGAGTTTGTGTGTTCAAGATGAAGGTAAATCCAGTAAAAAGAGCTTCGAAAACACAAAATTTATAAAGTGTTGTTTTCCATTGTACATTTTTAACTTAAATCACACAGAAGTTTTACCCTCTCCCCCCTAAAAAAAAACAACCTAAAATTTATGTTGTAATAGTTGGTCTATGATGATTTCACCAAAAAAAGAAATATTCCCCCTTGCTTAATTCAAAGGAAGAAAATAACCCACATTTCACATATCATGTTTATCTACTTACCGAGATATGAACTCCTTTTATACCACCCTTGTAAGTCGTGTTGTCAAAGTTATAGTTGTTTGGTCTCCAGGAGACTAGGTAGAACTTCCTGTTGTTGGCGTATCCAAAAATAAAGCCAACATAATTATCGTCTTCTGTAGAACGTACATAGACAGTACCGCTATACTCAATAGATCCATACGACTGTTCACCTATAAAACATGATTTCCTGATGATTTTATTGATGCCTATTATCCAGTGGCAAATACTATATGCACACTTGCAAAGGAGGTCATTTTCTTGAGAGGTATATTGTGACTAATTACTACTGTAAATTCAGAAATTATTGCATGCATTTATTATTGCGATTTTTCAAGAATGGACAAAAATGTGAGATTAATTACTGCAATATCATGAAAATCTGCATACAGATATATGTAACAGATATCAGAATGCGAGTTCTTATTATGGCGATAGTCACCCAGTCGCATTATTCGCATTAATAAAAACCTCGCAATAATTTCTGAATTTACAGTAAGTGCTGGTAACATGGATATTTTTGCAGGTTGTAATTCTCACAATTTCTATGCATTATATTGTCGCATGTCGAATAAATTATCTTATCAACAAGTTTGCCCGTCCAATCAGTAATATTGTTTTTAGCAAACTATTCACACATTTTGTTTTATTGCAAAATACATGGAAAATAATACCCCATGCTACAATTTCCATGTTTTGGAGTAAGATAAAATCGTGAAAAATATCTCTTCACTTGAATTAGACAATAAGCCAAGATCAGTATCAACAACAACAAAACCTTGAGATCTAGTGAAGTCATCTTGGAGCAAACTAGGCAATATTGATTTCAATATTTAACATTTTGCAACACTTATTTAGATCACCCCGAGTTTTGTGTGGGGTTCTTGTTGCTCAGTCTTTAGTTTTCTATGTTGTGTTTTGTGTGGGGTTCTTGTTGCTCAGTCTTTAGTTTTCTATGTTATGTTTTGTGTGGGGTTCTTGTTGCTCAGTCTTTAGTTTTCTATGTTGTGTTTTGTGTGGGGTTCTTGTTGCTCAGTCTTTAGTTTTCTATGTTGTGTTTTGTGTGGGGTTCATGTTGCTCAGTCTTTAGTTTTCTATGTTTTGTTTTGTGTGGGGTTCCTGTTGTTCAGTCTTTAGTTTTTTATGTTTTGTTTTGTGTTCTATTGTTTGTCTTTTGGTCTTTTTTTCTTTATCCATGGTTTTGTCAGTTTATTTTTCGACTTATGAGTTTGAATGTCATTCTGGTATCTTTCGCCTCTCTGTTTTAGATGAATTTCAAATTCAAGGAATGAATTGTACAATAATAAATTAACATGTGAATTATTTCATGCAAGATTTATAGTGTATAATCTTCTTATCTCTTAAAGAATTGTAATAAATCGTACCAATTAAAGCTGCAGGTTTGCCAGTTGCTGCTGTCTGGTATATCTCTCTACCAGCAGCTTTCACCCACCAAACAGGATCAGTGCTGCTATGTGTTGGATAGAAATCTACAGTGAAGTAAGAGTTGAACGAGGTCTCAGAAATACTTGGGTTATGTGGACAGGTGTCGTTACTGTCCTTCATTCCGTCACCATCAGCATCTACGGCACAGTCGTCACCAACCTTGTTACCTGAAATTAAGATTATCATCAGTTTCTTAAATATAAAAAAATAAAATCTTATTTATATCTTCACAACTTTTATTTTGCTAGTTCAAGTTCACAACAACATAACTAAAATAGAGAATGGAAACAGGGAATGTGCCAAAGAGACAACAACCTGATCAAAGAGCAGAAAACAGTTGCTTATCAATAATTTGTTAATCAATAAAAAATTGTTTAAAAAGCAGACAAAAATGATAAATTGCAGAAAAGAGGATATGGTTTTATCATGTGAAGGTTTAATTCATGAGCATTTTAAAATTGTAAAAAAAAACACCTGAAAACATATGACTTTATGTAAAAATATTGTGATTTCTAGAAAATTGTGTGTAGTGAAACAAATAACTGATAAATATTATAATATTTATAAAAAATAAATTGGTAAGTATCAAGTAAATTGTGATAGAAACAAAAACTGACAACTAAATATATAGAAATTCTAATTTTCAAGGGACATTTAAAGATTTTTTTTAACCAAATCCTTGTTTTTCCTTCTTCCTTACCACATACTTTCAGTGATTCATCAAGGACCCAACCAAACCCTGTATATAGTATTTACCATATTAAATTAAAGTTGGATTATTCCAATATGTACAGTTATCCACTGTTCACATATTTGGGTATTCATGGACCATGTTATTTTCAAGGACACAAGTAACAATTCTATTCCATTCATTCTACCTCTCTTTTTGAATTCTCATTGGATTATATATACTGTAAATTCAGAAATTATTGTGAGGTTTTTATTAATGCAAATAATGCGACTGGGAGAGTATTGCAATAATAAGAACTCACATTCTGTTATCTGATTCATATATCTGAATGAGGATTTCCCTGAAATTGCAATAATTAATATCACCTTTTAATCCATTCTTCAAAAATTGCAATAATAAATGCACGCAATAATTTCTGAACTTACAGAACCAAATCTTTCATTTCTTTGTTTCTTGTGTTACCAATTATTATTTGTTAATGAATGCCAACTGTGAAAAATATTCTTACATTTAATGATATAAAGAACATCCAATAGTATATAGCTTACCATCAATATCAGTTTGAAGTGGGTTACTTCTATATGGACAGTTGTCTTCTGTATCTATAACACCATCTCCATCCGAATCAGTGTCACAAACATCACCTACAATTATTTTTATAGGAAAAATAATACATATTTTGATTCCAGTTGCGTTGATAGGTCTTAAGGGCATACAATACAGTTACAGAGAAGAAATTATGTTGCTAACGTAAAATGTTATTTTTTTGCGATATCAAACTGTGAAAAAAGATGCATTTTTCAACTGATTTTAATCATTAGCTTAAAAACGAGTACATTGCAATTTGGCACCACTTTTTTAAAATGATATTTGGTTTGATTAGGAATAAAGATTATTTGTACCAATATTTAAGATTCATGTAAATTACAAACGACAACAGCAAAACAAACTTAACAAATTCTGACATAATTTCACAAATATTAATTTCCAAAAATACTGACACCCACCTAAGTTCATGCATAGATTTTATCTTTGCTATGAATCTTATACAAAAAGGTGAATATTAAGACCAGTTTGACAAATTATTTTATTGATTTGATTACCTGTTCCATCCCCGTCAATATCAGACTGGTCCCCATTTGGTAACTCTTGGCAGTTATCAATGATGTCCAGTATACTATCTCCATCCCTGTAACACACATAGCATTTACTTTTATTCTGTGCAAAGTCTACACCTTGATTGATAATTGTTGCTAATGTTCAAGTAATCATTACCAGAACAGAATGTAAAACTGAGTGTTGTCAGAGCTTAAACACAGGATCTGTCTTTTAATCAGATTGGCATCAGCTAATTTTAAAATCGCTTTGTGGTCATTACTTCCTGGCTGAAGGGAAATTCTTTTTAAATGACATAAAATTCTGAAGAAAAGCTGATGTTAATGCAGCTTATTGAAATCAGACAACAAATTTTAAATTGTATTGTGTTACTTTTTTTCTTTATTTAAAAGTCATTATTCCAAAGTAAAAATAAATAATAGAATTAGTTCAAATCCCAAAGTTTCAATCACAGGCCTTTTTCAAGGATTACCCATGACCAATGCAAAAATAATGGAAGAAGAAAAGACAAATGGACATACAGATGGACAGACAAACAGACAAAGTGTTGCCTATATACCCCTCTAAAAAAAACAACAACAAAAAAACAAAATAAAATACAATTTTTTTTTTTAAACTGGTGTATAAACAAATATATAAGCGAAGAAAACAGCAATCAAATCACTTACTTGTCCTTATTTGTACCCCCAACTGTATCACAAGCATCACCAACTTTGTTATCATCCGTGTCAGTTTGTGGATCACCACTGTTAAAGTTATTGACACAGTTATCACAGGCATCTCCATGGTCATCACCATCACTGTTTTCTTGTCCAGGGTTGGCAACAAACTGACAATTGTCACTAGTATCTGCAACGCCTGTATAAAAAGAGAACCATATCAATGTTTTTAATGATTTTACACATTTCTAATAATTAATCAATCATCATTCCTGCTCTCTCAGTCACATTAGGCAACAAACCAACAATTATTACTTTTCTACAATTCTTTCATTAAATTCGACATTATAAATTTTGCTTCTTTTAATATTTTTTATGAACAGACCTCATAATTTTCTTTATTCTTAAGATACCATTTTTTTCAAAATAATTTTAGTAATGTAGATGAAAGAGCTAAATTTATTTTAAAAGATATCTTTTTTTTTGAAAAATATTTTACTTGTATTAGACATTATGCTTTCCATATCATAATCTAATGAAAGTTTCTTCCTCAATAAAACACATTGACGAAAGGGAGACAACTTAAACAATTATAAAATGTGTTTCATAAATCAGAACAATATCTTGCCATCATTATCATCGTCTGAGTCACATTCATCACCGACACCATCGTCATCGTTGTCCTTCTGGTCACTGTTACTGACAGATGGACAGTTGTCACAAGGGTCCCCTACTGAATCCCCATCAGTATCTGTGGAATCAAAACTCATGAAGTAGGGACAGTTATCCTAAAAATAAATCGGCAATTTTGTTATTAATTGTATTACTTGGGAGGGTAAGACAAAAATGAAACTTCGATGTTACCATTGATTTGAATATTTAGTACACTCAAAAAAGAAGCTGGTTACCATGGAGATCATATTAAAATGGTATATAAATATATAAAATTATTTGTACAGCAAAGCAGTTCATTGTAGATAAAAAGAAACCTCTCCAACCAGAAATTTAAGTAACCTATATAAGGTGGAGAGTTGTTTCATTAGCAATCATACCACATCTTCTTATTTATCTATATTAAAACCAACTTCTTGTATCAAAATACATATTGAGTACATTTCAAGCTAAAAAATATGCCAAGTTCAGTCAAGTTTTGAATACTTTAAAAGAGACTACAATTATTTGGTATCTTACAACTATAACTATTTAAATATTAAACCAATCAATTTTCACAAGCGATTTGTTTTCGAGAGTAGAAAAATAACGCAAATTTAAATCATCACAAATATGTGAAACTTGAATCTTCCCTCATATGAATATATCACGAAAATGACATGATCGCGAAAATAAATCAAGTCAGGAATATGACAGTTGTTGTCCATTCGTTTGATGTGTTTGTGCTTTCGATTTTGCCATTTGATTAGGGACTTTCCGTTTTGAATTTTCCTCGGAGTTCAGTATTTTTGTGATTTAACTTTTCACTGCCAAGTTTGCCAGAAAGAACTAAACAAGAAATACAGTATGCACGAAAAATTAGTTGGTTTACAGAACTGTGCTAAATGTAACTAAAAATACTTACTATAGAGTCTATAAGACCATCATTGTCCTTATCAAAATCACAGTCGTCTCCCATGTTGTCATTATCTACATCTTCTTGACCACAGTTCGGAATAGTCTTACAGTTATCCTAAAAGATAGAGGAGTATAATTCCTTACTGGATCATTGTACTTAATTAATAAGGTTGTGAGTTCGAACCCCGCTCGTGCAGGTGCACTCGACTTCAATCTTAATTGACTAGGATTGTCGGTTTTCCTATCGAAGGTCGTGGTTTTCTCCGGCTTCCTCCACCAATAAAAACTGGCAGCCACGAAATAGCCCAAAAGCAGTGCTTAAAAGTGGCGTTAAAAACACAAAAAATCAAAATTAAATAAAAATCAAATAACTTAATTAATGTTATCACAGCTAAAAGTTTTGAAGTAAAAATAAGAACCAAACATTTGAATTCTTATAAAGTGTTGATATATGGTCATTTTGCAATTTTTGCATTTGAATAAATTTTAGTTAGTTGGGGGCGTTTAACATCATAAACAACAATTTAATGCTCCAAGTGGGATGGTTTACACGAACAAATTAATTTTTCACTATGACTTGACTGATGCATGTTTTTCTAATGTCCAGTAGCAAATATTATTCCCAGATTTTGAGGGAGTTATCTTGAATGTGCATTGGTAGCACAGAATAAAGTGTAATTTAGTTCACTAAGAAAATTAACTTTTTTACAGAACATTTAATACATTACCATAAAACATCCCCAATCTGTACATGCTATGGTGATATCAGGATGTCCGTCTAAATCCGAATCTAGTCCACACTGTTTGCCATTACCTGCATAACCAACAGGGCACTGAAAGAGGTAAATAACGTTTATTTAACGACCAGTGGCAAATACCATAAGTTGAAACGAGACTGATAAAATCATGGAACAAAAACTAAAAACAACACAAAGACAAAAAATACATCCACAAAATATAAAGCTTTATACAAATAGTTTACTCCCTCGCTAGATTGACTAATCCTTCGTCTTACAGGCAAGACAATAACCTAATTAGCTTTATAGTACAGCCATAATGGTTTATGGTAAACTTATGTGCTGAGATTTCCAACCTTAGTTTTACACAACTTCATAATTTATAAACTACTTATTTGGTCAAAATTTATCCTTTTTAAATCATGCAAATACCACAGTTCTGTAAATTTATAGATTACTTGCTTACCTCACATCTATATTCTGTTGGTCTCAGGTAAACACAGGTAGCTGAAGTATGACAGTCATGTTGTCCTGTGTCACAGTAGTTTGTAGAATAACAAAAGTGTGTGGAAACACCCTCATAGCCTTCATTACAATACCCACATCTGTAGCTTCCCTGAAAAATAACAAAAGTGTGTAGAAACTCCCTCATAGACTTCGTTACAGTACCCACATCTGTAGCTACCCTGAAAAATAACAAAAGTGTGTAGAAACTCCCTCATAGCCTTCATTACAATACCCACATCTGTAGCTTCCCTGAAAAATAACAAAAGTGTGTAGTACCACCCTCATAGCCTTCATTACAGTATCCACATCTGTAGCTTCCCTGAAAAATAACAAAAGTGTGTAGAAACTCCCTCATAGCCTTCATTACAATACCCACATCTGTAGCTTCCCTGAAAAATAACAAAAGTGTGTAGAAAATCCCTCATAGCCTTCGTTACAGTACCCTCATCTGTAGCTTCCCTGAAAAATAACAAAAGTGTGTAGAAAATCCCTCATAGCCTTCATTACAGTACCAACATCAGTAGCAACCCTGAAATATAACACAAGTCTGAAGAAACCAGTCATAGCTTTTGGTTCAGTACACATTTAAGGTTGAGATTCCCTAAAAACCTACGAAAAGTGTGAAGAAACTCCATCATAGACTCATTTACAGTTTACACTTGTAGCTAAAATTCCCTGAAAAATAACAAAACTGTGTAGAAACTCCCTCATAGACTTTGTTACAGTACGTTTATATATACCCCCATGTGTAGCTTCCCTGAAAATGATCAAAAGTGTGTATTACATATATATATTTTCATTATCTTCTACTTGCAAATGTTGCGAATATAAATATTTTGGGGGAAAATTACAGTGACTGAAAATTTAAGCCTTGAAAAGAAATAACTTACTATTGTATTAATACATTCAGAGTTGACATCACAGATATGTGTTCCTGCGGCACATTCATCAATGTCTGTACAATTCTGTTGTTGCACAGCAGATACCACTTGATTACATGACTCAAACACTCGCAAATGTACTGTCTGGGACAAGGCATCCTCATTAGATCCTGTGTAACCATAGGGACAGGCTGAACACTGGTACCCTGGTACTTTGTTGATACAGGCTGCTGGATCCCAGCATGGATTAAATGCGCACTATAAAATATATGACAAACAAAATATACTGAACAAGAAATAAATTATGTCAGCACTGTACATTTGTAACTAGTGACTTATAAAGTTTCCCAATTTATTTCCCCCATGAAAGGTGTCGACTTGATTCTTGATGTCCGAAATTGTACATGAAACAAGTGAAACTGCAAGCTACTGCTCATTGATGATACCCCCGCCCAAATATTTCGGTAAACAGGAAGTTGTTGAGTGATCAATCTGAAAACGCATCACACGGTATAGCTGACTCATATAAACCCTGAAACCTAATTTCAGAAATCCTTGTAATGTAGTTCCTGAGATATATGTTACAAAAATTTCCAACTACTTGGATGTCATGTGTAAAATGATGTAAGTGTTCAGTAAACTGGAAGTTGTTGAGTGATGAATCTGAAAACGCATCACACAGTATAGCTGACTTATATAAACCCTAAAACCAAATTTCAGAAATCCTTGTAATGTAGTTCCTGAGATAAATGTGACGAAAATTTTAAACTACTTGGATGTCATGTGTAAAATGATGTAAGTGTTCGGTAAACAGGAAGTTGTTGAGGGATGAATCTGAAAACGCATGACACGGTATAGCTGACTCATATAAACCCTGAAACCTAATTTCAGAAATCCTTGTAATGTAGTTCCTGAGATAAATGTGACGAAAATTTTCAACTACTTGGATGTCATGTGTAAAATGATGTAAGTGTTCGGTAAACAGGAAGTTGTTGAGGGATGAATCTGAAAACGCATGACACGGTATAGCTGACTCATATAAACCCTGAAACCAAATTTCAGAAATCCTTGTAATGTAGTTCCTGAGATAAATGTGACGAAAATTTTCAACTACTTGGATGTCATGTGTAAAATGATGTAAGTGTTCGGTAAACAGGAAGTTGTTGAGGGATGAATCTGAAAACGCATCACACAGTATAGCTGACTTATATAAACCCAGGTGAAACCAAATTTCAAAAATTCTTATGATGTAGTTCCTGAGAAAAATGCGACGAAAAATATTCATGGACAGATGGACAGACAGAGGTAAAACAGTATACCCCCACTTTTTTAAAGCAGGGGTATAACTAAATATCTGACAAAAAAGGCATTCAAAGAGTCAAAATGGCGTTAATTAAAGAACATAATTTTCAAAACTTATTCATAATAATCAACAACATTTTTATCATTTCAATGAGACAGCTAGTAACCAAATGACACAAAAAATATAATTGAAAATTTCTAGAGGAAAATACGACAATATGGCCTTACACCATATCAAATGAAAAACTCCACATCAGAGCTGGAACAAAGAAATTAAGTGATGATATTATGGAACGGCATTGGAAATGGATTGGCCATGTAATATAAGAATGGATACCAATAGTATATGTGCAGTGGCACTGGTATGGAAACCAGAGGGGAAAAGGAAGGTTGGACATCCCAAAACCACCTGTCGATAGACTGTAGAGATAGAAAGAATGATACTTAGATGGAACAGCTGGGCTACAGCAAGGAAAACAGCTAAAGATCTAGACCGTGCTAATGGAAAAAATTTATCCGGCCCTAAAAATGCTGACCGGCATGAATAGGATAGGTGAGGTGAGGTGAGAGGAAAATAAATGGCTTTAAACATTAAGACAAATGTCCATACAATATGTGAAGCTCTAAATCACCCAGAGTCAAGAAGCTAAAATTTGCATGATTTGTATGTTTTAAATATATACAAATTACTCTAAAAATGCTGGCAGGAATAATATGATCTTATAAAATAAGAAGAAGTGGTATGATTGCCAATGAAACAACTCTCCACCAGAGACTTTATGCCTTTTTTCAAAGTCCCACGTCGTTACAGGCCAGCTGACACACGATTTTTTTCATCCGATAAGTCAATGTATTTCTTGTACTTAATGTTCCATGAATGAACCTACAGGAGACCAAATTACCCACTAACATTGGATTATAAGGATGTATTGCTCAAATCTTTAGATATATCATTATATCAATTTTTAACTGTATTTTTTGTGCCTGTTTCACTTTCCAAAAAATTGAGGTTTCAGAAAAAGAATATGTTACCATAGTTACCTCATCTATATCAGCACAAGTATTTCCATCACCAGTAAATCCAGGTGGACATGTCAAGCATTCATGCGACCCTGATCCTTTATTGATACAAGTCGTTGAGTATTCTCCAGCAATGAAGCAGGTTTGATTACCCATGCAGGGGCATTCAGCCTCATCAGCACATCCAACGCATCCCCCAGATCCGTCGCCAAGACTGTAGGACCCAACGTCACATGGATCACAGCGATCTTTTGAGGTGGCACTGAAGTAGCCAGCAGCACAGTTTTTGCAACCGGTCTGCCCTTGTTCATCCTGGTAGGTACCCTCTGAACACATCTCACAAAATTCTGATGAACAAATGGAAAAACGATTTTAGGAAATAGATTTAAGAAAACATTTTGTAATGTCAAAAATGCAAAAAAGAAAGAAAACAAATGCATATACTGTAAATTTAGAAATAATTGCGATAAATGCGACAGGGTTATAATCGCAATAATTTAAACTCGCATTTTGAAATTTTTTATATGAATTAAACAGGATTTTTCTCAATATCGCAAAAATTAAAATCGCATTTTAGTCCAAAATGACAAAATTGCAATAATAAATGCACACAATAATTTCTGAATTTACAGTATACAAGAAGCTGTTGCAGTGTACTTATATATTTATATTTAGGATAACGTATAAGAATTTCAATCTGATTTAATATGGTGGCACAGTTAGTACAATGAAGACACATTTTATGCCTGTACCAATAAGCAGGACTATCTGGACCATGTTATTTGTAAGTCAAATTTCCTGAAGAGTTTAGAGTTGGTTGTGGTATATAGTACTGTTCAATATTTTAAGAAATGCTGAAAGTTTAGAAATTTTTTCCTTCAGTAATTTTTGATATTGTTGAAAAATGGACAGAAATTTGTGATTAACTGTTGCAATTTCAAGAAATCTTGCATACAACTAAAGCTTTCAAAATTCTAAAAGATAGTTGCACAGTTTTCCAAAACATATCCCTTCGCAATTATTCCAGTAATAAAAACATCACAAAAAATTTCTGAATTTACAATATCCTTTTTATGTATTATTCACAATGTGCATATTTGATGACTTACCCGTAGATCCATCTGAAAAAGTTCCCACATCACATATGTAACTCTGTCCTCCTCGGCATGCATACCCTGGATCACATGCAGCACACACGCTAGGACACGAATCATCAGTACAGTTAACATAATGGTAATCATCACATCGAGAAGCAACACCATCCTGACATATCTACAAAATAATTGTCATTTCCAAGATCTTAATTGCCATAAGTCTAAAAAGGTGGCGAACAAACTTAACAGAGCCTTTCAAAGATCTGCAATACCCCACTCCCCAAAAAAAAAGAAAAAGAAAAGAATTTTGATTTAAGAAAAGATAATCATTGATGAGGTTACTAACTCAGGAGAGACACATGCATATGTGGTGAGGTAGCTCAGAGGAACGATAGAGTATGGGTGTACCTATCACATATAAAGCATTTGATTTATGAAAGATATCTTTTTTTTTATCTCAACCCTCCCCCTTTAGTCTTGATCAGTGGAATAACCAAATGAACATAGTATTAGAAGACCTACCCATCCTATGGGACAAGGAGAACATTCTCCAGCAGCACCAAATGAGTGCTCAGTTGGAGATCTGCCACATGTGCCTGAGTCTTCACATCTACCACATGTATGTGCTTCTCCATCACCAAGACAGTAAAAGGATGTGTAACACCTCTCACATGTGTAATCCCCTGTAATGTAAAGAACAAGTTCAAAATGAATGTTTTTCATTTTTTACACCCCTTTTGATCATATCACATATTTTGGTGGAAATGAAGGTTTTATATTTTTATTTAGGTTAAATTTACTCAAGATTAATTGATTGTTGGTTGCTTAATATCCAGTGGCAAATATTTCATGCATGTTTTTCTTGAAATCGCAATAATTAATTTTTCTGATATCTGATACTATATCTGTATGCAGATTTTCTTGAAATCGCAATAATTAATTTCGCATTCTTGTCTATTTTTCAATAATCGCAATAATAAATTCTCTCAATAATTTCTGAATTTACAGTAGTAATAAAATGGACAAAACATTTCAGACATTTTCTTTCTTTAATGAACATTCAGTTTAGGTTCTGTAAGCATTACTCTTTAATCATATCCTCTCAGTCAGAAGTGAAAAAAAAACCTTAAAGTAATCAATGCCTGAGGGCTGTTCCATAAAAATTAATTTTTAAATTAACATACATGGGACCAAGGGATCGCACTTTGAAATCTCAAAAATGGGTAAGTTTGTTTTATACGATGAAATTCTAAAAATGCATATATACTGTGGTTTCATTATTATTTGTCGGATACCAATTTTAGTTGTAAACCTCAAGTTTATTTATTCAAGGAAGTACAATTTTTGTATAAGATTGTATGCAGACTTTGGCAAAACCATAAAATTAAATATCCAACTAGAGGCTCTAAAGAGCCTGTGTCGCTCACCTTGGTCTATGTGCATATTAAACAAAGGACACAGATGGATTCATGACAAAATTTTGTTTTGGTGATGGTGATGTGTTTGTAGATCTTACTTTACTAAACATTCTTGCTGCTTACAATTATCTCTATCTATAATGAACTTGGCCCAGTAGTAACAGTGGAAAATATTTTGTAAAAATTTACAAAAATTTACAAAATATATGAAAATTGTAAAAAATTGACTATAAAGGGCAATAACTCCTTAAGGGGTCAATTGACCATTTTGGTCATGTTGACTTATTTGTAGATCTTACTTTGCTGTACATTATTGCTGTTTACAGTTTATCCCTATCTATAATAATATTCAAGATAATAACCAAAAGCTGCAAAATTTTCTTAAAATTACCAATTCAGGGGCAGCAACCCAACAACCTGTTGCCTGATTGGTCTGAAAATTTCAGGGCAGATAGATCTTGACCTAATGAACAATTTTATCCCGTCAGATTTGCTCTAAATGCTTTGGTTTCAGAGATATGAGCCAAAAACTGCATTTTACCCTATGTACTATTTTTTAGCCATGTCGGCCATCTTGGTTCGCGGGCGGGGTCATAGGACACATTTTTTAAACTAGATACCCTAATGATGATTGTGGACAAGTTTGGTTAAATTTGTCTTAGTAGTTTCAGAGGAGAAGATTTTTGTAAAAGTTAACGGCGACGGACGAAGACGACGGACGCCAAGTGATGAGAAAAGCTCACTTGGCCCTGTGGGCCAGGTGAGCTAAAAAACTACTATATTTCCTCAATCCATGAAAATTGGTATCCACAAATATAAATGAATCCACTGTAGATGGTATCCCATTTTAAAAGTGTTCTTCCCTCAATGCCATATAACTGAGGTTGTGAGTTCGAACCCCGCTCATGCGGGTGCACTCGACTCCAATTTTAATTGACTATGATTGTCACTTTTCCTATCGAAGGTCGGTGGTTTTCTCCGGGCACTCCGGATCCCTCCACCAATAAAAACTGGCCACTACGAATAGCCCAAAAGCGGTGCTTAAAAGTGGCGTTAAAACACCAAAAATCAAATCAATCAAATCAATACCATGTATGTTCTGAAGAAACAGTCCTTGCCTTTACCACTCTAAAAACATTTCAAATTTTATACTCCCAAAGTTTGAAAAGGTACTTACAATGGAACTGTTCTGCCTGAGTACATCCAGCTAATTCCATCCTGAGTGCAATAGCCCCTGTCCAGTTCTGTGGATTTATTTTGATATATCTGGACAGTATCGGTGGATCTAGTGTCAACTCTGCAGTAGAAGTACTATCAATATTTCCTAGGAATATCTGAAAATAAAAAAACATGAAGTATTTAATATATAACAATTTGTTAAGTCAAAGCAAACAATAACAAAATTCAACATGTTTATTATATTTCATTATAATTTGAAAACATAATTAAAACAGATATTGACAACATTTATATAAACTATTTATGAAAACAACAAATAAGATTTAAATACAATGATTTAGCTTTAGATTTTTAAAAGAAGCTGTTTTTATTCAATTAAATCGATTTTTTGTATTCTTTACCATTTTGGCTATTTTGGGGCACTCAGTCCATATTTCAAGCACAAACATTTTTTTTAAACAATGTCTCAGTTCATTACTTGACAAAGTGCTACATTTAGTCAATTCAAAAAAAATTCTGAACAAACTTATGTTTCCATAGGATCCCATGTGCCCTATTTGTAAACACAATCCAATTTTCATTTTCAGTGTACCATGAAATCTGGGTCAAAATTCTAATTTTGTACATTCATATTCACATTATTACAATGATTATTTGTTTTAAGCTTCAAGTTGATGTGACAACTTCTTATGGGTAAACTGTCTTAAACCAAAACCAGAATGGATGAATAGACCACAAATTAAATATCATTGAAAATAAAAATTTTTCTCAATTCAAGAAAATTGGTACACACCAAGAAGCCTAGTTTCAAGCTTCAGAGTCTTGTGATGTAGAGTTTAGATTCTGTAAAACCCTTCCCACATTTCTCAATAAAAAAGTCAAGATATATGTAATATGCTGTTGAAAACTTACAAACTCTCCAGAACTATCCTGATACAGTGTCCAGTTCCCTGCTTCATCATCTGTATAGTAGAGTTTAAATGCCGTCACCCAGTTGGCTTCATCTGATTGACCTTGTAGATATAATTTGGTAAATTTGTACGGATCTTCCATATCAACCTGAATGTACTGGTCAACATCATTTGTTCCAGCCACCCATGCACCCGAAAAGTCAGTTACAGCTGAAAATAATTTTTGTAAGTTATTAAATTTCATAAAATTGTTTTCAATTGTTTTGTTTTATTCATGCTGTGGATTAATCATTATTCAAGGGTATTAATTTTTGTAGGATTTCATGTATATAAGTTAACCACTAATTTAAATGTTCAACAAAGTGTAAATTTTCAATAGCCTTGTATACAGACTTTGGCAAACCACACAATAAAATATCCACAAAATACAATTTTTCTTTAATCCACAAAAACTAATACCAAAGATAATAAATGAATTCAAATGACAAAATCATGAGTTCTTATATTGATCTCAAGTCTGGTGAATCACAGAGTTTAGACACTGGATAGTTTAATAGTGAAATTCAATAGTGATAAAGACATTTTAAGTAAATTTCTTCCCTACACTTGAAAAATGTTGTTGTTTTCCCCAATTTGTATATGAATGGCATTTAACACAAATCACTGATAAAAGCCTGTAAACATTGTATTTTTTTGAAACCTTGTTAATTTTAGTGACTTTTTTAACAATAATTTGAAATTCAAGATGTTCAGCACATTTTATTCTCCTATACTTTCATGAGAAACAAGTGAAGATGTGCCCCAAACTGCACATTGTTTAAGAAAAGACCAAAATAAGTGCGATACATATATAGACTATCCTGTATTTCAAAGGTCAAAAATAAAAAAATAAAAAATCAGGGCATAACAATTGACTTACTATCATCAAGATGAGTAAGATTGAGTCTTGCTCTTGCAGGTAAGCTATACTCATCTCTTGATGATGAGGCTGTTATGAGTTCGTCTCTCACAATGCCACTGGATATTCCTATAACCTCATCACATTCTGAAAATAAAAAGGAAATGAATAAACTGCTTCGCTGAGTGCAGCTAGATACGCCCACAGAGGTCCAACCCTGAACAGTTGGGGCAACAATGGACACAATATTCAAGCTTGATTCAGGTCTGAATTTGGATTGCAATTAAATATTTGACATATTATAGGTTTCTGAATAAATGTATTCAAAGAACTTGAAATTGGTTATATGAATTGAATTTATATTCAATTAAAGATTTCTTGCTGTTGTGCAATACTTAGTAAATCTGTTGTCAAGACTATAAACAAATAAAGTTCAATTAATTCTCAATGTCATATCAGAAATTTATGAAAACAAAAAGGAAGCTTACATCAATGGATATAAACAATTCACCAAAGTTTCATGAGAATTGGTGACAGCATTTTTGAGTTATTGTCTGAAAACTGGAAAATCACCCCTTTTTTTAATGAATAAATCCCCATAACTCAGAAATGTTAAATGTAAAATTTATAAAATTCTAAAGGGAGCTTACATAAATACATACAAACAATTCACCAAAGTTTCATAAGAATTGCTGAAAGCATTTTTGAGTTTTTGTTCGAAAACTGGAAAATCCCCCCTTTTTTTATGGATAAAACCCCATAACTCGGAAACGTAAAATGTAAATTTTATAAAAAAACGAAAGGGAGCTAACGTCAATAGATATAAACAATTCACCAAAGTTTAATGCAAATTGGTTAAAGCATTTTTGAGTTAATGTCCGACATGTTGACGACGGAATGACGGACAACGGTATACCATAATACGTCCCGTAAACGGGCGTATAAAAATGAATGAAAAAATTACACCCTCCCATAAAAAAAAATAAATTTTTGACATGCAAAACTATATTTCATTAATTTTACCTTGAACACCAAATTTTAAGTTCTACAACTTAACTACAGCTAACCTAAGTTTTGTACATTCACAGGTAGTGATCTAAAACTGTGTAAAGTTTCATCAATATCTATTTAGTTGCTTAGGGGGAATTGCACTTTAAAGGAACGTAGACACGAATAAGTGTCACAACAGGGTGATTCCTATATACACCCCCAAAACTTTATTTGTTTATCACTCACATCACTTATACCTCTCTTTACAAACAAGAATGTGTCCATAGTACATGGATTCCCCACTCGCACTATCATTTTCTATGTTCAGTGGACCATAAAACTGGGGTCAAAACTCTAATTTGGCATTAAAATTAGAAAGATCATATCATTGGGAACATGTGTACTAAGTTTCAAGTTGATTGGACTTCAACTTCATCAAAAACTAAAGTTTGACCAAAAACTTTAACCTGAAGCGGGACAGATGGACAAATGAACGAACGGACGGACGGACGGACAAACGAACGAACGAACAAATGGACGGACGGGCGAAAAAATGGATGCACAAATTGAAAAACATAAAAAGATTCCAATCACTAATTAAGAGAAGATTGCAGTTCAATAATGTAAAGTCACTTTTTATATGATTGATTGATTGTTGGTTGCTTAACGTCCAGTGGCAAATATTTCATGCATATTCAGGACGAGAACAAATTAACAATAAATACAATAGGTAGGTTCTGAAACATATATGGGGCATAAAAATTGCCTGTTACTTTTTTAAAATAAGTTAAGACATCAATTTCAATTATAAAACAATAATACTTACGAAAATCTACAATCCAGTAGCCAGGTATCCTCAGATAAAAGTCACCATTACTATCTGTCTTATTTATCATGAATGTGATATTGGTCCTGTCAAAAAGTTCATCGATAAGACAGGTATTACTGAGATTGACTGTCACATTAAATACACTGCCATGAGGTGGATTCCCAAGGTCAATCACAGCGACCTCTACAGTCACTTCTGTGCTGCCATTGTAAACTTGTTCTCTGATAGCCAGTGCTTCACTGTAGTCTAATGATGGTCTAAAAATGAAATAGAAAATATGTCAAAAATATACGAAAAAAATATGAAAAAATTACACCCTCCCCTAAAAATAAAAATTTTAAAAAAATTGAGAAAATTTTGACATGCAGAACTATATAAATAACTTTTACATGACCTCGAATACATTTTTAAAAATTTCATAGATAGTTTGTAAAGTGTTGTTTTCCTTAAAGAATTCAGTTTTAGGTAAGGAGAATATGACAGAACTGATTAAAATTTAAAATTTCATGAACTTTGGGGTTTGCAGAATACCTCACTACAGCTAGCATAAAAAAGTAAATTTATTTTATCAGGCTTTAGCAGGGCCTTAGCTTTATACTGTAGGTAATTTCTAGTTGAATGTCTAATAGTAAAGATAACTTCATGAAATTATGTAGATAAACAATGATATCCTTAGTTATACAATGCAATCAAACCTTCATATAAGAAGTCCCAAAATAAGAAGAAAAATAATCATCCTTAATGAACCTTTTATACAAAGATTCATTTTACACGCTTTGTAAATACGTGTATATTGTCAGTGTCCTATTTACGGGTAGATATTTACTGTACTAGTACTGAAGATCCTACTAAAGCAGCTTTGTCTGTATACTGATATCTTCTCCCTACATTTTTGGTCAACAATAGATTTTTTTAAATTCTTTTGCAGAATTAAAATTTGTGTCACATGATACACAGCATGGATGTGAATTTACAGAAACTTCAGCTGTATATTTTATCATGTTAACATCAAGCAAATAAACAGTTCATTATCAGTTTCCAGAAATGGGAAATAGTCTAAAGCACAGTATAACAGAAAATAATGTTTTAAAGATCTACAAGAATTTTACAATATTAAAACAAACGTTACTGAACTAAAAACCTTGAAAGAAGAATGCACTAACTTCCAATTATTATGTTTTGTCAAGTATATAAAAATATATATATATCAATAAAGTTAGAAAATAAATTGCAAGAAATTGGGCTATAAAGGAATTGATATGAAAAGGTATCATTGAAGATAAGTTGTTGTACATTATTTGATTTAAGGTTACCATGGTTACTTCAGAAATAAAAGTTAAACAGCCATGCACTTAAATTGAAATATTGTTTGAGTTGGTTTTCAAAAGACATTGAAACAATTTAATTAAAATTTCATGAATTATTCTTCACAACACTGTATAAAGAACATTTATTTTATCAATAGGTTTCTAAGTAATCCTGGCTTAATGTCAAAAAGTTTGACTGTGTTAGCTTAACTTTCTAAATTTTAATAAAAGACCAGAGTCATTAATGTCCCCTGCATAGCACATATTTTATGAGAGAAATGAAGGCTTGAGAGCAAAGGCAATGCAATTTTCCATATAAATAATATTTCCAAGGGCATAACTCTTTTAAAAATTGTTGATTGGCACTGGTTTTCAAACTTGTACAAGACAATACTGATATAAACCTATGATATAAGTTTTTTAAAAATCTGGCAAGAATTGTAAACGTGAGAGTGCTAACAAGACCAGACAGACAGAGGGACAGACGCCCTGTATTTCTATGTCCCCTGCAACATGTCACACGGGTAACAAAAATAACCTTTAATACTATTTCAAACCTGCAAGTCAGCAAATATTAAATCCAATTCATTTGATGAAAATTAAAATAAGTTTTTAGCAAATTTTGTTTATATCTTTTTTTTACAGGATTACAATTTTTGTCTCATTGTAAAAGGTATGGATTGGAGTTTGTAGAAACCACAGCTTTATCTGTTATCATATTAACATTTTTCAAAAGTCCAGAGTATTTCATCACAGGTTTCAAACAAGAATGTGTCCATAGTACATGGATGCCCCACTCGCACTATCATTCTCTATGTTCAGTTGACCGTGAAATTGGGGTCAAAACTCTAATTTGGCATTAAAATTAGAAAGATCGTATCATAGGGAACATGTGTACTAAATTTCAAGTTGATTGGACTTCAATTTCAGCAAAAACTACCTTGACCAAAAACTTTAACCTGAAGCGGGACAGACGGACAGACAGACCGAAAAACATAATGCCCCTAGATGGGGCATAAAAAAGGGATCAATCTTATGCATGTACACAAGACAGTACAGTTTTGTAGAATTACAAACACATTTCAACAAAATGTTAATGAACTATGTACACTGTAAAGTGTAAGATGCAATTACATAATAGTTATTGAAAAACTGGTCTTTACTGTGATATATGGACTGCCCACAGGACAGTGGTATTGACTAATACAGCGATAATGACCCAGCTGTAGGCGAGGTCATTATCGCTGTCGCAGTCAATACCACTGTCCTACGGGCAGTCCATGTATCACGATAATGACCTGTTCTCCAATAACTATTATGTTTATTTCATAGAGGAACCATGTTTTTAAAATTCTCATAAATTGTTAAAAGCAAACTTATTATCGAGTTATTGTACAATTTCTATAGGAAAAAGTGAAGACCAGTCATAGTGATAACTATAAGTCACTGCCATTCATTTATGTGCAATTTTTCAGTATATGAATACAAAATAAAGTTTTCTATAATTTTATAATAATCGAAATCACTCTAAACAGAGAAAACACGCCCCACTGGTCATTAACATGTAAAAGTCCGTTAACGACCAGTTTTCTGGTCCGTTTTTTATCTGTTAAAGACCGATGGAATTTATTACAACTTGTGACCGAACAATAATGATAATTTACTTGTAAATTAATGTGTTGTTCTGTCAATTGTTGAATATTTTTCTATATTTGAATTTGTCCATTAGTTATTCTATAACAGTGTATAACATGAACAGGTAGTAATTTGCTGTATTGAAGTGCCTTCTAATTTAAAGCAGGTATGACTGAACTATACAGATATCTTCTATTTTTTTGGTTAATGATAGGTTTTAGCAAATGTTTTTTTTTTTTGTATTGCAGGACAGGATTAAAGTTTTGTTTTCCATTGTAAACAGTATATAGGTTGCACTTTGTAAATACAGCTGTTTCACAAACAAAGCCTTTTTTTGGGAGATACTTAATATTCATAGATATTTTGTTTTGTTTACCATGTTTACGTACTGGTTCTCAGATATGATCTCCTAGTTTCTTCTCATAGAGATACTACTTCGGACTTTTGACAGTATAAATACAGTTGGAAAGCGGTCAAATTGAATTCTCAGGAAGACTGAAAATCAAGGGAGGGGTAGTCACCTGAGTTTTAGAACAAGTTAAATACTCTTAAAAATTTGAGGCATATAAATGTTGAAAATATGACTGGCAACCCTATGTTTTGATCTTTGCAAAACAAATAGTAGTGCATGTGAACTTTCCATTCCAGGATCTGTTTTTTTACGAAAGTTCAAAGTAAAAGTGGCACAGTTTTAGCTGTAAAAGGAGATCCTATGGGAAATTGCATTGTCTATATTTACAGATGACAATTTATAGAAACCTCAACAATCAATATGATATCATGATAACATCAGTGCCATATTACCAATTCATCATTGGTTTCAGGAATATGGAATCAATCTTAAGCATATACACTAGAAAGTAATTTTTTAAAGAGCTTCAATAGTATATCAACAATATAAAAAAATTGTAATGAACTGTGTACCCTGCAAGAATGATGTACTAGTTAAATTTTTTTGATGTATCAAACACTTCTAAGAAACGGATTCACATCTGAAAACGTTACCAAACTTACAAAATTATAAATTGTAGGAATGCATTTATTAACAACTATAGGTCACCGTACGGCCTTCAACAATGAGCCCATACCGCATATTAAGCAGGTTTCCACTTAACAGAGGTTCCCTTTATGTCTTTTTCACTCTTAAAAGAAACATACTATGGATATAGGATTGATATCTGTCGTTGTATGTACAAAACAAAAACTAGACAAAGTGATGCCCCCGCACTCCACTCTAAAGTAACTGTATCATAACAAAGTCAATGCAGAACTTTCTTTGAGATTTTATTGTGTCTGGTAGACACAAATGATGCCCCGGCAGATGCAAAGTGTTATTCTAAAATAAGTTCAACTATCTCCCAAAAGAGCAAAAATTAATAAAAATCAAAACCCTGACCAAATGCACAGCTTCTATATACGTACAAACAGCCAGCTAAGTGAAAACTTCCTAGCATTCAAACTGTAGAAGTTATGCGGAAACGCTATGCACCTCTTATGCAAGTTAATATAATATACTCCAAAAATGACAAAGTTCAACTATCTCCCAAAAGAGCAAATATTTTAATAAAAATCAAAACCCTGACCACATGCACAGCTTCTATATACGTACAAACAGCCAGCCAAGTGAAACCTTCCTAGCATTCAAACTGTAGAAGTTATGCAGAAACGCTATGCACCTCTTATGCAAGTTAATATAATAATATACTCCAAAAATGACAAAATTCAACTATCTCCCAAAAGAGCAAATATTTTGATAAAAATCAAAACCCTGACCACATGCACAGCTTCTATATACGTACAAACAGCCAGCCAAGTGAAAACTTCCTAGCATTCAAACTGTAGAAGGAGTTATCTGAAATAACTATATACCCATCATGGGACGGACAGGGGTAAAACAATATGCCCCCCCCCCTCAACTTTCAGTTCAAATCAAACTCATTCAAGTATGAAATGTAGGTCAATGGGACTCAAATGCTGTTCATAAACAATGTTGAACTGTATAGAAAACTTAGACACCAAAGATACCAGTATGAAATAGTGAACTCTTACTCTGATAAATAACAGCTTTAAAGAAAATATTTTATGTACACGTACTAATTTACATTTTACTGAAAAATACTCACTCTTCAAGAAGAACTCCTGACACATGGTACTCAAACTGACCATTAGTACCACTATCAGCATCAGTAGCACCTATTATAAACAGTGGATCTAACTGTAGTAGAGGGCGCTCTGTTGTAAAGTATAAATCACTAGTAATGTTCATCACTGGACAATTATCATTGACATCTGTAATGTCTACCTAGAAATACAAAACAAACGAAAATTTGAAAAAGTGTATTTACACATTATACAGTGCAACGTATTTATGAATGTAAAATATGGAAATCCTGAATACATTGTAAATATGAAAATACGGAAATATAATATGCATGAATACTATGATTATACAAACATCAGGCCATTAGTTTTCTCTTTCGTACTATTTCACAGTTCAACTCCATGTGGTGAAACAACGCCATTGTGTTTACTTTCTATAGAGTCTCCTGAAGTGGATACATTGGTATGCAGGGTTGTCAATTAATGCAAACTATTGCAAAACTTAAAATACCAATAAATGACAACAACACTTCATAGATAGATATAAGAAGATGTGGTATGAGTGCCAATGAGACAACTCTCCATCCAAGTCACAATTTGTAAAAGTAAACCATTTTAGGTCAAAGTACGGCCTTCAACACGGAGCCTTGGCTCACACTGAACAGCAAGCTATAAAGGGCCCCAAAAATGACTAGTGTCAAACCATTCAAACAGGAAAACCAACGGTCTAATCTATATAAAAACGAGAAACACTTATGAACCACATCAACAAACAACAACCACTGAACATCAGGTTCCTGACTTAGGACAGGTGCAAACAAATGCAGCGGGTTTAAATGTTTTAATAGGCGCCAACCTTAACTCTACCTGAAACAATAGTGTAACATCACAACATAGATCGAGTCTGCAATTATATCAAACTTGGTCGACAAATTTTGCAGGCATCAGGACAATTTACATACAGAAATTTAAGTACTGCATGAAGTACACATTTTGTTATCTGGGCATTTTATTTAGCTTACTATATGGTTATTTGTATGGGTTTTGCTCAATTTTGGCGCACTACAGTGACCTGTTGTTGTTTACATCATTTTCCTTTGATCTTTTGGTGAATATTTGTGGCAATCATAACAAATTTTCTTCTATCTATAATAAAATACAAAAGTGTATAAAGTTATTAAAAAAAAAAATGACTAAGTAGTAGAAACTTTCTGCAGTCAAAGAAACAGTTTCTTACCATGGACCCTGAGCAGAAATAATATCAATATATCATGACAGCAACTAAAACAGTTACCTTGACAACCAAAGACCCGGTTTGGGCAGCATTAGTATCAATCACTCTGAAGACAAGATTATACGACTCAGCAACTTCAAAGTTAAGTTCTGTGGCCAGGGTCAGTAGTGCTTGTGATGTTGTGATGGTGAATGTTTCCATAGCTGAATTATCTGGCTCTGGGGTCTGTGTGTTACTTGTACAAGCTGAAAGTACAGAAGAGAGTCAATGAGACAAGGTACCAAAATGCTGAATAAACAAAACTTTAATAAACTGTTAACACAGAGGTATGTCTCATCATTTTGTTATTTTGATGATAAAATGCAAATGTTGAAGTTAAAATAGCAATACTTTAACATGTTTTGTTTATTCAGCATTTTGTTCTTAATTAAATCATTCCAAAACTATAAAAGTTCCAATAAATTTAACAGAAAATATCAAAGATCAACACAAAATTCTCTGAATAAGGCCAAATAAAAACATATGTGTGGTTCCAGTTACCTGACCAAACCCTAGTTTAAACCCCCCAACCCTAGAACTTTTTTTCAATTCTGCAAAATAAATTTTGAATGATCCCATTCTGTGGAATGTGAATTTCAATAATTTAATTCACAGACTTCTGTCATCTAAATTTCCATTAGAAGTACCTACTAAGGCTTAATATGCAACAAATTAACAGAATGCAACAAAAATTAACTAAAAATGGAACACGTCTGATTATTTTCTTTACAAATTACAACCAAACATATAAAAATTGGCAAACTTCTGGTAGTGGCGTCTTTAATACCGGAATCAGACTGGGTGAACACACAATTTTACTGACCCTATCTTTTTTGGGGATGTAACTGGAACCACACATACATTTTTATTTAGTCTAACAAAAAAAACTTGAGATATGACATGAGACCTTTACTATTATTCCATAGAGCTATGTGACATATTACCAATGCAATATATCTATATAAACCTACCAATATACTGGAGACTTGTGCCGGTAACAGTCACATAATCATATGTAGGTGGAGCTGTTGTAGTTGCTGCATTTTGATTGGCTGTTGTATCATCTTTGAATGCAAAATGTCGAGCTTCATTTCCTATAAAACAATAAAATTTAGTGGCACATTCATCAACTTATCCCAGATGATCTAGATAGATCTGTCTTATACATCAGAGTAATATTTTAGCTTTTGTATTGATTTTGCATTCCCTCAATCACCTATGGTAACTTTAAGCATAAGCAACTCAGTGGCTGAAGCAAATGTTGTCTATGACCATCATTCCATCAAAAATTTTCAACATGTAAATATAAAGTTTTTAATTATTGAGAAACATTTTTCTTGATCAGGTCTTTCATCTATGCACCCTTTTCTTCAACTACTTCCATGTCTTTTACTTTATTTTTCGACGTCCATTCATCAGTTTTTTTGTCATTTTTTAAATAGTTGTAAGCATTTTATGTATCTTGGTAAATATTCATTTATTTAGAGCTTCTGATATCTCTTGTAGTTTGCAAGAAATGCTTACCCTTCTTGAGCACCTGATATCACTCTATTTTTATAGAGTTTTGAAGGAAGCAGATATAAAGGGAAATAACTCTTAAAAATTTGTCATATTTTTGTGTCAACTATTTTCATTATATGTATTCTAGAATCTTCTAAGTAACATGTTTTAAATTCATTCCTTTTGACATGAATACATGATAAAGCATTGATGAAAATGACTATAACCAAAAACAATACTTATTTAAAGATTTACCTCCCTGACCCAAGTTTTCCCCTTTGAAATTAAATTGCTCTATACATCTTTTAGTGTTTTCGGAAAGTATTTTAAATAATTTTCCTTGATATCCAAAGTTCCAAACTTTTGTTGTCTGCCTCCTTCACACATTTTCTTATGGACTCTAATTTTTTTTATCTTTGCACATGAAACAGTGGGTCCTGCACATTTTACCAGTAATTAGAATGTTTTAATCTTTTTTTTATGTTTTAATCTTTTTTTTTTAACAAATGAGGAAGTAAAACCATTTAAGATAAAAAATTTAAAAAAAAATAGATAAAAACTGACCTTTATAAAGTTCTATTGTATATGGTGGTCCTGATGTGAAGATGTCCCATAAAGATAACTCTCCTAATAAACCATTCACATGTAGATTTTCAGCAGCCGTATATTTATAATGCATGGGTTCTGTATCACCAACATGGTTAGTGAGATAGGCGCTGTCAAAATGGAGTAACAACTGAGAAGAACATCCTGCTCTTTCCACGTGGAATATTTCAAACAGGTACGAATCATCCATCTGCAAAGACAAGTTAGAAATACTGTTGATTCATTTTATTTTCCTAGGTACCAGTTTACGTAGATAGAAGAAAATTTAATTTTCATGGTTTTGCAAAATTTTCCATAGAGTGGGTGGCGCATATTCGCCGTGGACACATTTCCGCCGTTTTTGTTATTTTTTTCTGTAAATTTCGTGTGCCTTTACCCAATACTTGCCTAAACAGATGCTAAACGCTGTTTGTAATGTTCGAACTGTTGATATTCCTCTTTACCCCATTTCCAATGTTATTCGCACATATAAAGAAATATGCAGTAGTTTTTGAACGATTTTGGCAATTATGTAAGATTTATATGGCACGCATGCGCAGTCATGAAGTCAATATCTGTTAGAAAAATTGTATAGGAATGATCTCTCAAGCTAATTCATGTAATTGCAAACAATTGTTTTTATAATATACAAGGATAATGAGGATGGTCATATCATACATTGCGGCGAAAATGTGTCCCCCATGGTACAAGAACAACATGATTTCCTCTGGAGTTTGCGTTCATTTTTAAAACATTTAACCAATATTTTGAAGAGAATTCCATTATCAAACATTTTTTTCATATAGTAAACTTTCTGAAACCTACATAAAAAGTTTCAAATATTCGAATGTAGGTCGGATGTAGGTGGAAATGAACGAATTTTGCGGCGAATATGCGTCACCCACTCTACAAGTCTACAGGAAGGGAATTGAGCCAGTAACCCTAATGAATGGCCAGGTACAGGTGTCCTTTTTAAAACTTCAACTGTTCCTACATGTTTGAATTGCGAAATTTATTATTTTTGAAAGTAAAATTTAAAAAATTGTACATAGGCTTCATATTTATCAATAAATTATCCTACAATATGAAAAGCTTTCATTTTATTGTCATTTTTTTGACACTTTTTTCAACCTTTTTTCATGATTTCACATCTGCGCCACCCGTAGCCAATTGAATTTTTGGTTGAAAAGTAAAGAATATGGTATATAAATAATATTTCAGCAAAAATGTTTGTAGACAAGGGGTGGTACCACTGTTAATTTTAATGGAAAATTATGCTAAAAATAATGTTTAACCATGATTCACCTACGTTTATGACATCTCAAATACATCATCAATGATGCAATTGGTGGACATTTTTTAAACTGAAACAATTGGACATTTTAACATATGTTTTCATCAAATTTTCACAACATTATTGTAGTTAAAAAATTTCAGATTTATACGGCCAAAATTACGAGTAAGTGAACCAACTCCTTTATGCTTCGTTGAACATCTGAAATCATGGTTTGCTTCAACCCATGAAAATTGGTATCCAACAAACAATAATGAATCCAAAGTAATCTGTTTATATTACTGCAATTTACATATTTCCATACATAAAACAATTTCTTCATTGCTTTCATCCCCACCCCCTCCCTTTTTTTAATTAAAGGTTCCACTCAAAATTAATTTTTTGAAAAATATATATTAAATCTGCTGCATTTGTATTAAAATATCTCTCTCGGTTCCCTTTACCAGTAATATATTTGATCCAAAAACTTAGAAATCTAAAGCTGTATGGGATAACTGAAATAAATGGGATCTCCATAACCCCAAAGGCCATGAAAATTCCTATCTTTTAACATGTTTAAATGTACATTTTGCCATTAAAACCTTTTTTTGTAATATCATAAAATTTAGCAATATTCCCAAACCACTGATTTATTCCAAAAACCAAGCTTATTCAAATTCACCAATAAAAAGTGCATTCTTTGTAATTGTAAAAAAATTTCAAACCTCTAAATCCAATGACACAGAAGAAGCCAAGGGAGTTAATCCTGTACAGACACCTCCAACAATGGTTCCTTCTTCAAATGTTAAAGTTCCACCTCCTAAAATATATAAATAAATAATTTTAACTAAAAGTCATTGCATTAGGCTTTGGTATATTAAATAAAAGGTGAAGAATAAACAGAATTTCAATAGGAGAAATTTTGACATTGGAGCACTTTTTTGGCCTCTTTTCTTGGATTTGTCTATCTTTATCTTTGTCTGGTTGTGTTCCTTCCTTCAACTTCCAACATGGTTTTAACCCTTTCACCGATAGCCGCCCTAACATAAGCTACTCTTGAGACGATGACTGCCCTGGCTATTGTGACACAAGCAGGATATCTTCATATTAAATACCAATAAAAACTTGTCTAGTTATTTATGTCTTTATTTTATTCACTTACACCATGGACACAGTTTTGTTTATGTTTTGATAAATTTTTTGTCAGAAAAAATTAAATTTGCTAATTAGCGGCATTAAAATAGAAGAAATTCACGAAATTCAACTTTAAGACCCAAAATTGTAAATTTTTAACACAAAACGACAAAAGTTTGAAAATTTTAACGAGGTTTTAAACATTCCTTACACTGAACAATGTCCATTCTAAGTGTTTTGTACATAAAATGGCATTTTATGTCAAAAGAGTATACTAATCTGGCTTCAATTCTTCAAAATTCTTTCAAAAAAAATGTTCCCTTGTTTCAAATTTCAGTAAAATCCGTAAATTTCATATGATTTTGACCTGGTTTTCAACAATCGGAAGCGCCATGTTTACACTTGCATATGGGCATTTAACAAAGAAATATAACTCTTGTTCGCAATGTTTTTCAGCGGGAAACATAAAGGAGGTATTCCGATCCCGGTAAACCAGGACTCATCGTCAGCTGTCTGAAGAGTGAATCCCGGTTTACACTAAAAGGCGAAAGGGTTAATATGTTGCTTTGATTATATAATTATATCTAGATATCTAAACACCTTTTTTCAGGAAGATTTTGTGAAATATTTTTGCATTCCTTGTTAACAAATATTTGGAAAATTTGAGAATATATATGTACTGTAATAAAATATATTCAAATTGGAGTAGATATATTGCAACATCAAACATTTTGTTGTAAAAACTTGTCAGTACTTACTGGAAAATACATCTGATTATAGTCATATATTGGGGATAAAGAAGAGGTTTATTTGAAAGGAGATAGACTGATCTCCTGTCAGGAGATTTACCTTAGGGGACAATAATTAAGATTTTCAAAACATTCATGAACTCAATTTGCAGTACCGACCATAGTTGCCAACTGACATGATATTCGCGTGTAATACACGCTTTTTCAACGGTTTACACGCGAGGATTTTATCACATGGCGTGTACACTCTTTTCACCACTTTACACGCAATTACACGCTTTTTAGTTGTTTTGATTTTTTGGTTGTTAGTGATATCGCGATTCTCGGGTTTTTTCATTATAACACGATAAATACCGAAATTTCGAAGTAATTGTTTGATTAGCCTGGGATCCTGGCCAACTGCTTGACAGTAGACCTATCGACCTATCGACGAAGCATTAGATTGGGTCAGGATGCCAGGCTATTGTTTGGTGGCCATTGTTTATTTTTCTCTATATGGACGAACAGCAAAAGCTCTTAAGGTAAGTAGTTTGTGATTAGTTTTTACGATTTTGGGACTTTCTTTCTTTCAAATTCACTTAGGGAAAATGTCCACAGAAAGAGGTAGCTTTCAGGACCTGTACCGTCGTCTAAAGAGTCGATTTCTAAGCGAAAACGATGTGTACGTACCAAGATTCAAGATTTATAAATTATATTTGGGAGTTCGAGTTTAAATCATCGAGGGATGAGTAACGCATTGTGCACTCTATGTTGCAATCATAACAATACATATGAGAGGAGAACTAAAATACATAGCTATTTGATTAAGCATTTAACAATTATAAAATATTTTTCTTTTTCAGTTTCAAATGTAGCCAACAGATTTCCACAGGCCATAGGGGATGGAAATATCACGGAACTGTTGGATCAGTTCTCATAGTATTAGCTGTCTTCTGATGAACTACCCAGTTTTGACCAGGCAATAGCAACATATATTGTATAGTTTGTTGGGAGCAATGGCAGAGATCATAGATGACATTTTAGATGGCAAAAAAACATTATGACACTCTTTCAAAGCTTCATGAAGCTATTTTAGTTGAGCCAAATATCAATTCTGACTGTGAGAGATCATTTTCAATTATAAAGAAATTTACACTGAATTCTGATCAGAACTTGACAATGATATGTTGTGTGCCTTGTTATCAAGTAAATGTAACCAAATCAGCAGGTGTTTTGACTATGTGCCTAGTGGTGTTGCTTTAAAAGCAGCAAAACAGACCACTGTTGAATACAATAAAAGTTTACAGTTGAATATTGTTTTTATATTAACAAATTTGCATATAATGTGAAATTATGAACATTGTTCATATTAAAAAGTCCGCATCTACGTCACGCGTTTTCACACGCTTTTTGACATGTCATGTCATGTCATGACATGATTTCTCATTGTCAGAGGTTGGCAAGTATGGTACCGACTCTAAAGGATTTTGGGTAATTTCTTTATTTGTACAACAAAATGAAAATAATATTTTTACCATTAGTTTAATGTGTATTGTTTATAATAATATCAACCAATCACAATGTAGCTATGTATTTTTTTGAAATCATTACCCAGAATGCATTTGATTCAGGATTACCAATACTTTTAAACCACAATACCTCTTGCTTTTCCTATTTACCTGTTGCAGCAGCTGCAGATAAATCAACAGTCTGACAGGCCACGCTGGCCGATGATCTATCAGCGATGATTTCTATTACCAATACTTTGTTGATAAATACCCATAACTCCTCTCCTCCACCAAAAGTTAACTTTTCATTTCCTGAAAACTTCAGCCCAGTTCTTATGGCAGAAGTATAACTGAAAAAAAAAATATAAAAAAGACATATAAATACAACACCATAGAGATAAATTATCAATGATATGCCATAGGTATCCCATTAAAACTTTATCATAATCACTCTCACAATAAAAGTAGGTCATAGTGACTTAGAGTTAGAAAAAAGTAGTGCTGTACTGAATGGGACAATCTAATAAAGTATCATGGATATATTACAACTGTTTTTTGAGAACTGTCTGCACCTTTAAAATTGAACCAATTCAATTTAAGGTATAGTTGGGACGGATGCATGTACAGAAAATGATAACTGTCGATTCAGAAATTGTTGCAATGTTTTTATTAATACGAAAAATGCGAAAGTATCAGGTTTGCATTTATTTCAGTAGGAACTTTCAATCACAAAACTTTTGAAATCACATTAAAAAGAGGGTCCCGGTAAAGTGAGAAACAGAACAGAAACGAAACAGAGCGAAACGAAACGAAACAGAGCGAAACGAAACGAAACATGGCGAAACGAAACGAAACACGACGAAACGAAACGAAACATGTAAATTGAGAAACGAAACACAACGAAACGAAACAAAATCTGTATTTTGAGGAACGACCTATGGAAAATCTTCCTGATATAGCCGAAGATCATTGTGGGTTTAGAGGGCCCTTTTGATTGATATCATCTAATCGTTTGCTTAAAAATCGTCAAAAAAACAACATTGGTGGATTGATTATCTTTTTGGACAATTATGCCTCCCCCTTTCCTTAAACTCTGGATCTGTCTCTGCTTTTTTTTCATATATGTATACAAAAGATCTCGTTTAATCCAAAGAGAACGTGTGATTAACGGTTTATTCGAACACGCATTACACACTGGAATTAACTTCACTGATTGACGCACTAGAAAGAACGCATTACATACCAGTTCTATTGTGCTTTGTATTTTTCTGTGCTTTATAGTCCCACACATTGTTATCATTAATAATATTATGATATATTAGTATGTATAACTTTTCATTCGATCACGTCTGTTAATATCATTGTATATGCAATAATCTGCAATAGGTTTTTATAATTTATTGTTTATGAGTTTGTGCCAAGAAAGGTATTTGATTCATGAATGAAACACTTACATGTACATATCCCAAGTGAAATAACCATAGCCAAAATATGTAAATGGTATGGACACTTTGCCATACATAACTTTAGGTAGTAGGATCCAAATGTTTAAGTTGGATGCATTCACCCTATATGTGGCTACAACATTGTCAAGTCCGACCTGGGACGTCAAAGGGGAATTGACCACGTTGCGACCTGACGTCTCTTTTGAAAGTACATGTGACCTTTAAAATGTTTAAACCGAGAATCAAATCAGTTTAGAACTGAATAGTTTGCTTAAAAGTGACCTGGTGACCCGAGGCAATTTTTAATCGTGACTTTGTGATCTAAAGTGGTACTGGAGCACAGTCACTTTCTCCTTTTATTCATACAATATTGTATGTTCGACTCGTCATGTTCTACTTTCTTTTTTAAACTTACGGTACCGAATATTGTGTTTTGTTATTCGCCATTTATCTTGACAGACGCGTGTTACTAGGAATAGTATCTACCACATTTTCAAAAGATAAGTTACAAAGTACATACGGCATCTCCATACAGTTGAAGTCGATGGTACCTGTTGTAATTAGTTTAAAAGGTTTATATGAATTGAACTTGTATTAAACGAGATTATGTCTTGCCTGATTTGCAACAAAATGAATGAAGAAGAATGTTATCATGGTCATGGACTGCCATAATAAAAAATCTTTGAAACTTAAAAACAAAGAAGAAACGAATACAAACTAGAATATGTTATAGTGACGAATTAGAAATGGACATATTGTGTAGACACCTATCTATTGTTTAAATTATACTATAAGTTGCCTTCTAGATGTCCTTAGTTTGTTCTTGTCGTTTGGTTGCTGTCTTATTGACGTGTAACCTACATTTCATACAGTTTTAGTTTCGTTGAGTGTACTTTTGAATCGGTGCATGAAAAATCATAACTAAACTGGTTATTGTGTATAGATTTATTGTCTTTCTTTCCCTCAATAATTCTAGGAAGATGAACCAAAGAGAGATGTACACAGACACTTGTTTCTATCAATATATAATACATATGAATAGTCGACCTTCCCATGTGGAGATGTACCTAAATTAAAAATATTAATATGTAAACAGAAAATAATGTTACATTTTTCAATCTTTAACTTACCCTCCCTCCATTTTTTTAACTGTATCAATTTTAAAGACATGTCGCTTCTAAACAAAATCTGATTGATCTGTAGCTTATCCCCCAAACCTGCTTTGATACAAACTTGAATATGTTCCTCATTAAATTCGATCCCAAAACTTAAAAGGCATACATATCTAAATAGTCGTAATTAATTCCATTGAGCACGAAACTATAATCGAAATCAGATTTTATTTATTTGGATATTCTAAAATACATTTCTTTTTCGGCAGATATTACAAAAAAAATATTATTATCTGGTTTGACTGGGAAACACTGATTTCAGATGTACATTGTACACAAAATATTATAAAATATTTTATGTCCCACCCTTTGAGTGGAAAACATATCATGTTTTAGCATAAAATCGTCTATTTTGGAGTGAAAAAAAAATGGATGATTTTAATAAATTAGATGTTTTTGATGGTCTTTTGAATTCTGTTGACAGTTTTGACTTTTCTACTCTTTACACTACACCTCCACACAATCTTATCAAACAAAAGTTTTCTTATTTATTTAAATGGTCGTTTGGTAAATCCGAATGCAAATATATTTGCTGCAATTCATTTAAAACCTTCTTCTTTAATGTGAAAGGTAAATATGCTAGATATACTTACTGGAGGTGGGATGAGATGATTTAACGCTGTTCATTTCCCCTTGATAATATTTATGCACGTTTTGGCAACAAAGTTTATCGACAGGTTGTAGGTATTTCAATGGGCACTAATTGCGCCCCTTTAATAACAGACTTGTTTTTGTACTGTTATGAATCATAGTTTATGACCACACTAAGTAAAGACCCGTCAAAATTGCATTTAACTGATAAATTCAACAACACTTACCTTTATCTTGATGATATTTTTTCGTTAAAAAATCAGGAATTTTCTAAATATACTGCCGAAATTTACGACAAAAGGGACGATTTTTCGTTCCCGATTGTTATTTTTCCCTTTTTGGATGGTGATGTTCCATTGGCACCATCTTATGGTGTTTGAATTTCACAACTCGTTCGCTATGCCCGTGTCTGTTGTGACGTTTTTGATTTTAACGAACGTAATCTATGTATTACTTGTAAATTATTAAGCCAGGGATTTCGTTACCACAGTCAGGAGCCTGTAATTCAGTGGTTGTCAATTGTTGAAGTGTTACATATTTGTTTTTCGTTCATTTTTTGTATATAAATTAGGCCGTTAGTTTTCTCGTTTGAATTGTTTTACATTTGTACGTCATTTCGGGGCCTTTTATAGCTGACTATGCGATATGGGCTTTGCTTATTGTTGAAGGCCGTACGGTGACCTATAGTTGTTAATTACTATGTCATTTGGTCACTTGTGGAGAGTTGCCTCATTGGCAATCATATCACATCTTCTTTTTTATATTCGCTACATGTACACTCGGTGATATTTTTTAAATTTTATATGGAATTACACTCCTTTCAAAATCGAGCGTCCGCCCCTAAAGGTAAGAGTACTTTTGAACTGTGCAGTATATCTGAGGTAGTAAATGCACACCTTTGCTGTGCATTATCCAGATTATAGCACAGTAAGAACAAAGAGATTTTACTCATGTCATGTCTTAAGTATCCATAGGACAGTATGACTCGCTTAAAATATCAAATTTGCATGTTCATTGAATCGCAAATTATGGTTCAAATTTCTAATTTGGCATACATTTCAAAAAGAACATGTCATAATGAACATGTGTTTTAAATTAACATGAACACAACTCTATTGTAATTTAATCTATCTTAACAAACAGAATAAACCTAGTATTGGACGGACGGACTGACGGACGGCAGCACAGACCAGAAAAGATTATGCCCCACTACCGTAGGAGGTACATAAAAATCCTAGTCACAAAGGTAAGAATGGCCAATTTTGTTTGAGGCTGATATTCAGACGATCCCCAGTAACAGCTATTCTAATTTCAATGTTCCCTCATTGTTGCACGTGACAAGAAGCCTTGATATTAGAACAGGCTCTGTAGCATAGCTGGCGCACCTAAGCCTCACATTTAACAAAACAAGTTGACTAATTGCAACTAATGCAAGAAGATACCAATGTAAATGACGAGTAATTTTTTCAAAGTTGAATGGAATATTCGGTGTCTTCGGCTATGCACATATCTCGTCAGGAAGATTTTCTATATGTCGTTCCTCAAAATACAGATTTTGTTTCGTTTTGTAGTGTTTCGTTTCGTTTCGTCGTGTTTCGTTTCGTTTCGTTTCGCCATGTTTCGTTTCGTTTCGCTCTGTTTCATTTCCTTTCGCTCTGTTTCGTTTCTGTTCCGTTTCTCACTTTACCGAGACCCTTAAAAAGATCAGTGATTTGCAATGCATTTTATTTCTGAATTTGCAGTAATCTATTTTCATAAATATATACATGTGCCCTGCCCTTTTTAAGTTGATAATTATGTCTATTTCATGCCAAAAAATATATGTTTATACATCAGCTTCATTCATGGTTGGGAGTAAAAATGTCTTATACATATATGACAATTTTTTACCTAGTCAAACCTGTAATTCACATTGAGTTATTTTCCTGTCATGTTATGTTCGTAGATTAGGTCTTAAAAGGGACAATTAAATATTTGCGGAGTTAATAATTTTTGTTTCACGGTCATGTGCATGCATTTAAATGCACTGTAGAATGTTTGTGCAGGGTGTATTTGCGGTACAGTGTGAAAATTAAACACACTAAAAAATTTCCCAACAAGTGAAACTGCAAGCTACTGCTCACTGATGATACCCCTGCTGCAACTGGATAATTTTAATAGTGTAAAAATATGTAAGTGTTCAGTAAACAGAAAGTTGTTGAGTGATGAATCTGAAAACGCATCACACTGTATAGCTGACTTATATAAACCATGAAAACATTTTTCAGAAATCCTTATGACGTAGTTCCTGAGAAAGATGTGACGAAAAATATTAATGGGACGGATGGACGGACTGATGGATGGACGGACGGATGGATGGACGGACAGACAGAGGTAAAACAGTTTACCCCACCTTTTTTAAAGCGGGGGTATAAATAAATTATATACAGTATTCAGGAGATCTAGTGTTTCTTTGATTGCAGCTTTCTATCATTAATAAAGTGCAAAGTAATAATAGATAACACAGTGAAGTATGAAACTGCATGAAAAAGAAACCAGTGTAATATTTAGTTCTTATCCAACATGTATTATCTGAGCACCAGTCTTAAGGATGTTCGCTACTCTTGTTTTTTGACTTTTTGTTAGATATTCGAAGTCCTCTAGTTTTATCCATGTAGTGCCAATAAAAATTTTGCCCACTAACCCCCATTTTTCTTTTTACAAATCTTTTACATGTATAATTATAAGCCATCTGTAAAGTCTTATAAAATCTTTATCACTTTTTAATAGTTTTTGAGAACTTAGACTTGTCAATGATAAAGCTATGAAAAATCAAGAGAGAAAATTTTCCCGCCAAAATTTCAATGGCTAATATCTCGAAAACAAGCACACAGACCTATATTTTTTTTTCGCTCTTTTGGTTCCTTTATTAATCCCCAATCAATATAAACTAGTGTTATGAAAAGCTTGTTATTTTGAAACTGAGTAGCGAACTTCCTTAATCTGAAAAACTCTCCATTCCTACAAAACTTCTGTTTAATAAGATCTCACTGTACATCATATTCCATCCTTATAAGATACAATTAAGTGTGAAAATTTTTGTGACTGGGTTTCTGTCTTAAAGACCTTTATATAATCTTGGTCTTGGCTTTTTCAAATTTCAATAACAATTATGTGGTTATAATGAAAGGTTACAGGTGGGAAACATCAATCTTGTTTACTGTGATGTATAGAAAACACTTACAAAAAGTTATGGAGAATACCGCCACAGTCTGTCTGACCTTCTGCTCCATACCCAGAATCATCAGCCAGGAAGTAGGAATCACTATAATAACTGAAAAATACAAATGGTAACTGAAAAAACATTATCCATTTCGACACAATTTTTCTAAAAGTTCATCTGTTTAGGAGTAATACATTCTGGTTTTTAACATTAAGTTTTCAATATTTTGATGTACTTTTCATTTCTGAAAGATTGATTTGTATATATTTCAGCTTTGTTATAAAAAAAAATCACAGCAAAAATCAATTAATTTATGTGTTTTCCACTTATTTCTTGTATGTTAAACAAAGCCATTGTAATACTGTGTGGTAATCCAATGGTTCTAAAGAAACCATTGCATTAAAAAAAAGTCTGTACTGAGGTGAAAATCAACAAGTACTGTACATTCAGAAATTATTGCGTGCATTTATTACTGCGATTTTTGAAGAATGGAATTATTGCAATTTTGGGAAAAGCTGCATACAGATATATGCATCAGCTATCAGAATGGTAGTTCTTATTATTGCGATATTCACCCAGTCATATTATTCTCATTGTAAAAAAACTCTCAAGGATTCCTGAATTTACAGTATTCTGAGGGTATTGCATAAGTAAAATGAAAAAATTTGTAAGGGTTCCGCGGAACCCAGTGTCTCGCCTACTTTTTCTGTTAATCGCAGGCTCAACAAAAATGAGGAAGTAAATCAATAAAAATATTCCTCTTGATACTATCTTTTGATTGTAAGAAGCTTCTGTCCAAGTTTGGTAAAATTCCAGGATAGTTTATGAATCTAATAAATGTTTAAAAACTTTAACTGCAGACTGAATGTAATGTAAACTGGAAGAAAACAAAATTTCCTTCTAGATACTAGCATTTGATCATAAACAAGCTTCTGTCCAAGTTTGGTACAAATCCAAAATAGTATAAGAAAGTTATTAAAATTTTAGAAACTTTAACCACAGAGTGAATATGTTGTTTCCTGGCAGAAAATCTAAGTCCATTTAAAAGTAAAATACGGAAAAAAAGGATTTATTTTTTTACAAAATTTCCTTCTTGATACTAGCTTTTGATCATAAACAAGCTTCTGTCCAAGTTTGGTACAAATCCAAAATAGTATAAGAAAGTTATTAAAATTTTAAAAACTTTAACCACAGAGTGAATGTGTTGTTTCCTGGCAGAAAATCTGAGTCCATTTAAAAGTAAAATAAGGAAAAAAGGAATTTATTTTTTTACAAAATTTACTTCTAGATTCTATCTTATGATCATAAACAAGCTTCTGTCCAAGTTTGGTACAAACCCAGGATAGTTTAAGAAAGTTATTAAAATTTTAAAAACTTTAACCACAGAGTGAATGTAATATTTACCGGCAGAAAAACTAAGTCCATTTATAAGTAAAATACGGAAAAAATGGAATGTTATTTTTACAAAATTTACTTCTGGATACTATCTTATGATCATAAACAAGCTTCTGTCCAAGTTTGGTAGAAATCCAGGATAGTTTAAGAAAGTTATTAAAATTTCAAAAACTTTAACCACAGAGTGAATATTTGTGGACGCCGCCGACGACGACGACGCCGACGGAATGTAGGATCGCTATGTCTCGCTTTTTCGACTAAAGTCGAAGGCTCGACAAAAAGTATAGAAAACTGAGATTTTCAACCAATTTTCTATTTCCAAGGGACAGCAAAAATCATTCAACCAGTAAAAACACTCAAATTTGAACTGCAACTTTTAATGATAAAACTGTATACCAAATATTTAATCAAATGCAACTGATTCAGACATTACAGAAAAAATTCAGAAAATGGAGATTTCCAAGGGTCACAACTTCAGCAAAAATCTTTCAAGAGAACCGTACAAAAACTCCATCTGTCATATAATGTCTTCATAACATGAAAAAAATAACAGTCTTCAAAATTAATATATTTTCAGACTACAGTTAATCCTGCATTAAGCAGTCACTCCTGGAAAGTATCAAAAGTAACTTCTAAAGAGACTGCTCATTATAGAGGCAGGTGACTGTTAAGGCAGGTTTTACTGTACTTACTTGTGTACATCAGATCCAGATGAATTATCTACTGTCAGTGTGATTTCTCTATCCAGTTTTATATTAGCAGACGTATCTCTGAACCAATCAGAAAATGTGTCAGAAGTGGGATCAGTAGATATGGCAGGCCAGGAACCAGTAGGACTGATCACATGATATGGGTTGGATGGTGTCATTGATGCAGCTGTTCCAAAGTCATCATTACTGATGGTAAAATCATACACTGTGACAGGAAGGGAATTAGCAACTGAAATTCAATAGAAATTTGGTTACCATATCAAATATATACAAAACATCATCATGTGCCAACAATGCTGCTAATGTAATGTTTTTGCTATTTGAAGGTCTATATAGGATTTTGTGTTTTGCCATGGCTTTGTCGGTTCCTTTTCGACTTATAAGTTTGAATATATCTTTTGTATCTTCTGTTGGTTTTATTCTATAGCTGATATGGTGAAAGCAATCATCAATCAATCAATCATTCATTCATTCTATATAAAAATAAGAAGATGTGGTATGATTGCCAATGAGACAACTCTCCACAAGACCAAATGACATAGAAAGTAACAGCTAAAGGTCACCGTAATACACCTGACTTGGCAACAATTTACTTTCATCATTTTCTACCATTGTTGATTTATTTATATAAAGAGAAAGATCCAAGTTGGACATATTCACATGTCATTTTTCTATTCACAAATGTTAAGAAAAGCAATTGGTTTACAGTATGTGCTTTTTACCTACTTTCATACTGAAATGACCGGTTGATAGAAAACACATTATGGTTTCAGCTTTCACTATACCTGTTGTATTGGATTGTGTTTGTTGGATGTAAACTGTTTCTGGTATACTCTTGGCTGAGGTATAACCGTTAACCTCAAGTTGTATAACACAGTCATAGGAATTCAAGGGAAGTAATCCATCAGTATCTTTAAATGTTACTGATGCACTATGGGAAGTTGATGGTATGGTTTCAGTTACAGTTTCAGTCTTTGTCAGGGTAGCAGCTGTGGTACTGGTACAAGTTACTATATAGTTCCTGAAAAGAAACCAGTTTTATTTAAAATTCATTTTAAAATTGCAAAGGCAAAAACATGAAATCAATCAAATTCAGTTGAACTTGCAATTCATTATTATCATTAAAAATATACGCTGCCAAGAAAAATCTTCCGTTCATCTTCAAATTACAGAAATGCTCACATCCAAATTGAGTCTTAAATGCAATACCGCCAACCAATTTCAATACATCGTTGAATTTGGCCATATCTACTTTTATTTCTGCAACAATTTTTCCCACGTTTTATTTATCTAAATTATAGATTATTTTATCTAAATATGGAAGAAAAAACTTCAAAAGATTGATTTTTGAAAAGATTTGTGTTTTGAATATTGGTTTTTACCTTTTTTTCCTTATTTTTTTTCTAGCTTTTACCCTAAAGCATCATTGAAATCTCATTAGTTTTGCTAAAATTATTAATATATAAACAGTCCTAAAAATTCCTGCTTATTTCACAAAAAGTTAATATTCCCCAAAAACCATTCTCTTTTTTTTAATCTCTTTTGTATAAGGCCTAGGGCTATTCCAAAATTCACTGTATATTGGGTTGGAAGGCATCTTATATTGATAATATAGTGGTAGTTGGGTTCAAAACAAGTTTGCACTCAAAAGCCATTTAATTTCTAATTTTAAGTCTATGGGTGGAGGTCTTGGGTAAAAAGTGCCTTTCAAAGTTCATTTAAAGTGTCGCAAAACTCAATTTGTGATGATAAAATCATGATTGATTTTAGCTTATTATAATGCCTTTACCATGTTGAGACATTAGCTCCAACAGCTTCATTCAGGACGTTTGTATCATTAGAATCAAACACAGCATAAAGATATGATGGCCGGTTCCATTGTATTTTCATTTCTGTTGACGAAACTGCAGTTCCTACAATGTTCTCTGCACCTGAAAAAATATAAATGGCAGAGCTGTTGAAAATTGTCGGACTTCTGAATATGACCAGCTAATTCTGATGTAAGGGGACCTTTTAATACCTGGATTATTTCATAATGTGCTGAGAACAGTTTGGTATTTTTTTATTATTTTTGCAAAGAATTCTGCTCAAGTCGGTGCTAGGGGTGGTCTTAAACTTGCAGTGAGGTGAGTTTTTTTGCTCCTTGTTGAAGGCCTCATTGTGACTTTGAGGTGAAGAACAGCAATAAAAGCACTGTTCCTTTGCTTTTTGTGTATTTTTTTACTGTGCATGTACTGATTATGTGGATGGAGACCCCATACCCTTTGTTTTTCTATTATAAGGTCTGAAAAACTCCTTACATAGATTTCAACTGCTCTGAATTAAGGACAAAATGAGATGTCAGGTATACTTCAATAAGACCACAATCCAACAAAAAAAACCAAAAGATTTAAATTTTACAGTATGTGCTTTTTACCTACTTTCATACTGAAATGACCTGTTGATAGAAAACACATTATGGTTTCAGCTTTCACTATACCTGTTGTATTGGAATGTGTTTGTCGGATATAAACTGTTACTGGTATACTCTTGGCTGAGGTATAACCACCAACCATCTAGATACATCTAGATGTAAACATACTGTGGATTCATTTATTTTCCCGAGTCTAAATTTTTGTGAGATTGAGGAAAAATTGTATTTTTGTAGATTCTGAGGTTTTGTAAAAGTTTGTATACAAAACTAAAAAATTTATTATATTTCGTTGAACATTTAAATTTGTCGTTTCCCTATACTCAGGAAATCAACGAAAATTGCTACTCCAAGAATAATGTTGAATCAGCAGTAAAGTTTAAAAAAACAAATGGAGAATGTGCCCATGGGACACAGATGATGCCCCTGCTTGCATATAACTTTATAAAGGGGCATAACTCAAGAACGGTAAAAGTGACACCACCCAAATTCCAATTTGATCTGTATTTTCTAGTAATAAGCATTGAGTATAAGTTTCATAACATTTGGTTAAGACAAACTTAAGTTAGAGAACTGAAACCAATTTTGCGACTGACGTACAGAAAAAATGACAAGGGTCACAAGGGTAACACTTAATGCTCCCTCCAGTGACAAAGGGGGCATAAAAAGTGTCTAGGACATGTCAAGCTCAAAATTACCCCGAGTCTAGTAAAGTAGTGAATAAACACAACAGAGACTACCCAAGATCAGTCATCAACACCAAAATTCCCTAAATGATGAAGAGCACTACGATTTCACTAAAACAAAATCTGATGAGCTGGATGCTGACTCCTGTTTGTATTAAAAATGTTTGTAATTTTTAACTATGTATTTTCCCATGACTTTTCATTATAACTTTTAAAACAGTTGAATTTTCAACACATTCATTTTGTCCAACTGATGTCCAGCTAAATAGGGATACCAAAAGGTAGGTGCCACTTTCAAATAATTAGGAAAAAGAATGATGTTAAGGCGATCTTTTGGATTTGACATTTTCCCTATGTCAAACACTTTTCCAATATCAAAAGTGACATGAGAGGTAATTACCATAAAAACAAGCCAATATTTTAAAATATCACCTCAAACTTGTTGCCATTCAGCATTGTTCAGCCAGAACTGAAAAAATCTTATTATTATTTAGATGTGAGCTATAAAAGAATTTACTCAAGAAGATATTTTGCTACAAGAAGTATTTTAAAAAGTTATAGTGCTAAATATCTTTTTGGGTGAGACTCATATCTATTTTGACCTCCTCCATAAATTGATGAATATCTATTTTTAGCAAGAACTTTAAGATCAATTTATAATTACGAGAAAAAAAAAATTCTTAATGGTGCCTGTTATAGAAAAGTGTCTCCCAATCCCCCCTCCCAATACATTTAATCCCAGGAAATCCCTAAATCTATTAAAACCACTTACTGCACTGGAAAAACTTGGTATCGTTCAATGTATCATAATATCTAACACTTGTACCATTGGCAAGTCCTGCTTCAAATGTAACACCCGCTAGAGCAGACGGACTAGCACATGTACCACCAGTCACAGTGTCCTTCACATAATACAGACTGAATGCCGTACTACATTCACAACCCAAAGCATTTCCTGTCAAATTGCTGTAAAAATAAAACAACCAAAGAATAGTTTTTGTTCAAAATTTAAGTCTAAACAAAGCTACCAAAATCTACTGATAAAGTAATGTAAATTCAGAAATTATTTGCAAGGTTTTTATTAAATAAATGTGAATAATGCGACTAAGTGAGTATAACAATAATAAGAGTTTGCATTCTGATATCTGATACACATATCTGTATGCAACTTTTTTTTATGAAATTGCAATAATCAAACTCCCATTTTTGTCCATTCTTTGAAAAATGCAATAATTTCTAAATTTACAGTAATTAATTTAATCGAATTGGTACCAATTTTTCATAATTTGATTATAAGAAAATAACTATAAATAACTTGAAATAACTTTTAAACATTTACATGAAATTGTTGGAGGCATTACAGTGACATTTAATTGCTCATATTTTCATCAATTGAACTCCAGTGGATAGTTGTCTCCTTGGCAATCAAACCACATCTCAATATTTTTATATTGGGAAGATAGACAGCTGAGATTTGGATTTTTACATTAATCCTAAGTGTTTTAATAGATATAAGAAGATGTGGTATGAGTGCCAATGAGACAACTCTCCATCTAAGTCAAAATTTATAAAAGTAAACCATTATAGGTCAAAGTACGGTCTTCAACATGGAGCCTTGGCTCACACCAAACAGCAAGCTATAAAGGGCCCCAAAAAATACTAGTGTAAAACCATTCAAACGGGAAATCAACGGTCTAATCTATATAAAAAACGAGAAACGAGAAACACTTATAATGAATAATCTTCCCTTACATTCCTCCAAAAATTCACCCATACAAGAATGTATGGGATGAAAAAACATGCCTCAATCATTTTTTGGCTAAATTTTTTGTAACTAGAGTTCAACCTTTAATCTCAAGTTCTAAACAAAGAAATCTACAGCATACAGATGATTAGTAAACTATTCAAGACAGCCACTCTGAGGGTTCATGAAATTTCTTAGTTAAAGGACTTACTGTGGATTCAATATTATTCGTGGGATACCAATTTTCATAGATTTGGTGGGTAAAGGTGAACCACAAATTCAAATGTTCAATGAAGAACAAATTTTTTATAGGAATGTATGCAGTCTTTGGCAAAACCACCAAACTAAAAAATCCCCCAAAATACAATCCTTAAGGCCAATTAAAACTAATTTATAGATTTTCATCCCCACCTGCCCCTTTGAAATTGTCCTGCCCCAATTTTTTTTAATTAGAAAACTAGAGGCTCCAAGGAGCCTGTGTCGCTCAACTGATATTTTTATTTACAATTGATGCATGAAATAATGCAACCATTATACGTTTGCTTTAGTTTCAGAGATATAAGCCAAAAATGCATTTTACCCCTATGTTCTATTTTTAGCCATGGCAGCCATGTTGGTTGACAGCGGGGTTGTCTGACACATTTTTAAAACTAAATACCCCAATAATGATTGTGACCAAGTTTGGTTAGATTTGGCTCCGTAGTTTCAGAGGTGAAGATTTTTGTAAAAGTTAACGACGACGGACAACAGACGCCAAGTGATGAGAAAAACTCAATTGGCCTTTTAGGCCAGGTGAGCTAAAAATTAGAATTCTGGATTTTGTTCATTTCCATAACTGGTAACCGCGCAGATAGTTAAGTTTCATTAAAAACTTCCTGTTTTAGTATTTCTTCAAGTAATTTAACCAAAATAATTTAGTTGATAATATCTGCTGCTCTATAATGATTACATTATCTTCCGAGAAGACAGATTGATCACAGCAGGAGACCTGAAATATTTGGGTTACGAGTAATAAGCAGTGTCATAGAACGCAAATTGCAGCATGTCACAAATTTCAGTGATTATAAAACCGTGGACTTTTTTATTGATACAATGACTTTGGGGCAGGAAATTTGGACTGTGAATGATAACTAATGCACAACAATCGTGGCACACTTTGGTATAACAAAAACATTAGTGGGATAAAGACATTGACACAAGCACAAACTTCTGCAATATAATTTACTGTTTAGGACCATATATTTGAGTTCAAAAAGTCAGCCAACAAATAGCAAGATTAAGCATAAAAATGTCTTTAGGTTAAGTTCATGTTTTACATTGTATGTTTATATCTAGTTTATAAAATTATATTTGCAACTATGCTATGAAACTTACACAACTATGCTGTTATTGACTGGGAATCCTCCTAAAGTTTCTATCATGTTACCTCCAAGGTTGAGAGAGGTCAGTGACTCTAAGGCAACAGCTGGGAAGTAAGAAAGCTGGTTGTTGTTCAGGTCAAGAGTCTCAAGGTTATTTAAACCGTTAAATGATCCTTCTTCTATATACTGAATCTCGTTATTTTGCAACATTCTGCAAGAAAATTACAACTTAGAATTAAATGATGATATTCAAAAAAATTCTTACAGGTAAGTAGCTACATGGACTTCACTAGTAAAAATGAATCTTTTTTATCACTTACCATTTAAAATAAAGTCAATAGTGCAAAAATTACATGATAGGTTTCCATTATAGCTTTATTTCTCAGTGGATTAAAACACTATTGAAAAGAAAAATAAAGGAGGGCTGAGCACTCACAAACATGTTTAACCCCGCCACATTCTTTATGTGCCTGTCCCAAGTAAGGAGCCTGTAGTTCAGTGGTTGTCGTGTGATAATGTCTGTCATATTTGTTTTTCTTAAATTGTTTTGTTATAAATTAGGCTGTTAGTTTTCTCAATTGAATTGTTTCATATTTTTCATGTCGGGGCCTTTTAAAGCCGACCATATGGTCTGGGTTTTTCTCATTGTTGAAGGTGAATAGTTGTCTCATTGGCAATCATACCACATCTCCTTATTTTTATAAACTTTTTTTGAGGTAGTTTGCAACCTTGATATTCTACTCACAAGAACAAAAGTATGCTACACGCCACTCTTCTGGAATGTCATTCATCAGTTTGAAAATGTAAAGAGAGGGTTAACAAAAGCTATTTTTTGTGTTGAAAACTATATATGCTATACCGCACCAAGTAAGCAGTTTTGAGTGTTTGAATGTGTATATATTTAGTCACTCAAACTTTCACCAGTTTTAGGATTCAGAACATGCACTGACAGTGTTATAATTTTCAAAACTTAATATTAGAAGATTTGAAGCTAACATTCTATTTTTTCTCTGAATATGCATGCACCAAATAAGCAGGTTTGTGTGTTTGAATGTACATTTATTTAGTATACACTCTATAACATTCATATTTTTAAAATTCAGAATATTCATGTCTGAATGTTCCCCCCTCCCCAACAAAACTGGATATTTTCAAGATTTCAATCAAATATTCCCTTTTCTTATCCTAATTAGATATAAAACACTTGTCATTTGACATTAAGCAAACACCAATCAATCATTCGCTGTTTCAGAATCTAATGCATTCTGGGTAATATTTTCAAAAGCATACACCAAAACGTTGTGATTGGTTGAAAACGTCTTTAACAATGGATATTCAACCACTAATGTGACATTGTTTTGATTTTGGGGTACAAACAATAAAATTACCCATAATCCTTTATATTCTGAAACAGTAAAGTTATTAAATCAAATTCTAAATGCCTGTACCAAGTCAGAAATATGACAGTTATTTTAATTCTTTTGATGTGTTTGAACTTTTGATTTTGGGGGATTTTCCTTTTTGAGTTTTCCTTTGAGTTCGGTATTTTTGTTATTTTACTTTTTTCTGAAAGGAAAAACAACTTACAAAGACTGAAGATTAGTAGCAGACGTAAATGTAGTTGCAGTAATTTCCGTCAGTTTGTTATTATACATAGAGAAAATCTGTAGATTTGTCTGTCCAGCTAAAGATCCATCTGGTATCCCTGTTATTTCATTGTCCTCCAGGTAACTGAAATAAATAAAATTAATTGTTGAAACAGAGATATGTCTCCCCTGTATGTAAATTTAGAAGTGCCAGTGCTTCATACCAAATATGATTGACTTATCATAAGTGGTTCCTCTTAAACTGACCTAATCATAAACTTTAACATGTAAACTATGCAAAAGTTTCAAAGTCAATAGACCATGACTGAGGCGTCGGGGCCACATAATCTCCATAGAAATGAGATGCACCAATGCTTATACAACTTTGTACCAAATATTATGGATTTATATTCCATTAGTGGTTGTCCTTAAACTGACCTAATCGCAAACTTTAACAAATTGTTGACGCCACGCAGCCTTCGCCAGAAACAGCATACCTATGTCTCACTTTTAGACCTATGTCAAAGCGAGACAAAAATCAGGTAACTGAATTATTCATAAAAAAATTAAGTACTATGGATTCGTTTATTTTCATGGGTACCAATTTTCATGGATTGAAGAAAACTTTGTTGACGTTTGTTTTCATGGTTTTTTTAAAAGTTTGCATATAATCCTATGAGAAATTTATACTTCGTTTAACATTTAAATTTGTGGTTAATCTATACTCTCGAAATCCCCGAAAACAGGTACCCAATGAAAAATAATGACTCCACAATAACTAAATTAAATAAAACATTTAGGTAACTGCAATACATAAATCATTTCAGTAACTGCAAAACATAAATCATTCAGGTAACTGCAATAAAAAAATCAATAAATAAAACATTTAGTTAACCATGTTAACATCAAAACATAAATCAATAAAGTAACTGGATTACATAAATAATTCAGGCAACTGCCATTCATAAACCATTTTGGTAACTTAATTGAAAATAAAATTAATTAAAGAACCTTAGTGAGCTCGCTCACATACCCCACATCCCCACATTGTCATTGGAGAAATAAAATAAGTGTAAGAAAAAAAAATTGTATCAGAAAAAAAAATTGAATCATAATTTCCTGTCAATATGCACATCTACATAGTATGTCCTTATTATCTACACAGTTTCATGAAATTCTGTTGTGTGGTTTGAGAGGAGTTGCGATGACAAAAGGTTGCAGTAGTATATTGGGCAAACAAGTTCAAAGGGGCGTAACTCCTGGAAAAAAAATTGAATCGTAATTTCCTGTCGATATGCACATCTACGTAGTATGTCCTTATTATATGAAAAGGTTTCATGAAATTCTGTTGTGTGGTTTGAGATGAGTAGCGATGACAAACTGTTGCAGTAGTACATTAAAGTTAATAAGTTCAAAGGGGCGTAACTCCTAGAAAAAAAATTGAATCGTAATTTCCTGTCGATATGCACAACTACATAGTATGTCCCTATTATCTAAAAAGGTTTCAGGAAATTCTGTTGTGTGGTTTGAGAGGAGTTGCGATGACAAGAAATAGGACTGACGGACTGACAGACTGACGGATGGATGACGGACAGTCGGGTCAAAAACATTATACCCTCCGCAACTCGTTGCATGGGGTATAATAAGCATATTCAGGTATATGTTATTGCCTGTTGCGATGCAACTTTCCTTTATCAAACTTTTGTACAAAGACCATGTGATTATCTTTTTCAAATTTTATGAGTAAATTTGGTCATAAATTAAAATGAAACTAGACCAGAATTTTATGGTCTATGACATTGTGTTCAATACTTTATCATCTGGAAACTAAAACTGTGACAGAAAGAGGACATGTTTATCACTATATACCTCGTGTTCAAGGCAAGAGTATATAAATCCATCCTCAATTTCTATTAAATCCAAGAAATTTGACTGGCCTTAGGGCTATTCCATTAAAATGTATGTGGGAGGGTAGGAAGGTAAGTTTAATTATTGAATGTGGGTCATGGGTCTTTTTTCAGTATGTGTCTATTACCATTATGCAAAATTATCTAAAAAATGGTTCTTGGTTGTAGGGATATTTTGAAAGTCCCTTCCTACCCTCCCACATACATTTTAATGGAATAGCCCTTATTTGTATCTACTTACATTTCTCTTGGAGTAATCCGACTCAGTGCTATAGGATAAATGGTCAACGAATTCTCATTCAGGTACAGGTACGTAACTGTGACACTATCAAACACATTAGCCTTTATGTAAGCTATGTTATTCCTGTTTAGATACAAGTATGAGACAGAGGATGTCCCAGTAAAGATGGGTCCATCCAGACTGCTAATGGAATTACCATACAAATAGCTACAAGATAATAAAGATTAAGAAACAAAATTTATCAACTACTTATTCTCTCCTTTTTCTAAAAAAAATTTGCCTAGTGGACTATTCTATACTCTGAAAAAGAAAGCTCACACAACCTATGCCCTTCCTCATATGATAAGGGAAATTTTACAAGTCTCCTTTCCCCTAAAAAATTTCCCTGTTTCAGATTTATTTATAGCTGAAGTTTTGATGAGATGAAACCTTTGTACAAAGTGAATGATCTGATAAGACATGTAAAATGGGTAATAAAAATCATCAAAATCTGAAAACCAGTCATTTAAGAACTGCGATAAACACTGAATGACATTAATGATTGTCATCCTTTAGATATAAAGATTAAAAACAAAATTATAAAAAAGAAAAGAGACTTTCAATTCTAGATGAAGACATAAAAAGGAGATTTGGCTTTGTAGAATACAACAATATCTACCACCTCTCTTGGCATTTTTGTACAGAATACAATTTCCATTTGCTTATTTACAGAATATATATTTCAGTAAGTATAAAGAATCACTCTTTTTAGCAACTGGATACTCCTGTTTATCATATTGGACAGGTCCATAACTTTGCATGTTGGTATAATAAAAGTGTTATTGCACATTTTTGTAATTTTGTTTACCATGTTTCATGAAAATTGATAAATGCAAGAATAGCTAATTCTTTTTTCACTCGTTGTGAAATGAAATTTATTTCCTATTGGTAAATACACATAACCCACCCCCCTTTGATGTTTTATGAACTTGTATGACGATGACATGCATTGTATGTTTAAACAGCTGAGAGAAAAATGTTTGCAACTAGAATTGAAAGAATGGTGACAAGAACACAAATACTGAAAATGGCAAAGTATACAGTAATTCTACAATACTTACGTCTAGTAAGATTTTATTCCTTCTTTTTTTCTGACCGACCGACCTAAATCTTTCACATAATAAATTAACAAATAAAAAAACCATGACCTTATGTTACTTACAGATGACCCACATTAAAATTGTTGAAGGCGTTTTCTTGTATCTCTGTTATCCCAATGTTGTAAAGGTTAAAGGTCGTGGTGGTAATATCATTGAAGGCATAAGATGGAATAACACCCATTGTATCTCCATCAAACTGCATACTTGGTGCATTGACATTATTAAAAGCGTACGGCTGAATATCTTTAATTTTGTTATTTGTGAGTTTCAAGCTACTGTATATGTATGAGACAGTCACGTCTGTAAAGGCATTCCCTTCAATAGTTGCTATTCTGTTTTGGGACAAATCTCTGTAAAGGAAGTTAAAATGATGCGTTTGTACGACAGTTCTAAAAAATACATAATTATGAATTAAGTATAGCTAAGAAAACTTTTAAGGAAGATTCCATGCTTTACAAAATAGCTATATTCAAACATTTCAGAAATATTGTTAAAAAAATTAAGGTAGATTAACTGAATTACGCCATCTTGGATTGTAAAATAGCAGTACACAATTGGTCTAGTTATTTGCTTAAATCTGCTAATTTGAGACAGATTGGCAAATAAATATGCGTAAGACTGTTTATGTGAATAAAGGAAAATAAGTAATTTTTTGCATTATTAAGACTCTTTTAACAAATACCAAAATTTTTTTTCTCATCTCAATTTTTCAACCTAGTCATTTAAGGGTACATTGTAGATAACTCTTATAATAAAATTTCTATAAAGGAATGTTAAAGAAATTTCATTTTTATTTCTAGCAAGAAAACAAGTTTAATGACATCATGTTTTCTTTTTATTAACAGTGTTTTTTCATGAATAATCTATGCAAAATTGGGCTATTTTGTACGACTTGTTGCTTGTTGCTTGAAAAATAGCACGGTGACCCATACTTTTTATAACATTTTTGAAAAAAGCATGATAAAATCTACATTTTGGCAAAGTATAAGAAAATTCTATCTGAGGTAATATATATATATAAAATAACTTACACAAGTAATATGTTTGTCATTATTTTTAAAGTAACCTTGTATCTCTATACTCCTCTCAAATTCAATAAATTCTTACAGATCTATGTTTCAGTTATCAGAATGCGAGTTCTTATTATTGCGATACTCAACCAATCGCATAAATAAAAACCTCGCAATAATTTCTGAATTTACAGTAGAGAAAAATAGCCTAAAAATAAAAGAATACAGAAATGAAGGACCCCCCCATTCAGACTCTCATTAAACTTAATGTATGAGTTGTGAAACATTTATATTAGTCAAGAATCAAATTAAATTGAACTTACAAACTCGAAAATGAAACAACAAAATTTTTGAATGTACCATTCAAAATAGCTGAGATACGGTTATTGTGAAGATAGAAATAGGTAACAGTCATATCATTGAAGTCTCCTCCCATTGGTAAAGAATACAATCTGTTATTGTGTAGGTATCTGTGAAAAAAAAAGTTCTATAAATAGTACACATGGAAAAAGCATTCTATAAATAGAACACATAGAAAAAACATTCTATACAGAAAAGATTTATAAAGTTCAAATTTGATGAGACTACAACTTCATGGTTAACTACAATAACCTTAACTTCGACTTGATCATTAAAACATGAAATCTTGGTCTAACCCTAGTTTAGCATATATCTTAATAGATATAGGAAGATGTGGTATGAGTGCCAATGAGACAACTCTCCATCCAAGTAACAATTTATAAAAGTAAACCATTATAGGTCAAGGTACGGCCTTCAACACGGAGCATTGGCTCACACCGAACAGCAAGCTATAAAGGGCCCCAAAAATTACTAGTGTAAGTTCACATCATAATGAACATGTGTACTAACTTCCAAGTTGACATGAAAAACTATTATGTACTGAGAAATAGACCAAAAAACTTAAAGCGGCATTAGTTGTCAAATTCATGTTCACCGATTTGACTCAAATTCTCATATTCAACTTATAACATATTAAGACGTATATCCAAATTATAATAAGTCTAAAATAAACAATTTATGATGCATGGAGACTCGATAGAATGTATCAGCATTTCGTTTGTATTTCAGTCTAGACACCATCTAATTAACCATCAATGAGTCTTGCAAGTGAATAATTCATTAGTGATGTTTCTTGTTTATTTTAACAAACTGAACCAAACTAGCTGCTAAATGCTAATTCTTATTTCACTATTTCACTTTCATTAATACTGAACCTATTTTTTTCTATATCTCGTAGCTAAATGTCCCTTTAATGCTCCATTAATAATTTTTCACAGAAATTATTACCTTTTGTTTAAGACTGGTGTGGGTATTAAATGAGAAAGAATACTAAATCAAATAAAACTATTAACCAGCATTAATGCAAAAATGAATTGCAAGAATGATTCTGCAACTTTATGATTTAGAATGATTTTAAGACAAATGTTATCTTTCTTTTCCAATGATCTGCAAAAAGAAGTGTCATTTTTATTTGACATCATAATTGAATTTTGACCACGGAAAAACTGAGATTGAACCACATTTTTATTTTAAAAATAAATGGAGAATGTGTCCATGGGACACAGCTGATGCCCTAGAGAATGGAAACTGATTTTGTGATGTGTGTAAGGATGGACAGATCCTCATCGGCGGGGGCATAAAAATCAAGCGGTTAGGGAAAGTATATATCAGCCAAGAAGTACAGAAATTATTATCTGATGAACTTCTAGTTATTAGTTGTCAAATAAGCATAAGTACCACATCTCCTTATTTCTATATACATACAAATAAGATATTGAGGCGATATGATCTAAAGCACCATCTTCTATCCATCCTATCTCATTGTCATGTAGGTATAACTGTGTTGTAAGTGGACAGTTTTCCAAGTGCATCTTCTTTATCTGTTTTATTCTATTTCCATTTAAAACTCTAAAATATACAATATTAATTTCAAATGTAAGAGACTACAGTAAACAAACTCACATAACCCATTGCCCTCATATATTTTTATATATTATTATGGGATATTTGTACAATAGTCTCCCTCCTGAAAAAATTAATTTCCCATTTCTGAATTTCCAGAGTAAAACAATACAATGTTGGAAAATTTGCTATTATTATCTGAAAGATTATCTGAAATTTAAGTTAAAAATTTGTGAATAAATTGAAATTATAATTCTAATTTTATATTTGCTAATAGGCTCAACAAAGATGCAAAAATTTAACATGTTTACTGTATCTAAGTAACTGTTTTCAAATCATTTCAATTTCTTTATAACTTAATGTATTATACAGACCGCTAGACTTACGAAAAAGAGTTTTCCTGAACGATTTTTATTTCTTTTAGACTTGCTAAATTCATCACGCAACAATCTAGTAAGAATCTCTTGTGTGTCGCATGTTTCAATTTGGTTAGTCAAATAAAAAAATTAACCGTTTATTCCTCCAAAATGGCAGCCAAGGGAAATAACTCAAATTAAGTCATTCGAAACCTTTCTTTGTACACTAACTTTGGTATCCTCGCATTCTGTAATTCCATATAATTATGATTTAATTGTTTTTACATCATCTTAAAATGAGTTTTGTTTATTACACACTAGGGTAACATACTGGGGGTAACATACTGCCCTAAAACATAGCCTAGCAGGTTAACATTATTTAAAATTCTACCCTCTTATAAAAACCAATAAAAAATTGGCACAACAAAAATCAATAATAAGACATAATAAAAAGACAATTAAAACAGAACATTCAGTACAATACTATGAATTCATTTATTTTCATGGGTATCAATTTCCGTTGATTGAGGAAAAGTTAGCCTATAAAAAATTAGTACATCGTTGAACATTTAAAATCATGGTTCACTGGAAATTATGAATTCCACGAAAATTGGTATCGCAACAAATAATAATGAGTCCACATTAAATCAAATAACACAGCTGAGAAGATGAAAGAGCAGATTGTTAACCCCCAGTTTCAATTTGACAATTTTTTTCTTTTTCTTGGTGTAACAATCTGCTCTATCACACTCTCAGGTATTCAGATATGTGCTATTAATTCGTCGTTTCAGAATCTAAAGGACTATGGGTAATCTCATTGTTTGTACCCCAAAATGAAATAATGTTACATCATTCGTTGAATTTCCATTGTTTAGGACCTTTTAAACCAATCAGAACGTTTTGGTGTACGCTTTTGAAAATATTACCCAGAATGCATTGGATTTTTAAATGGTGAATTATACTTACAACTGTGTAAGAGATGTGCACCCACTAAAGACATTGTCAGGTAAGTAGTCTATATCATTGTTAGCCAGATTTAAACGGTACATATTGGATAGATTGGAAAACTGGTTTTCATGAATGAATCGGAAGTCATTTGATTGCAAAGCTCTGGAAAAGAAAAATGCATTAATTAATGGAAATTTGGTTTGATAGTATATATAGATAAAATTCTGTACGGCAGACACACGTTTCGTCTACAAAAGACTCATCAGTGACGCTCGAATGAAAAAAAAGTTAAAAAGGCCAAATAAAGAACGCAGCTGAACAGCATTGAGGAATCAAAATGACAAAAAGTTTTGTCAAATACAGCTAAGCTAATCTATTCCTGTTTTTTCCTGACTTTGAATTGATTGATTGTTGTTAAAATTGAGAATGGAAATGGGGAATATGTCAAAGAGACAACAACCCGACCAAAGAGCAGACAACAGCCGAAGGCCACCAATGGGTCTTCAACGCAGTGAGAAAATCCCGCACCAGGAGGTGGTCCTCAGCTGGCCCCTACATAAAATTGTGTACTAGTTCAGTGAAAATGGACGTCACACTAAACTCCAAAACATATAAATGAACTAAAATTAAAAAATATACAAGACTAACAAAGGCCAGAGGCTCCTGACTTGGGACAGGCGCAAAAATGTGGCTGGGTAAAACATGTTTTGTGAGATCACAACCCTCCCCCTATACCTCTAGCCAATGTAGAATAAAGAAACACATAGCAATACACACAGTAAAACTCAGTTAAAAAGAAGTCTGAGTCCGATGTCAGAATAGGTAACAAAAGAAACTAAGCAAAATGACAATGATTCATGAATGAACAAAGGACTACTAGCAGTTACTGACATGCCAGCTCCAGACCTCAATTAAACTGATTGAAAGATTATGTCTTCATCATATGAAAATTAAGTACCCGCTAGGTGTTTAGTATCATACCATCATAAAATATATGAGAAGAACATAACCCGTATCATGCCAACAACTGGTTTTAGAATAAATGTGTTTATTTCCGATGCAAAGACCCTATGAGTGAATCAAAATTAATACCAAAATATGCAATCCTTAATGACTTGACAACAGTATCGTAACAATATCCTTTCCGAATAAGTTTTTTTAAAGGTTTGGTAGTCTTTTGAGGTGAATGCCGACATTTTTGTGCTTTGTAAAGAATATTACCATAAAATATTGGATGTGAAATACCTGAACGTATAAGATGTCTGCATGTTGATTTATATTTACGAATGATGTCCTTGTACCGATGATAAAATTTAGTAAATGTTTTGACTAGTTTGTGATATCGAAAACTCTGGTGTAATAATTTTTCAGTAATACAGAGATTTCTTTCGTTGAAATCAAATACGTTGTTACATACACAAGCAAATCGAACAAGTTGAGATGTATAAACACCCTAAGATGGCAACAAGGGAACGTCACCATCTAAAAATGGATAATTAACAATAGGAAATGAAAAGTCATCTCTTTTATCATAAATTTTGGTACTCAGCTTCCCGTTAAAGATAAAGATATCAAGATCCAGGAAAGGGCAGTGTTCATTGTTAGTATCAGCTTTATTTAAAGTCAGTTCGGCAGGATAACTCTCTTTAGTGTACATACTGAAGTCGTCATTATTGAGAGCCAATATATCATCTAAATATCTAAAAGTGTTATTAAATTTTTTAATCAGATGTTGTTTCGATGGTGTTAAATGCCACTTTCAGCACTTTTGGCTATATCGTTTTTATTTCATATGGTAGAAAAAGCCAGAGTACCCTATAGAGATCTACCAACCTTCTACAGGGAAACTGACAATCCTAGTCAATTAAGTGCCAATCTGCCTAAGAATTAGGAGGTGGTGAAAACATGATCAACATAAACCCACTCAAGAGTTTACATTAATTTTAGTTCAGAATGTATAATGGTGCACAAATAAAACATTCATTTCCATTTCCTTTTCTGCATGGTATTTCAAGATATAAATTGGTTGAAATGCACTAGAAATTAACAATTAAGGGGAGATAACTCCATAATTTACTATAATTCTAACCAAAAGTTATCTAGATATTTCTTGAATTACCAAACATGCAGAAACAATAGACCTACCATTTCTAACTCAGGATAAGAGTAACTTCATAATAGAAAGTCAGTGATTTTTTTTAGGCCATGTTTTGAAATTTGTCGAAATTGCCTGATTCTTACAAAGAGGGGCGTAAAGGGGGGGGTATCTGCACGGAAGAACGCGAAATAAAATTGACATTTCACGATAAACAAACAATTAAAAATTTCTTGCACGTTGATCTTTTTACCGTTTTCACGGAACATGGTGAATAATGAACCTTTTTCACGGCTGCACGTGAAATAAAAATGGCAAAACACGTTGCACGAAAATAACCCTTTACCACCCTCTACAAAGAATGGCACTTAAGATTGAAATAAACTTAAGATGATCAATACATAAGCACTTACATGACTCGGATAAGATCTGGAAAAGCATTGTCTTCTATTGATATAATTTTGTTGGAGTACAGGTATCTACAAATAATTGTAAACATAAATAACTATATTTTATCCATGCACATACTTTTAAAAGTTCTGAGATAGTTATACCGTGTCCCATTTCATTTTACACACAAACTTCAAATAATACCGTCAGAAATCTATGCAGTATTGGGATCAATACAACATGGTCTGCATGAAAACATCTACAAACAGACAATGTCACTTTACGGTAAGTTTTCCTTAGAGTGAGGTATTAGTCAAACTATAACAGTGTGGTCGACTTTTTTAGTTAGAATTCTAGTTAAATCATACTATTTGCTTAATTCACCTTTGTAAAAAACTAGGCATGTGCATAGAAAAATGTCACGTGATACGACTTTTTTAATCTCCATATTGAAACAACATTTATCCTGGAACTCTCCTATACAGGGCTAAGGGCTCTACATGGCACACAGGGAAAGCACTTGGAAATCTCTGATATTGGTGGGTGTCAAGTATAGAGAAAATGCTCTGATATTTCCTCTACAGGTGGTACCCCCATTTTATCCAGTTACATATATTACATACAGTTTTGCTGAACACACATATTTAACAGTTACAATGCTAAAAGGATCAAACTGTTGAATGCACATAGCTAGCACTTACAATGCTCACAGGTTGATAAGTTGAACACACATATTTAACAGTTACAATGCTCTCAGGGTTGAAAAGTCCAACACATATTTAACAGTTACAATGCTCTCAGGGTTGAAAAGTCCAACACAAATTTAACAGTTACAATGCTCTCAGGGTTAAAAAGTCCAACACATATTTAACAGTTACAATGCTCTCAGGGTTGAAAAGTCCAACACATATTTAACATTTACATAATCCTCTCCGAGTTAAAAAGTCCAACACATATCTAATACTTACAATGCTCTCAGGGTTGAAAAGTCCAACACATATTCAACACTTACAATGCTCTCAGTGTTGAAAAGTTGAACACAGATATTTAACAGTTACAATGCTCTCAGGGTTGAAAAGTCCAACCCATATTTAACACTTACATTGTGCAATGCTCTCAGGGTTGAAAAGTCCAACATATATCTAACACTTACAATGCTCTCAGGCTTGAAAAGTCCAACACATATTTAACACTTACAATGCTCTCAGGGTTGAAAAGTTGAACACACATATATTTAACACTTACAATGCTTGCATGGTTGAAAAGTCCAACACATATTTAACACTTACAATGCTTGCAGGGTTGAACACTGTGCACATATATTTAACTCTTACAATGCTTGCAGGGTTGAAAAGTTGAACACACATATTCAACACTCAAAATGCTCTCAGGGTTGAAAAGTCCAACACACATATTTAACACTTACAATGCTCTCAGGGTTGAAAAGTCCAACACATATTTAACACTTACAATGCTATCAAGGTTGATAAGTTGAACACACATATTCAACGCTTACAATGCTCTCAGGGTTGGAAAGTTGAACACACATATTCAACACTTACAATGCTCTCGGGTTGAAAAGTCCAAAACACATACTTAACATTTACAATGCTCTCAGGGTTGAAAAGTCCAACACACATATTTAACATTTACAATGCTCTCCCATTTGAAAAGTCCAACACACATATTGAACACTTACAATGCTTGCAGGGTTGAAAAGTTGAACACACATATTCAACACTTACAATGCTCTCAGGGTTGAAAAGTCTAACACATATCTAACACTTACAATGTTCTCAGGGTTTTGAAGTCAAACACACATATTTAACACTTACAATGCTCTCAGGGTTGAAAAGTTGAACACTGTGCACATATATTTAACTCTTACAATGCTTGCAGGGTTGAAAAGTTGAACACACATATTCAACACTTAAAATGCTCTCTGGGTTGAAAAGTCCAACACACATATTTAACACTTACAATGCTCTCAGGGTTGAAAAGTCCAACACATTCTTTACACTTACAATGCTCTCAGGGTTGAAAAGTCCAACACATATTTAACACTTACAATGCTCTCAGGGTTGAAAAGTTGAACACACATATTTAATACTTACAATGCTCTCAGGGTTAAAAAGTCCAACACACATATTTAACACTTACAATGCTATCAAGGTTGATAAGTTGAACACACATATTCAATGCTTACAATGCTCTCAGGGTTGGAAAGTTGAACACACATATTCAACACTTACAATGCTCTCAGGGTTGAAAAGTCCAAAACACATAATTAACATTTACAATGCTCTCAGGGTTGAAAAGTCCAACACACATATTTAACATTTACAATGCTCTCCCATTTGAAAAGTCCAACACACATATTTAACACTTACAATGCTTGCAGGGTTGAGAAGTTGAACACACATATTCAACACTTACAATGCTCTCAGGGTTGAAAAGTCTAACACATATCTAACACTTACAATGCTCTCAGGCTTGAAAAGTCCAACACATATTTAACACTTACAATGCTCTCAGGGTTGAAAAGTTGAACACACATATATTTAACACTTACAATGCTTGCATGGTTGAAAAGTCCAACACATATTTAACACTTACAATGCTTGCAGGGTTGAACACTGTGCACATATATTTAACTCTTACAATGCTTGCAGGGTTGAAAAGTTGAACACACATATTCAACACTCAAAATGCTCTCAGGGTCGAAAAGTCCAACACACATATTTAACACTTACAATGCTCTCAGGGTTGAAAAGTCCAACACATATTTAACACTTACAATGCTATCAAGGTTGATAAGTTGAACACACATATTCAACGCTTACAATGCTCTCAGGGTTGGAAAGTTGAACACACATATTCAACACTTACAATGCTCTCGGGTTGAAAAGTCCAAAACACATACTTAACATTTACAATGCTCTCAGGGTTGAAAAGTCCAACACACATATTTAACATTTACAATGCTCTCCCATTTGAAAAGTCCAACACACATATTGAACACTTACAATGCTTGCAGGGTTGAAAAGTTGAACACACATATTCAACACTTACAATGCTCTCAGGGTTGAAAAGTCTAACACATATCTAACACTTACAATGTTCTCAGGGTTTTGAAGTCAAACACACATATTTAACACTTACAATGCTCTCAGGGTTGAAAAGTTGAACACTGTGCACATATATTTAACTCTTACAATGCTTGCAGGGTTGAAAAGTTGAACACACATATTCAACACTTAAAATGCTCTCTGGGTTGAAAAGTCCAACACACATATTTAACACTTACAATGCTCTCAGGGTTGAAAAGTCCAACACATTCTTTACACTTACAATGCTCTCAGGGTTGAAAAGTCCAACACATATTTAACACTTACAATGCTCTCAGGGTTGAAAAGTTGAACACACATATTTAATACTTACAATGCTCTCAGGGTTAAAAAGTCCAACACACATATTTAACACTTACAATGCTATCAAGGTTGATAAGTTGAACACACATATTCAATGCTTACAATGCTCTCAGGGTTGGAAAGTTGAACACACATATTCAACACTTACAATGCTCTCAGGGTTGAAAAGTCCAAAACACATAATTAACATTTACAATGCTCTCAGGGTTGAAAAGTCCAACACACATATTTAACATTTACAATGCTCTCCCATTTGAAAAGTCCAACACACATATTTAACACTTACAATGCTTGCAGGGTTGAGAAGTTGAACACACATATTCAACACTTACAATGCTCTCAGGGTTGAAAAGTCTAACACATATCTAACACTTACAATGTTCTCAGGGTTTTGAAGTCAAACACACATATTTAACACTTACAATGCTCTCAGGGTTGAAAAGTTGAACACTGTGCACATATATTTAACTCTTACAATGCTTGCAGGGTTGAAAAGTTGAACACACATATTCAACACTTAAAATGCTCTCAGGGTTGAAAAGTCCAACACACATATTTAACACTTACAATGCTCTCAGGGTTGAAAAGTCCAACACATACTTTACACTTACAATGCTCTCAGGGTTGAAAAGTCCAACACATATTTAACACTTACAATGCTCTCAGGGTTGAAAAGTTGAACACACATATTCAATACTTACAATGCTCTCAGGGTTAAAAAGTCCAACACACATATTTAACACTTACAATGCTATCAAGGTTGATAAGTTGAACACACATATTCAACGCTTACAATGCTCTCAGGGTTGGAAAGTTGAACACACATATTCAACACTTACAATGCTCTCAGGGTTGAAAAGTCCCAAACACATACTTAACATTTACAATGCTCTCAGGGTTGAAAAGTCCAACACACATATTTAACATTTACAATGCTCTCAAGGTTGAAAAGTCCAACACATATTTAACACTTACAATGCTCTCAGGGTTAAAAAGTCGAATGCACATATTTAACACTTACAACGATCGCAGGGTTGATAAGTCTGAAAATGTTCCAGCCTCTATGAATGTTAGTTTGTTATTAGTCACATACAGTGCATTTATGGAGGGAAGTCTGGTCGAATTCGTCAGAGCAGCTGGTACATATTGTAAATAATTTGATCCTAAATGCCTGAAAAGAAATGCAAATCATAAAATTTAAAATTTAAATTTAAAAGTTTGTAAAGGGTTCCTCGGAAATTAGAAAGATCATATCATAGGGAACATGTGTAATAAGTTTCAAGTTGATTGGACTTCAACTTCATCAAAAACTACCTTGACCAAAAACTTTAACCTGAAGCAGGACAGACGGACAAAGAACAGACGGATGGACGAAAGAACGGACGCACAGACGGAAAACATAATGCCCCTCTACTATCGTAGGTGGGGCATAAAAATTATCAAACTTTTCCCTCAGATGACATTTCTTGATCTTGAACATTAGCTTCTGTTTGTATTTCATAACAAGGTTTACAAATTTATCATGTTAAACAAATTTAATCCCAGACTTTTGGCATATGATTAATAACTGTCCACCTATCAGTAAAATACTGAACAAGAGTGCACATGCTGAAATGTCTCGACTACTATACTGACCATTGATTTTATGTTGATAGTCCTACATATAAAGTTTTACTGCAGGTATCACATTAACATTTATGATCCAAGAAAATGATGTCAAGGTCAGATAAACCAAGCTGGAAATACATGTACACCTTTAATACAATCATTCCATACACAGAATATAGATAACCTATTGCTTATAGTATAAAAGAAACAGACTAAACCATGGAAATTCTATATTGACCAATGAACCATGAAAATGAAGTCAAGGTCAGATGAACCCTGTACACCTTAAAATCATTCCATGCATCAAATATAGTTGACCTATAGCTTATAGTATCTAAGAAACAAAGTTAACCCGGAAAACTGAACACTGACTAATCAACCATGAAAATGAGGTGAAGGTCAGGTGATACCTGCCAGACAGACATGAACACCTTACAATCATTCCATAAACCAAATACAGTTGACCTATTTCTTAAAGTTTAAGAAAAACAGACCAAAACACAAAAACTTAACATTGAGCAATGAACCGTGAAAATGAGGTCAAGGTCAAATAAAACCTGCCAGACTGACATGTACATCGTAAAATATTTCCATACACCAAATATAGTTGCATACAGTATTAGAAATAGACCAAAACACAAAATCTAAACTATGACCACTGAACCATGAAAAAGAGGTCAAGTTCAGATGACACCTGGCAGTTGGACATGTACACCTTACAATCATTACATACACCAAATATAGTAGACCTATTGCGTATAGTATCTTAGATATTGACTTGACCATGAAAACTTAACCTTGTTCACTGATCCATGAAATGAGGTTGAGGTCAAGTGAAAACTGTCTGACAGGCATGAGGACCTTGCAAGATATGCACATACCAAATATATTTATCCTTTTACTCATGATAAGAGAGATATTAACATTACAAAAAATCTGAACTTTTTTTTCAAGAAGTCACTGAACCATGAAAATATTCCGTAAAGGTTTGACAAAGTTATTGATGTCTTAAAAAAACCTTTAACAACAGACTGAACCTAAATGTGGCCGCTGCTATAAGTATCAGGTCAACAACAAGTTGATGAATTATAGATGTAAAATTTCTATAATAAACCACAGGTAATGCAAGCAAAGTTCACAAATGCTAACCCTTGCCCCTTGCAAAGACCAAAAAATAAAATAGATCAAAAACAAAATAGGTGTTTAATGGCATTGATCATAAGTTAAAGATTCTGAGAAAATTTCATCAAATTCTGATTAGAGGTTTACAAGGAGAATGGGATATACGTCTTGCTTTCTGAACTTTCATCGTACATGAGATAAAAACAGCTGTAGCAGACTGTGCATCGAAATTACTTACAATATTTGTAGAGTTGTAACACAGGTAAAACTGTCATCATCAATGTTGTCCTCCGTTAACTCATTCTGATTCAGATATAACTCGGTTAAGGAAGTTAATCTACAGTAGTCAGTACTGGTTACATGGGTAATGGCATTGATATGAAGATACCTATAAGAACACATGATGTAAAATTTATCAGGTTTTCGGCATATTAATTGATATAGATTATTATAAAATTTAACATAATAATATCCTAAAATGTTAATCACATAAATTTTAAAATCAACCCTAATTATTGCTAGGGTTTGTGTTGATAAATCTTTAAGTTTTTGCAGACTGATGGTTTTTCGTTTTTTTTATTCTGCCATGGTTTTGCATTGTCCCATTGGTGTCATCTTCCTTTTTTTACTGTATGACATTATAGCTGATCACCGTACAAGTAGAAAAATTGTGCAACGCAGTAAGTGCCTATCCCCTGAAAGGACTGTAACAGTCACTAGCCAATATATAAATAACACATCGCTGAGAGGGTGATAGAGCAGATTGTTACCCCGAGAAAACATTGTCAACTGAGGCGAAGCCAAGGTTGTCAATGTCTTTTCGAGGGGTAACAATCTGCTCTATCACCCTCTCAGCTATGTGTTATTTAATTTATTATACTGAATGTTCTGTCTAATAAATTTCTAATGCAAAGTAATAAACTATGTCGTCTTATTCATAACAATCATCGGTATTTATTAAAGCGCACACTTGAGCAAGCGTCTCCGTGAAGGGTAATAGAGTATTTGCTATGGGATAGAGTAAATTGTCTCCCTCGTATTAACCAATCAAAATCTGGCATTTTGACATGAAGTATAATAATGATGATTGATTTTTTTTGAAAGCTGCCAATGTGTAAGTCAAAGACTATGGATTCATTCCTTTTTTTGTGGGGGCCAATTTTCATGTACTGTATTTTCATAGATATTTGTTTTTCATGGTTTTGTCATACTCTGCATACAGTAGAAAGTTTGTACTTTGTAGAACATTTAAATTAGTGGCCATGGTTCACCTGAACCCTAATAAACAGCTGCGCCATGAGCGCATGATACGCCCGTCGTCTTGTGTGTGAATTTTTATGCAATAAGCATAAATAGTTTCTGACATACGGCGTGACATGCGAAAACCCCCTTTTTTTTTAACAAAAAACTCAATATCTCTAAAATAAAATTTTGAATCAAAACCAAAAAGTATACAGATCTTTAGATTAATATAACTCAGAAGTGTGTAAAATTTTAAGCAATAATCATAAATCGTTTTTGAGATATGGCGCGACATGTGAAAACCCCCCTTTAAAAAAAAAAAATCAATATCTCAAAAATACAATTTTGAATCAAAACCAAAAAGTATACAGATCTTTAGATTAATATAACTAAGAAGTGTGTAAAATTTTAAGCAATAATCATAAATCATTTTAGAGATACAGTGCGACATGTGAAAAACCCCTCCCCCTTTTTTTTACAAAATACAAAATAACTCAAAAATAAAATTTTGAATCATCACCAAAAAGTATACAGATCTTAAGGTTAATATAACTAAAAAGTGTGTAAAGTTTTAAGCAATAATCGTAAACTGTTTTTGAGATACGGCGCGACATGTGAAAAACCCCTCCCCCTTTTTTAACAAAATACTCAATATCTCTAAAATAAAATTTTGAATCATCACCAAAAAGTATACAGATCTGAAGATTAATATAACTAAGAAGTGTGTAAAGTTTTAAGCAATAAACATAAATTGTTTTTGAGATACGGCGCGACATGTGAAAAAAAACACACACCTGTTTTAGTTACTTAGTCCCGTAACTCAAAAAGTTTTAATCTTATTTTCACCAAAAAGTATACAGATTGTTTGACCATCATAAGAAACAACTATGTTAAGTTTCATGAAATTTGGATAAGTCATTCTCAAGTTACGGTGCGACATGTTTACGCCGGACAGACAGACGGACAGACAGACAGACGGACAGACAGACGGACAGACAGACAGACGTACAGACAGACAGACGGCCGGACACCGGACAGTTGTATAACATAATACGTCCCGTCAAAAATTTGACGGGCGTATAAAAATCACAAACATTGGTATCCCACGAATAAAATTGAATCCACATTTGTAATGATTATTTCTTTGTTTTTTTTCAAATTGTGTAAAATAAGGAAATTGTTATAAATACAGACATAATCAATTTTTTGTCTCAGCTACATACTAGCCAGTAAGAGCCAGACATCTTTTAATCACGCTAATAAAGTATTTCTACTAGTCTTTCGGAAAAACTATCAAGAACAAGAATGTGTGTGCTTTTACATGCAACTAATCAATTAAATAAGACTCAACGCATGTCTACTTACAAAATATTTAGACTGCTCATCGTTGAGAATGGATCCAATTGAACTTTTTTTTCATTGTAGGTGCTCCGTAATGTAGAACCATAGCCATTTGCATCAAGTTCTGTCACGTTTGTAATTGCATTGTTATCTAAATGTCTGAAAAAGATTAATTCAATATTCTAAATTTTATGACAAAAAGATGTGGGATGTACATCAAACAGACATCGGTTTTTCTCATTGTTGAAGGCTGTATGGTAGCCTATTATTGCTTACAACCACTTCATTTGAACTTTGGTGGATAGTTGTCTCATTGGCAATCATACCACATCTCCTTATTTTTATATCATCCAAATACAGAAATTCACAAAAAATAAACATTTTGATGTCACTTTATGAAATTCAATTATCATCAACTAACATATGGCAAACCTTAATGGCTATATTGTTGCGGGGGGGGGGGGGGGGGGGGGGGGGGGGGAGAGTGGTGTTGCAGAGAACCAACAACCTTTGACAGGAAAACTAGCAATCCTAGTCAATTAAGATTGGAGTCAAATGCACCTGCCACATGCAGGGTTCTAAATCACAACCTCAGTATTGACAAGCTAGTGATATTGTAGATAAACAACTTAAGACCACTTGGCCACCAAGGCACCATTAAGCATTGAAAGGCAAATCTATCTATGAATTGGTTTAACTACAATTACAGACAATGGAAAATAACTCCAATTTTAAATATTACTTTAACAATGACATCATTGTTATTTTTAAAACAGATACTAGATCCGTGTACCATGCACACTTATGTAATAGTTACACATATACATAATTTTGTACCTTGAGTACCTGAGAATATATTTCATATATTTATTTCCTGAAAAGTTCATGAATGTTATGTATTGAGCACTTTGTTTTATCTATCTCAAAAATAGTGATAAAGTGTAGAAAATTGACAACAATAGAGCCAGCCTGATTGCAATCTTTACCCCTGAAAACTTGTCTAACAGGAAGAATTAAAGTCTAACTGCCTATAGCCATAAATTGCATTTGATAAATAATTGTTTCATTAAAGTAAAATTAAGTTATAATTCTCTCCCTTATAATTTAACTATCCTCAAAATAGGTTGCATCGAGTGAACCAACAATTAATTGAATTATCAAAATATAAATTTCTGAGATCTCAAACTAGTTAATGCATATTTGTGGGGATGATTTGCCCAACTAGTAAATATACAGAAAATTCAACATTTTTTTTTTAATTTATGAAGGGACATAACTCGAGAACAATGAGAGTGACACCACCCAAATTTGAACTTGATCTGTGTTTGGTGGTAATAAGTATAGTGTACAAGTTTCATAGCATTTGGTTGAAGCTAACTAAAGTAAGAGAACAGAACCCAATATTGGGATGCAAGGACGGACGGACGGACAGACGATAAGGGTAAAACTCAATGCCCCTGTTGCCTAGAGGTGAGATCATAAAAATAATAGACATTCGAATTGTGGATGTCATATACTACTTTTGAAAGAATATATTGCAATACAACATTCTTGTTACTTTTTCAGGTCTTGTACTTACAGTTGAATGATATTGTCAAAGCTGTTCTCCATAAATACTTGATGGGGTATATGGGTCAGTGCATTACTACTTATAAACCTACAAAATAAATCAATGTGATTCTATAAATAGTCAATGATTATGCAGTGCAAAAATGTCACTGCTCCACTGGATTAAAATATCGATCAAAGATCTGACAATACTCTGTTCCACTTTCTGTTCTGATAATGCTTAAGTCAACTAATGAAATTTCTGCCTCCTGTTTTTTGAAGGTGTGTATAATTATATTTTTATGATAAGCCTATGTATCCAGAAAAAGTTTTCAAAAGAAAATTTAAAACAGATTGTTTTCAAATCCTTGTAAGCAAAGCATGTAGCTGTATTTTGATAAGATTGGTGTCTGATTGTTTCACATTCAATACTCAATAAAGACAGCAATATTCTATTTACATTATATTTGCCATGCCCATTACATTTAAAATACCTATCATATATTAAGTGATTTTTTTTGTCTAAAAATACTAAAATAATGTTTATGCAAAGTACTGTAAGTACTGTATCAAAAGTAAAGTTATCACATTATTGTAAAGCAAACAAACATACAGAAGGTAAACAAAACTTTATGTGCAATAATATAATACATCATATCGCACCAGTGCAAAAAAAAAAGAGTACTTCAATTTAGGTGACATCATCATAATATGTTATACACAGTTTTTCGAGCATTGTTATAAAATAAAAGGGTTATTGCACTCATATTTGGGAATATTATCCCTCATAGAATATAAAGTGACTGTATAAAGCAAAAAAATATACAGCCAATGCATTTTGACTTTGCAAATAGCACAGTTGCACTATAAAGTAAATTTAAGTGTAAACTTTTAAAAAATGTGACAGTTTGAACATAATACAGGCATGATTATTTCAAACAAGAGTGCACATGCTGAAATGTCTCGCCTTCTTTACTAATCATCAATATTATGTTGATAGTCCTAAATATAAAGCTTTATTACAACTGTCACATAAACTTAACATTAACCAAGTAAACTAAACATTGACCAATGAACCATGAAAATGAGGTCAAGGTCAGATGAACCATGCTAGGTAGGCATGTACAGCTAACAATTCTTCCATACAACAAATATAGTTGATCTATTGCTTATAGTTTAAGAAAAACAGACCAAAACACAAAAACTTAACACTGAGCAATGAACCTTGAAAATGAGGTAAAGGTCAAATAAAACCTGCCTGACTGACATATAGATCATAAAATATTTCCATACACCAAATATAGTTGAACTATTGCATATAGTATTAGAAAAAAAGACCAAAACTCAAAAACTTAACTTTGACCACTGAACCATGAAAATGAGGTCAAGGTCAGATGACACCTGCCAGCTAGACATGTTCACCTTACAATCATTCCATACACCAAATATAGTAGACCTATTGCATACAGTATAAGAAAATCAGACCAAAACACAAAAACTTAACTATAACCACTGAACCATGAAAACGAGGTCAAGGTCAGATGACACCTGCCAGTTGGACATGTACAACTTACAGTCCTTCCATACACCGAATATACTAGATCTATTGCTTATAGTATCTGAGATATGGACTTGACCACCAAAACTTAACCTTGTTCACTGATCCATGAAATGAGTTAGAGGTCAAGTGAAAACTGTCTGACGGGCATGAGGACCTTGCAAGGTACGCACATACCAAATATAGTTATCCTATTACTCCTAATAAGAGAGAATTTAACATTACAAAAAATCTTAACTTTTTTTTCAAGTAGTCACTGAACCATGAAAATGAGATCAAGGACATTGGACATGTGACTGACGGAAACTTCATAACATGAGGCATCCATATACAAAGTATGAAGCATCCAGATCTTCCACCTTCTAAAATATAAAGCTTTTAAGAAGTTAGCTAACGCCGCCGCCACCATAGCCGCCGCCGGATCACTTTCCCTATGTCGAGCTTTCTGCGACAAAAGTCGCAGGCTCAACAAAAAACTGATTTCAGTTCAATGAACTCTGTTATAAGTGTTGACCTCATGATTCCATTTATTTCCGGGGACTTTTGAATAAGACTGTCTATCATACTTACAGATACTTCAAAGACTTGCCAACATTAATCATAGAATTGAAAATTAACGTCGTCATAGGAGTTTTCTGTGAATGTAGTCTTAATTCTTCCAAATACTCCAAATCTTTCATGGCTTCTTTGTTTAATGTCTGTAAATTGTTGGCATGGAGATCTCTACAAATACAAAAAAAAAACATTATATTTAAATTTTATAGCACTTGGTCCATACTGCTGGTCTCAGAGGGTATCATCAGCTAAGTAGTCAGTCCTTCATTACTGACATGATTTATAACATAACTGGTTGCTGAACAGGTTACCTCACAAAAGGTTAAGGTTTGTTAAATTCTCTGTTTATAAATTTGGAAATGATTACGAAAACTATTGTTCTAACTCTTTCAAGCAAAGTTAACCTCAGATGGATTTAGCTATTCTTTTTAGGTCACTGAAGGAAAATGCATAAGTTTGTTTCTCATGAAATAAGAAAACAATTCAGAAGGTAAGGTCTATTAGAACTTGTAATTATTATGAATTCCCATTGAATATTTTTCAATATCTCAAGTGATATAACCACAAATTTTCCATTTCTTTTTTTTTCTCTCACATTTTCTAAAAAAGTATTAAACTTACAAGTGAACCAGTGTTGTTAAATTTTCAAAGACACCTTTTGCTATTGAGGCTAAACTGTTCTGATGTAGCTCTCTGAAAAAATGAAAGATACATTAAAAGTACATGAATACAATACTTTTTATACACATTCAAGCCAAGTTATTTTATAATTTATTTTACTTGTATAATGTTTACTACACATACTTATGGGATGAAGATACAGCATTATAATTCAATTAGAGAATTTAGAGTTTCATAATTCCATTTTCCTGTTAATCTTGAAACATGGAATTCCACATTAATTAAATGAAAATTTCAAATGTAGCTATAACTTAAATATTTTCACCTTGAGCAGAATGTCACAGGCTCAACAAAAAGCAGTTAAATTTATAAAAAATAAAGTTGATGGTTTTGTCACTGGTGAATAGAAGTATCATTGGCAATCATAACACATCTCCTTATTTTGATATCTTAAAGATTTAATACCTATTTTATACAACTTATAAACATTCTAATACAAATGTTCTCCAACTAATTATCAGAGGAGAAAATCATAAAATATCCATTTTTAAGGGGGTTGACTCTGGTTAAAAAAAAAAATTTAAATCAGTTAAAGTCAGTTTTCGTCATAGCTTTTATACCTTCATCTAAAAAAATGCAAATGCAAATAACCTGTGATACTTAGACTGTATATATTTATGAAAAGCATGTCTATGATTTTTAAGAGTGCTTTAACTCAGATGTACCTCCTTAAATCAAAGATAACTTCAAAAATTTCCCAAAATTGAGTGTATTTTTTTTTAACACAGAGCAGAGCCATTAAAACAGATATAAGCATTCATTAAATCACCAACTAATGGTGGCAAACCTTCAATACAGTAGTTATCCCTATTTTAATGCAATACTAGTAAAATGATTTGAAATCATCCTGCAAATATCAACTAGAACTGAGCAAGGTTGTTTGTGCCTATGACTCTTGACACAACAGATATCATATTGCTGTTATAATTTTGATTTCTGCAACAAAATAAGGCAAGCATTATTAGTCCTTCTCCTTCAAATCAATGTTGTCAAGAACATTCATGAAATCTTTGCCACTGGATGTTAAGCAAACAATTATCTGTCAATCAAATTAAAGATTAATTCAAGAAAAATATTTCAAATTTTTGTCATTTACTATCAGTTTATATACTTACAACACCTTTATATTTGGAATACCAGAAAATGCATAGGGCTGGATATAATCTAGGACATTATAGCTGAAGTTCCTAGAAGAAAAGGATAAATTTATACAATATAGATAAAAGGTTGTTTCAAAGGTCTAGACAGACACATCAAATCTGATTTAAACTAGCAACATCATTGTGAATCTGATGTCACATTACTACATTGTATATCAATGATGTCACACTACTACATTGTATATCAATGATGTCACACTACTACGTTGTATATCAATCATGTCACACTACTATGTTGTATATCAATGATGTCACACTACTACATTGTATATCAATGATGTCACACTACTACGTTGTATATCAATGATGTCACACTACTACGTTGTATATCAATGATGTCACACTACTACGTTGTATATATCAATGATGTCACACTACTACATTGTATATCAATGATGTCACACTACTACGTTGTATATCAATGATGTCACACTACTACATTGTATATCAATGATGTCACACTACTACGTTGTATATCAATGATGTCACACTACTACGTTGTATATCAATGATGTCACACTACTACGTTGTATATCAATGATGTCACACTACTACGTTGTATATCAATGATGTCACACTACTACATTGTATATCAATGATGTCACAATACTACGTTGTATATCAATGATGTTGTTCTATGGATTCATTTACCGGTATTTTAATGGATACAAACTTGAGTGGATTGAAGAAAAATCCTTTTTTCATTTATATAAAGAAATGAATGCTTCTTTTTGAAATTTTATTGGGGTGTAATAGTGCTTCATTCTAAAATGTGTGCACGATCAACACTTTTACACCCCATTAAAATTACAAAAAGAAGCATTCATTTCTTATAATTACATTTTTATGCAAATAAGACCATGAAAAAAAAAAAGATTTATCAAGTTTTTCTTTTATTTACCCAAGCACTTTTTTGTGGAAGCACGTGTCATCACAAATGTAACATTTCATTTTGATATGAAGGTTAATTTTTGAATGAAGCGCGATTGTTGTAAGCCAATCAAACTAATGGATTCTCGTGTAACATACATGTAATGTAATAATTGATACTTGATTTTGTGATTATGACAAATTTTGAATTCATTGATAGTTGATTTTGTAGTTATGACTAATTTTGCATATATTAATACTTGTTTGTGGTTTTAACCAATTCTGCATACAAGTCTATGTCAAATTTGAGTTTTATTGTATGCCGGAATTTTTGGCACATCTTTACTGAGGATATCCACAAAAACTGGTACCCCCATTACATGTACATGACACATAATAATGAATCAACACTATCATGTATCACATACCATGTATCTCATATTCTTGATCTGATACCTTCTATCACACCCCTGTTTGGAACACCTCTAAGAGTTGTCAAGTTAAAAAACAAATACAGTGAACAACCTATAGTTGCTACATCAGGATCATTTGGTCTCTGGTGGATAGTTGACTCATTGGCAATCATACAACATCATTTTATCTTTTTAACACATGGTTTAACTATGTTTGAATGCTAAGCCATACTTGGATCGATATCAGCCCTCTGCCTTATATTGATCCCTAAGGTAGATACAGCATGTGATACATAGTTTATTATCAGTCTGTATCACTGCAGTATGGTAAGATTAAGAAACTACTTCAACAAGATCAAGAGCAAAATGAATCAGTTACTATTTCGGTCTTGAGCATCAATGAAGAGAGTCATCAATTGTCGATTTGCACATCTGGTGCATAAAAATAGGTACAGTTAATGTTATTTCTACCACTTGGTCGATACCTCTACTGGTGGACTGTTAGTACCTGCAGGTATCACTGGCTCATAAGCCAGTACTTCAATACTGGCATGAAAATATGGATATTGCCAGATTGAAATTTCCTGTGATAACATTTTTGAAATCATTTTGAATTAAGGAATACATCTCCTTCATGCAAAGCTCTGATTCCTGGTCCTGATTTGGCTATACTTTAGCTCCTTTTTGTTTTGATCTACTCTTCAACCATTAACATAAGGTTTTGGATTTTCAAATATTTCGGCCTCCAGCATCACCCAAGAGACATCAATTTTCAAAATGCGCATCTGGTGCACAAAAAATTGGTACCGTTAATGTCATTGCTAATAATTTGCATAAAACAAACAATTTCAAACCAAACTGTAAAAATATGAAGTAAATGATAACACTTATGATACTTGTGAGGATAAAATATTCATACTTTCAACAAGCACATTAAAAAAATTAGCAATAACAAAAATAAATAGACGGAACACAATACAAAATGCAGAGATAAAAAGTTCAAATAATAATAGGGGTCACAACTCAGAAGATATTACAGAAAGAGTGGACAATATGAGTATAGCAAATATTAAGATTTAAAACCAAAACACTTACAGATGAAGCTGTGTAGTTTCTTTAAAGTTGTTAATATGTTGTACTGACAGTCTTCTCAGCTGGTTGTTTTCTATACCACTAATTAAGATGGAAGAAAAATTACAATAAACATTATAACATTGGTGTCAAACATAAAATTATTTTTGGTCGGGTTGTTGTCTATTTGACACATTCCCCGTTTCCATTCTGAATTCTATTTACAAACAAATATTAAGGATGTTCGCTACTCTGTTTCAAAATAACAAGCTTTTTAAAAGACTGTTATAAATTGATAGTTTATGAATAAAGGAAATAAAAAAGCAGAAATAAATGAAGGGTCTGTGTGCATGTTTTCGAGATAAAAGCCATTGAAAATTTGACGGGAAATGATTCTCTCTAGATTTTTCATATATTTAAGATTGGCTCATTTTTTCTTACAAAAAACTATGAAAAATAACAAGGATTTTATAAGATTTTCAAATATGGCTTTTTAAACTATATGTAATAAAATAATGAAAAAATGTAGAGGTTAGCGGGTAAAATATTTATTAGCACTACATGGATAAAACCAGAGGATTCTGAATATCTGACAAAAATTCAAAAACAAGAGGAGCGAACATCCTTAAGTCTCTTCTTGTAATAAAAAATTAAGATTCACTTGAATCTTGCTTAAAGTCAAAGTTAAAGGTACCTGACAGAACTATTTGACTCATCTAAGATTCAAGTTAATTGAGATAAAGTGTTACATCATGTGTTTCCATTTCAATATGGCTTATCTGTAAATCTTGAAAATACCCGAAAGATCTTCTGTATGTACCTAAGGCTCAGGTCAAATGAATACCAGTTGCTGTAAATTCTGAAATGTTTGCGTCCACTTATAATTGGGATTGTTTATAAAATGTGAGATAAATTGTTGCGATTTAAGTAAGGCTCAAAGTTAATAAAGAATTTGAAAGTAAATGCTGGATACAGATAACATATCTTGTTTGATTTTCACAATAATAAAAACTTCACAAAAATTTCTGAATTTACAGTAAAGCTTTTTTTTCCATTTCAATCTGGTTAAAGAATGGTGAAAATTTCTATATATACCTATCTATCTGTATTAATTATCTTGACATGTCTAATTTGTTCTTTTATTATCCCAGGTAAAACACACGTAAAATGTTTGCTTTTACTTTCAAATTATCTTGTTCTTTGAAATATTTTAAATTTTGTCACACATGTTTGCTTAGGCGTTCTAGACAAAGAAAAACTTACAGAAAAATAACACATGGGCTTACAGCAAAATCTACTTACAAATACACAAGACTAGGAACACTGCCGAATCCTAAAACAGGGAAATTTATGAAGGAATTGCCACCTAAACTCCTGAAAGATAATCAAATATATGAGAAAAAAAAAATTAATATCAATATTGTCTTCATTTGTCATTCTTTCTAATGTAATGTTAACAAACTATTTTTTTGTGTTTAGCCATTTCAAGCCAACTTCACAGCAATTTATTTTCACAATTTTTAACTTTCTTGACACATTTTTATCAGGAAAGATCCAACCTAGAAATGTTTCCTTGCAAAAATCAGTTAATTTCTGAAACTATCACATGCTTATTACAATTTAATAAAACTTAACCAAGAACTAATTAGCCAAAATGATTTTAGTTACTGATAAGATGTAAAACAGTTAAGGATCAACAACCCAACAATGAGTTGAAATACATGATAAGTAGACAGTTAGTTGAAGCAAAATAATTTTAATGCTAAAGGAACAAATGTAATAAGGCACTAATTCTTTAAAAGAAACTTGAAATTTGAATAATATTTCTATATTTTTTTTTTTGCCATCTCCTTTTTTAAATATTTTGAAATTTTGCTATGGTTAAATCTTAAATGTCTGGTAAGAAAGTAACATTACACAAGTTTTCACTGTTTTTTTTTTTTACTTACACGCTTCTAAGATTTGGCCCCTTTAAGAATACATTGGGTATCCAGTAAATGTTGTTACCTGTCAGAGCTCTACAAAAAATCACATAAATGTTAGTTATAGATTCAGATGCAAATTCTAAATTGATCCTGCAATCCAGTACAACATTCATAACTCTGTCAATCATTTGTAAGCAGATCTTATAAAATCAGAACATCTGAGTGGAGCTCAGAAAGGAAGATGATTTAAGAGCTGAAAATTCATGCTACCAATGCTTGACAGAATTATGAATGTTGTACTTGAGTATACAATAATGAAGAAAAAAAGACTTAATCTGGTTATTAATTAAAAAAAAAAAAAAAAAAAATTGAAAAACGTCTTCATTTATGTATAATACCCATCCCCTCTATCATGGAAGTATTATATTGACAGGAACACCAACAAGCAGACTTCAAACGTTTATAGTGCGATGCCGCAAAATCGTTAAGTATTTGTTAATTAACTCGACATGTCACATGGATGCATGGGTTCCGATCAAATTTTTGGAACCTCGTGATTGATCGTAATTACGGAACATACCGAAATAACAGGATGTGTACTTAATTGTCAAGGAAACGACATTAACTGGCCATGTCAGTTTTTCTGGTTTTGCTGCGTAAAAACAAATACAAAGAAATGAAATCCCCGCGACTGTTTTCACAACAAAAAAAAAAACAACAAAAAAAACAAATTTCTTTAAATGCCGATCCAGAATTAATAAATGCCATTCGTAAAAATAATCTATCAGACGTCAGAGTAATCTCAGACTAGGTTGAATGTTTAAGGTTTGTTTACAACTTTGGACTTATTATGAAAGGTGCAACAATTCATCTGTCTCGTAACCTGATATTGCTATGTAGAGGTCATCACGTGCGTGTAATTATAAAGCTCTTTTAGTCTTTAAAACATATTTGTTAAATACGTTAATAACATTTTTCAAATTGAGACGATAGAGAAAACAATAAATTTTCTTGTAACATTCGATAAAAATTAACAACCTTAAAACTTAAATTAAAGCTATCCAGCAGCATCCGGCACACTACACGTGCATCACATTGTTTTCCGCAAACACCCGACTTTAAGTACATGTAATTTTTGATATCGGATATTTCCCGATTTCCAAGTTTCAATGATTAAAACATATTAAACAAAACTAAAAATAAGCTTGCCCTCTTTCAGAATGCAGTTAATTTTCTTATGTCATTCTGTTAAATATGGACCGATTTTTTAGATCTTTTCAGCTTTTGTCTTTATTTATTGAACGGAAACAGGTGTCGTTATTACTTTGGCTATTCGCAAATAACCACGGGAGTTTCCGTGTTTATTTACATTGGTAGTTAGATAAGACACTCGATACCAAATCACGTGATAAGACCAGCTTCAGTTAACAGAACAGGCGAAGGCGGCATCGCAGATACCCCACAAAGGAATTATCACGTACTTGACAAACTGAGTCGGAACCTTTTATTTTCTTCAAGAAATCAGTGGGATGGGAATGTGCTAATTTTTCGTTGGAGTTCCTGTCAATTTTATACTTCCATGCCTCAATCAACTATATGTCTTGGTTTAAAAAGTGTGTATAATACACAACCAATTACGGTAAATCTTGTATATAAATGCTGGTTATGTTGCATAGTGAAACTAACCTTTGATGGGTAAGCATAATGAATTCCACAGAATAAACTTTAAAATTCTCCATCCCCATATGTTCAATATTGAGAAATAAAAAAAATAATTCAACTTGAATTCCCGCTTGGCGAAAAGGATGCTTGAAGCATAGACACCTGTTTAATGTTCAAGACTGTATGTAACCTTCTATATGCCCTTTTTTCCTTGTGTTGCTGTCTAATTGATGAATACCCAACATCTCTTTTAATACATGAGAATATAAAACTGTAATGTGACCTAATACTCACACATGAGTGATTGTAGTTGGTAGACTCCCTTTAAAATTCGTCTTTATTTCTATGCTGTTGAACATCAAATTCCTGTGAAATAAAGAGGTTATGGTGCTGAAATTCTACTACATAAGTAATAATAAAAAAACAAAATATTTATAACTCTAAACATATAGAATAATGGCTTTTATAGTTTTGATACTGACTTTATCAGAAGAATATCAAGCTAGCCTGCTAGCGCACACTGGTATTCTAGCTGATGAAGTCACTATAAAAACTAGAGGCTCTCAAGAGCCTGTGTCGCTCACCTGACTCTACTTTGGTTTTAGAAATCATGTAAAGATAGATAAAAATCATAACAGATACCCAAATAATGATTGAGGCCAAATTTTGATTAATATTGGTCCTGTTATTTAATAAAATATCCTGGTGGCCATCTTGAACAGTAAATCGGCAACAAAGTAGCAACACTTGGTCAGCACTTCATAAGGAACATTCATGCCATGTTTGGTTTCATTCCATTCAGTGGTACTCTAAAAGAAGACATTTGTATGTATTTCCCATAGGGTCCTATGTTAAACTAAGCCCCCCCCCCTAGCGGCCATCTTGGATGATGGATCGACTGCAAAGTAACAACACTTGGTCAGCAACTCATAAGGAACATTCATGCCATGTTTGGTTCAATTCCATTCAGTGGTTCTCTAAAAGAAGACAATTGTATGTATTTCCCATAGGGTCCTATGTTAAACTAAGTCCCCCGCTGTCGGCCATCTTGGATTATGGATCGGCTGCAAAGTAACAACACTTGGTCAACATCTCATAAGGAACATTCATGCCATGTTTGGTTCCATTCCATTTATTGGTTCTCTAAAAGAAGACATTTTCATGTATTTCCCAAAGGGTCCTATGTAAAACTAAGTCCCCCGCTGGGGGCCATCTTGGATGATGGATCAGCTACAAAGTAACAACACTTGGTCAGCATCTCATAAGGAAGATTCATGCCATGTTTGGTTTCATTCCATTCAGTGGTTCACTAAAAGAAGACATTTGTATGTATTTCCCATAGGGTCCTATGTTAAACTAAGTCCCCCGCTGGCGGCCATCTTGGATTATGGATCGGCTACAAAGTAACAACACTTGGTCAGAACCTCATAAGGAACATTCATGCCATGTTTGGTTTCATTCCATTCAGTGGTTCTCTAAAAGAAGACATTTGTATGTATTTCCCATAGGGTCCTATGTTAAACTAAGTCCCCCGCTGGCGGCCATCTTGGATGATGGACCGACTGCAAAGTAACAACTCTTGCTCAGCATCTCATACGGAACATTCATGCCATGTTTGGTTCCATTCCATTCAGTGGTTCTCTAAAAGAAGACATTTTTATGTATTTCCCATAGGGTCCTATGTTAAACTAAGTCCCCCGCTGGCGGCCATCTTGGATAATGGATCGGCTACAAAGTAACAACACTTGGTCAGCACCTCATAAGGAACATTCATGCCATGTTTGGTTTCATTCCATTCAGTGGTTCTCTAAAAGAAGACATTTGTATGTATTTCCCATAGGGTCCTATGTTAAACTAAGTTCCCCGATGGCGGCCATCTTGGATGATGGATCGGCTACAAAGTAACAACACATGGTCAGCACCTCATAAGGAACATTCATGCCATGTTTGGTTTTATTCCATTCAGTGGTTCTCTAAAAGAAGTCATTTGTATGCATTTCCCATAGGGTCCTATGTTAAACTAAGTCCCCCGCTGGCGGCCATCTTGGATGATGGATCGGCTACAAAGTAACAACACTTGGTGAGCACCTCATAAGGAACATTCATGCCATGTTTGGTTTTATTCCATTCAGTGGTTCACTAAAAGAAGTCATTTGTATGCATTTCCCATAGGGTCCTATGTTAAACTAAGTCCCCCGCTGGCGGCCATCTTGGATGATGGATCGGCTACAAAGTAACAACACTTGGTCAGCACCTCATAAGGAACATTCATGCCATGTTTGGTTTCATTCCATTCAGTGGTTCTCTAGAAGAAGTTCAAAATGTAAAAAGTTAACGCCGACGACGGACGACGCCGGACGACGGACGACGGACGCCAAGTGATGAGAAAAGCTCACTTGGCCCTTCGGGCCAGGTGAGCTAAAAATGACATTATTCTTTTTGTTGGCTATTTGTCTGAACAATATGTTTTTTGGATTGAGAAAATGAAATAAATGAAATAGTAAGTATAACTATTTTTACATGTACAAAACGTTGCAATAGTTGTTTGGTTTATGAATGAAGTTGCATGCATTTCATTGATAAATTGACGTGGATGGACATGCACATGTGACGTCATTGCTTAGTATTTTTAAGTATAACATCCTGTCCATGATCTAAGTAAATGATAGGCAGTAAGATGAAAGGGTAGATGTTTAAGATCTCAAAGAACTAGTTCCAACTCTGAAAAATATTTATGTGGCCTGTCCAAAATCAAGAACATCAGTGGTGATTGTCCTCTGTTCTATCTTACTATGGATTCACTATTATTCGTTGGATACCAATTTTCGTGGATTTCGTGGTTACCCAGGAACCATGAATTCCAATGTACAACAAATTACAAATTTTCTATAAGAATGTATGCAGACCATGGCAAAACTGCGAAATCAAATATCCACGAAAATGCAAGTTTTTCTCAATCCAAGAAAATTGATACCCACGAAAATAAATGAATCCACAGTAATTTTCTAGGGAATTTGGTAGCCCTTTCTGATTTTGTAAAGTGTATGTTAGTGATTTTGTGCCATGAATTAATGCATCATGTTCTATCTTATCCATCATTTTTGTTAATTTTACTAAAAGATAATCTGCAAATTTTATTCCATACTGTTCTACTAAACTCATGGCTATTTAGAGTGTTTCTACTAAACTCATGGCAATTTAGAGCTTTTCTACTAAACTCATGGCAATTTAAAGCTTTTCTACTCAACTCATGGCATTTAAGAGCTTTTCTACTAAACTCATAGCAAATAAGAGCTTGCCTAAGTCAGGAATCTGATGTACAGTAGTTGTCGTCTGTTTATGTAGTTTATACGTGTTTCTCGTTTCTCGTTTTTATATAGATTAGACCGTTGGTTTTCCCGTTTGAATGGTTTTACACTAGTAATTTTTGGGGCCCTTTATAGCTTGCTGTTCGGCGAGCCAAGGCTCCGTGTTGTATTTTAAACTCACAGCTCAGTTATCTGTGTATTACCGAGATCTGGCATTGTTGTAATTCCACTATTTTCTATTGTTCTGCAAAAAAGAAAACAGCACATTCAGAATATTTATTTATTTATTTCCGCAATAGTATAAGTATCTGCATGCTTAGACTTATTTTTTGCTATACCAGCAAAACAAGGACATACTGTATACTAAGTGACTGCTTTGGATAGGTCTTCATAACCAGTTGCAATTATATATGAGGGGGCAAAATTGAGTTAAAAATAAGTGTTTTTGTGTGAAATATTTATGGAATTGAAATTGGAGAATTGATGATTTTAGGACAATTTAAGAATTTTTTTTCCTAATATTTTTATGCTTTAAATACAAATGTTCACCTATTTTGAAAGAATTCATTTAGAAATATTTCGGAAAATAAAAGAGATAAATGCATTATTTTTTCTCTTTTCAATAACGTGTTCAACCAGCTATAGTTGTTACATGATGGAAAATTTAACCAAATCATGACATAGCCCATTTACTGTACCTTTACTTTAAACACCAGCAAGAGTGATTTAATATAATGCACATATTTTGAAGGTGTCTTATTGTTTACTATCAGATGCCTTTTCCCAACCAGGCACTAAGAGGTGTCAGACCACCAATTACTCCCTCCAATTTAGAATGTATGTGAAAGAAGGCCTACTCGGACAAAACATAGTGCATTTGATGTCATTGTTTACTTAAAATAACCAACAAATTGGCAGAAATGAAACTTTTGGTGAAAGAGAAATATATTAAGACCATTTTGAGCCAAAATTTACTTGTCTATGAGTTTGCATTCAACATTGAGGATTAATGCACTCCATAGTCTACTAATTTACGATTTCCAGAAAACCAGGGGTTATTTTTAGTGGTACCTCTATTAGGGAGGCCTCTTCTTTCTTATATGATTTTAAAGGTATTTTGAAAATTGGCATGTAGAAAGATGATACATGTACAATTCAGAATATACCTGGTTTCTATGAAGTTAAACTTAAGGTAAAATATTTAGAAAGCTGTGAAAATTGTAAATTTTGGTTGAACAGATAGGGAATTTTAATTGGTGGTCTGACACCTAAGATGCAGCCTTTAATCAGCATTTACCAAAAAGATACATGTAATTGATATGGAATATGTTGCAATAAAATAACTTACAGTTTGGTTAAACTAGTCAAGTTGACAAAAGTCTGACCAACAATAACAAATGCACTACAATGTCTGATGGATCTGCAGATACAAAACAAAAAGATAATGACATATGAATAATATAAAAACATACTATTATAACTGTTAAGAATCAATTCTCTGTTTTTTAAAGTCTTTACAACAACTTTAACATTAACAATACATTTGTTGTAGATCCCTTAAAAACAGTGCACATCTATAGCAGTCAGAACTCTGAATATATAATCAAGTCTGAATCTTGAAAGACTTAAGCAATTCAGATTATGCATTTTACTGAAGAAGTAAAAGCATTTTCAGATTTATTTAAGTCAGAATGTGCTGGACTTATTTAGCCATTTCAGGTCAGATGCTGTCAACATGGTCAATGAATCTTGATACTCTCAGTACTTTTAACATTTTAAATCAAACATATTCAGTAAATATAACTATGAATATACATATATGAAAGATGATTTACAATAACAAAGTCTATCTGTACATGCTGGTTTTCAAGTAAATCTATGAATCATACAGCCTTTACAGGACTTTTTTTTAATTTATCACAAATACTCATTTAAATAAAAAGGTAATTTCACATAACTACATTTTTTAAGTCTCTCATTCATTTGTTTTATTGATTAAAAAAACTTATAAAAGATAATTTTTTATGCCAGACGAATGTTTGTTCTTAAAAAAGAATTCGTGGAAAGCATTTGCAACATTGGCATTTAAATGCTCAACTATAAAATATAGATAGGTATATGGCAGAAAAAGTTAACACTTAAGGTTATTTTTGTACTTGTAAGACAGTAAAAAATTAAAATGTACTTGTTTACAGGACAAAATAGCATGAAATCTCATCTGACTTGTAGCTACAAGTCAGTTTTTATTTAAACTATACAAAGTGATGCCCCAAAACTCCACTCTGAAGTAACTTTATTATAACAAAGTCAATGTAGGACTTTCTTTGAGATATTATTGTGTCTGGCAGACACAATTGATGCCCCCGCAGATGCAAAGTGTTATTTTAAAAAAACTAAAACATTTAACCGCTTATACCCCAAAAATGACAAAGTTCAACTATCTCCTAAAAGGGCAAATATTAATAAAAATCAAAACCCTGACCACATGCACATCTTCAATATATGTACAGACAGCCAGTAAAGTGAAAACTTCCTAGCATTCAAACTGTAGGAGGAGTTATCTGGAAACGCTCCTCTTATGCAAGTAAATACTCCAAAAAATGACAAAGTTCAACTATCTCCCAAAAGAGCAAGTATTAATAAAATCAAAACCCTGACCATATGCACATCTTCAATATATGTACAGACAGCCAGTAAAGTGAAAACTTCCTAGCATTCAAACTGTAGGAGGAGTTATCTGGAAACGCTCCTCTTATGCAAGTAAATACTCCAAAAAATGACAAAGTTCAACTTTCTCCCAAAAGAGCAAATATTAATAAAAATCAAAACCCTGACCACATGCACATCTTCAATATATGTACAAACAGACAGCAAAGCGAAAACTTCCTAGGATTCAAACTGTAGGAGTTATGCGGAATAACTATATACCCATAATGGAACGGAGGGAAGGATGGACGGAAGGACAGACAGATGGACGGACAGGGGTAAAACAATATGCCCCCAACTTTTAGTTGCGGGTGCATAAAAATGATGTGAGGTTCCAGGACATGGTAGTTAGTTATATCTGTCATGTGACTTCCATCACCACATGACCAAAATGTAGGCATCGTCACTTCCAACACATGTTGAGCGAATGGGTGAAAAAGTTTGATGATACATGTACATGATGTATACTGCAGGAAATAATTGGGAAATTAAAATATAATTAGTTGGTCACCCTCCCTTTAGTCGTAAGGGAATTATGTACCTACGAAACATGATTATTTCTAGACTACACTATAAATGATGATGATCCTGGAGATGCTTGAAACTATAATAATGCAGCAAAGGCTTACAATATCAAATATTTAGACATTTTTCAATTTATATTATGGCATGGAAATGGTAATGCAACATTGCATTTCCAAAAAAATATTATTGCATGAGTATATAAATGCACTTATATCTTTTAAATTAAAAAATTTCCAGCTACAGAGCAACTTAATTAGAATTGACTTTTTCGAGAAACAAATTGTTTTTAATTTTTACTAAAAAAATGGAATTGAATATTTAGGGTCAATTTTGGTTTCACTATTGGTGGTTATTCACATCTCAAGTTTAAAAAATAACCATTCCAGTTCATCATGATGGCTTGATGCAAATTTATCTCAAAAACATTGAGTTATATAATGCATCTCCAAGTGTCCACTCTTTCCAAGAAAATCATTATTCTTCAAAAAATTACTCTTAGCAAAAAAGTTAATAGTTCCAAGTATGACTCCAAGAATGACCATGCCAGGTCACCAATTATTGTCAATGTCCAACTCCGACAAAAAAATGATCCTACCATATTTTTGTTATGCATGTTATATTTTTGGGAGGGTGTAAACTTACTTCAGATAGTGATTGAAAGTACGGTTGGATTATAAAAAGTCCTACATTTGTATATGTTGTACTAGTGGATGTATTACTATGGATTTTACCATGTACTTAGGTTTACTTAGGAATATATAAATACCAACTTCAATGTTCATGCCAAATTATAGTGATGTAATTTTGGTGCATTAAATAAAATTACACGATTTCAGTAAAATTATATACAATGCTTGAGCATGTCTTCAGAAATGTTTACTTTATTTGAATGATCAAGGTTAAGGCGCTCTGAATTATGCCTGGATGGCAAGAGAGTCAAGACAGAAAATATAATTTCACAACAGAGATGGGTATACAAGCCTGTGTTTGTGTAAGGGGAACATTGTCTGGGGATCCATGTCAACTGGTACTATTGCCAACTCGTCCCTGACTTTTACTAACTCGTTTCTACCAACTTGTACCCAATTTTCAGTTGTATTCATTTGCAGTATCTTGATAAGGGACTTTCCGTTTTGAATTTTCCTAGGAGTTCAGTATTTTTGTGATTTTACTTTTTAGTTATTTTTTGTCATATTAAATTTACAAAATAAAAGAGGAAAATAGATATTTTGATTTGAAATTATGATTATAAAATATACTACTTAGGGGTCATCATACGGTGGACCTAAAACTGATTAAAATGGGGTTAATTGAGTTTATTGAGAAGTTAATAAAACATAAATTTCTGAACTTTTACAATCACAATTTTCACTGATAAGAAAAAATATAGCTTTAAAGTTTAACATTTTAAATTCCGTAAATGCATTGATGTTTTGTTAATATTATCAGAAATGGGTCTGTATATATATATATATATATATGTATAAATATTTTGATTTGTTCAATTCATGTTGCAGCTTAATGATATCAAAAAGATGGTGAAGTCTTTATAGATAAAATAAAAAATAAAAATTCTTCAAATCAATATACCCAACCAAGGATTGGTATAGAAATCCTTGACCCAATGAAAAATCAGTCAAATAATATCTTTTCCAAGAACACAATTCAGATTTCAAGCTCAAGATGAAGTGATGCTTGTCCTCATTTACCACCATGGAGAAAACAGATGAATTCGTTACTTCACAATTAACAGTCAGGGGAATTACTGAAATAAGTGATTTATTAATCTGTAACCAATAGGGGCACAGCTGGTACTCTTGTCTTGGCTCCCTAAATGTTACGGGGTCATAATTTTATTTTTAAAATCATTAGAAAAACAATTAAACTATGGAAGTCACCAATATCAGGAACTAGTTGTTGCAGTTCACGAAGATCCAACACATTCAAGTTATATAATTTAATTCCAAGCCAAAGTACTAATATAACATATACAAAGGACAATGTCAATATAATGTGACTCCTACTGTATCTTACTTTTTAACTCAAAAGTATCTTACTTCTGATCGTACTGATTTTTACAAAGTTTACAATAAGTATTTATACTAAATATCGAAAATAGACAATACTCAATTAACATGACAATACTCAAATTAAAATGACATTTCATAACTTTAAGCTATAAGTGACAGCATTCACATTAATTAATATAAAAGATAATTATAATTTATAATACTCATATATAATCTCATTCTTTCAATAATTTTCACACCTTTAGTATGAATTAATGTCTTTCATATTAATTTCTGTTACTTAATAAATAAATCTGTCACAAACATTTGAAAATCATATGTCACTAATTAAGATTAACACATTATTTGTCTATACATGTAAATATTTAAATTTGTAAATAATATCTTTTCCAAAAGTCCAATTTCTAAATAAAATGATAAAATTAAAATTAAGTCCAAATAAGCCTGGTGACAAATCACTCATTAAAGTAGCAAATTAGAAATTCTGTGATTTTGTAGTTTTACCAAAATTTTAAACATACAGGTTTGGATTATATCTAATTATTAGTAAAATTGAAAAAAATGAACCTTCTTTTAAGTAGCAAGGTTTATGCCTTTGGTGCAATCATTCATCTGTAAATTCTATATTTGCTGAAATTTTTTTTATAAATAAGATAGATGAAGAACAGGAATAAAAGCCCTGTTCATTGATAATTTTCTATGTTTTCTACATGTATGTATTGTGTGCGATTTTGTCCCTTGTACATTTACTCCATATCCTTTTATTTTATATTAACATAATGATCTAATGCTTTCTTAACAGATTTTTCCCAGCAGTGGGAGTATTTTTCCTGTAAAATTCAAGGTTTCATCTTACAGATTATGTAATAAAATTTTACTGTTCCCCACCAAAATTTCACTGTTCGGGGGAGTTGAACTTAGTGGGGGTTATTAAAATTATAATACTTAAACAAGTGATTTTTTGGAAGAAACTAGAGGTATGATACTTAAACAAGTGATTTTCATGTCATTATCCCAGATTCGGTACAGGGTCATCACTGGACATGACCGGTCATCCTATTAAACACAGATGTTGGTTCTGATAATTTTAGCATCATAATTAGTCCCTGGATCATTAGTATTATATAATAAAATTAAATCACTTAGTCTAGGGATTTATTTGTATTACTTAAATAGGTGATTATTAAAGAAAGACAACTCTTTCTTCCAACATTTCTGGAAAAGTATTACTTGAATCAGTGATTTCTTAATCACTCATTTAAGTAATTCCCCTGACTGATTAAAGAGATTTAAGCTGCATTCCAAACAAAGCCATTGTGTTTGTCAAGAAATTTTTGTTACTAGATCAGAGACATGTAATAAATCAGGCCGTGAATTTTCTTGTTTAAATTGTTTTACATTTGTCATTTCGGGGCCTTTAATAGCTGACTATGCGGTATGAGTTTTGCTCATTGTTTAAGGCCATACGGTGATCTATAGTTGTTAACTGCTATGTCATTTGGTCTTTAGTGGAAAGTTGTCTCATTAGCAAACCACATCTTCTTATATTCTTATATATACTATACATGTCTCGAACAAGATTAATCATAAAATACAAAATTAACATGAAAACACTACAAAAATGTGTACGATTTGGTAGAAGTATGAGTTGGTAAAAGTATGAGTTTTTTGGGATGAGTTGGTAAAGGTACGAGTTGTTGTGTACCCATTGTCTGGCATGTCAGCGATTCTTATAGGGTAATTGAATTGCAAAGGTAACTTACTGCCCTTAAATAACATGCATATTTATATATATCACATTTGTAAGACTTGACCCAGTTCGGTATACAAGCCTGCTGCAGTGGTTTGTGTTGTTTCTGTCGTTTAAACGATTCTATAGTCAGAAAGCGGTAAAAACCCTTTAACTATTCATGAATTATTTGATCTTATAATTATGTAATTGTCATATATTACACATCTCTGTACAAGAGTTATTAAAGAATATATACATATTTTCAGGGTGATCAATCAGGTGAGGATCCAGGATTTTGAAAAAGGGGGGGTCTAAATACTAAACACTGAGGAGGCTGTGAATTGTTTTTGAGTCATTGTAGACCCTGCTGTCAATTTCGGTACTTCTTGAGCATGATGGTTCTTTAAATGTCCGCATTGAAGTGTGAAATAGTGAGCATTTTTTTGCTGAGTGATAGTTTATTAAATGTTTTTTCGTCATCAAAACCTTCCGATCAATGATTTGACAACACTTTTCTATCAATGCCAGTATTTACCTTTATCATCTTTGGCGTGTGACATAAACTGAAGCTATATCAAGTTATTAATATTCAATCACCTGTTGTTTGTTCAGTCAAACTATTATCACTATCAACACAAGTTGTGTAATGTCAGTTAAACCAGATAAGTTCGGCACTCTCGGGTTTATGCGTCTTTGATTTATGCATGTAGAAGTAAAAAACCTAAGTGTATCGATTATTCATTGATTCCCGGTTGTCAACTTTGGCACTGTTGGTTTCAGATTTAAAAAAACTTTTTATCGGACCTAATAGATCGAAATTGTTTACCTGACAAAGGGTCTGACATGATAGCTACATGTATGTCTGAACTTCAGACAATTTTCAACAGCTCTCGTTTTCGATAAATTCCAAATGGATATTATTAGTTTAGGCGGATTTCAGAAATTCGATTTACCAAATGTTCTAATGAGAAAAGGAAACATAATTGGATTCCAGAAAAAACTGAGTTAGTATTGACATGTGGCGACTAGGTCAGTCAGGGGTACTACTTGTACAAGTAATCTTTATTTACTTGAAGAAGTAAATAAAATAAACTTATATAAGTTAATTATAATGTTTGAATAATCTCCCCTTAATTTTCTCAAAAATTTACTTGTATAAGTAAATTTTTTTTACAATCCCACAAAAATTCTCAAGTTTTGAGATGTAAAAACATGCCTTTAACAATTTTTCTCAGGTTAGCTCATAATTTTTTATTAGAGTTCAATGTTTCATCTCATTAATTCAACAAAGAAACTGATTGCGCAAATATCTGAAGTATTTGCACAAGGCCTTCAAAAATTGCCCCTTGGGGGCTTGTAAAAGAGCAGTGTTCTGAAGATAACAGACAAATGAGATTTTCATTGTCCATGAAATTACACTTAAATGATTATAAGAATAAAATGATTAGTAAAGACATCTGCAAAGGACAGACAATCAAAAATTCTATTAGAGCAAACAAGTCCTAAGAATTCAAGAAAAGAAGATAGGATGAATTTTTTACTTGTATAAGTAAAAAAATCTGAATGTCTATAAAGGGACATAACTAAGCCCTTTTTTTTTACCTATACAAGTAAATAAAATACACTTGTATAAGTATCCTACAAATTTACTTATATAAGTATATTAATATTTACTTCTTCAAGTAAATAAAAATTACTTGTACATTACAAGTAGTACCCCTGACTGTAGGTATAGTTCAGTCGACATTTCATTATTATATCAACGACAGAGACTATCTTAAAAAGAATTTTAGATTAAAATACCACTCGAAATAAATCCCGAACTCTTTCACACAGATTTTTTAAGTAATTCTGGTATGTCAATCGGTTGACTGCTCATAATGCAAAATGCAACTCTATCCAAAGTTTTAAAATTAACAAAAAAACACTGTTTGATTCTTTAATGCCCGGTGTCAATGAATAACAATAAATAACACAGAATATCACAAAAAGAAGAAGAAAGAATTTCACTTTTCAGGATTGTTATGATGAAGTATTTACCCCCAAATAGATACGAAATGCCTATTGCCTGACACAATTAAAGGCATAAAGGTACTGCCTTTAAAAAAAAAAAATTATGATCCACAAACATACATTTTTCCTTAATCTACGTAAACATGGTAAATTGGTACCAAAAAAAACTAATTGCATTTAGTCTAAATACTTACATTTCAGAAGTTGACACTGCAAATGTTTCTGATGATATGTTAGGGAAACTGTAATGTGCAATTGTTCTGGAAAAAAAAAAGTAAAATTCCTCATAAAATGTTTTGTCAATGTTTGTATTAGGCATGTTAGGCGAGGTGAATTAAGACATCAAGTTTAAAGTAACATATATCCTGAAACAAATTTGGAATTTTCTTGTTTCATAGATTGAAATAATAACAACAACACTCAAACAGACTTAATTATAATGGACTTTGCCAAAGCCTTTGACAAAGTCCCTCATAAATAATTACTTTACAAATTAAACTATTACGGTATCCGAAATGAAACTTTAAACTGGGTCTCTGCCTTCTTAAATGATAGAACACAAACAGTTGTCCTGGATGGAGAGTCATCTGACCTGGCTCCAGTCACCTCAGGTGTCCCTCAAGGCACAGTCCTGGGCCCAGTATTATTCTTGGTATATATTAATGACCTACCAGAATACCTATCATCCAGTAAGCTCAGACTGTTTGCCGATGACAGTATCATCTACAAAACCATCAAATCTCAAAGTGACTGTGATGCACTACAGTTAGATTTAGATGCAGCTGCTAGGTGGGAGCAAGACTGGTTGATGGCTTTCCATCCAGACAAATGCAGAGTCCTTACAGTATCACAAAAGAAAAAAACGTTTAAACATGACTATATCCTCCACAATCACAAACTTGAACTGGTCTATCTCTTTAGCTAAATATCTGGGCATTACACTACAAGCAAACTTAAAATGGTCAAAACATACAGACAACATCATAGCTAATGGCAACAAATCTTTGGGTTTCTTAAAAAAGAAATTTAAAAACATCATGTCAGAACATCAAAACTCAGGCATATCTGGCACTTGTCCGACCAAAACTGGAATATTCATGTTCAGTATGGGACCCTCACACAGTTGAACAAACCTCTAAAATCAAGATGGTCCAAAGGCGAGCTGCCATATACATGTATGTCTGTAACAGGTACCATAACATCAGTAGTCCTACAGACATGATAAACTCATTAAACTGGCCCACACTACAAGAAAGAAGACTACACACAAGATTGATAATGTTCTACAAAATAGTACATAAAATCGTAGCAATCCCATCTGCTATTCTCATTAAACTCGGGATTTGGAGAAGACGTTACTAAGTTGAAAAACTTGTGTCTTATCCATTTGTCATTTTTGAACAATAAAATATGTTTAAACTAAACTATTCTCATACCATCAGACAGTAGAGCCCGCAAAAATCATAATTTCACTTTCAGACACATTTCAAACAAAAAAAATACATATAAATTTTCATTTTTTCCATATACTATAACTCAGTGGAATTTATTGCCAATCCATACAGTCGCGGTCACTACTGTCGACACTTTCAGAGAACAGCTCAAACCAGCTGTTCTCCACAAATTCATTTAACTTATTATTAGCCTATGTACATAGTTTTAATTACAATAAAAAATAAACTGTTATCACAGAGATATGTCTCGCCTTTTTGTAATTTTGATAATGCAAATGTTGAAATTAAAATACAATGTAGCAATACTTTATCATGTAAGTTATGCAAATATTCAAAGTCGATGAACCATGACTGAAGGTACATGGCTAAACAATCTCCATGGAATGAGATGTGCCAATGCTAATACAACTGCATACCAAATACCACTGACTTATTATAAGTTGTTCCCTTTAAACAAACCTAAACACAAACATTAACTTATAAACTATGTAAAAGTTTCAAAGTCAATGAATCATGATCAGGGGTGGGACTATATAATCTCCATGGAAACGATATTTGCCAATGCCAATACATTTGCATACCAAATATCATTGACTTAACATTAGCAGTTCATCTTAAACTGATCTAATCACAAACTAATACATGTAAACTAAGCAAAAGTTTCAAAGTCAATAGACCTTGACTGAGGGGGTGGGGCCAAATAATCTCCATGGAAATGAGATATGCCAATGCTTATACAACTGCATACCAAATATCATTGACCTACCACTAGTGGTTCCCCATAAATTGACCTAATCACAAACTAATACATGTAAACTATGAAAAGTTTCAAAGTCAATAGACCTTGACTGAGGGGGTGGGGCCAAATAATCTCCATGGAAATGAGATATGCCAATGCTTATACAACTGCATACCAAATATCATTGACCTACCACTAGTGGTTCCCCATAAATTGACCTAATCACAAACTAATACATGTAAACTAAGCAAAAGTTTCAAAGTCAATAGACAATGACTGAGGGGGCGGGGCCAAATATTCTCCATGGAAATGAGATGTGCTAATGCTTATACAACTGAACACAAATTAAAATTGGCCTACCACTAATGGTTCCCCTTGAACTGACCTAATCACAAACTAATACATGTAAACTATGAAAAGTTTCAAAGTCAATAGACCTTGACTGAGGGGGCGGGGCCAAATAATCTCCATGGTAATGAGATGTGCCAATGCTAATACCACTGCATACCAAATATCATTGACCTACCACTAGTGGTTCCCCATACATTGACCTAATCACAAACTAATACATGTAAACTATGAAAAGTTTCAAAGTCAATAGACCTTGACTGAGGGGGTGGGGCCAAATAATCTCCAGGGTAATGAGATGTGCCAATGCTAATACAACTGCATACCAAATATCATTGACCTACCACTAGTGGATCACCATGAACTAGACCTAATCACAAACTAATACATTGTTGACGCCGTCGCCGGAACAGCATAGATATGTCTCGCTTTTTGACTCCGTCAAGGCGAGGCAAAAATCATGCACTCCAAATTTATTTCCAATTATTTTTGTGTTTTTGTAAATATATATATATATATATATATAGGCCACGCTGCGCAAAACAGTAAATAATCTTCAGATCAATGAAGGACTACTGAAAACCTAAAGAAGAAGAAGAAAAAATTATGTTTGTCAATTTAGATATCAAAAGACTGCCAAAGGCTCGTCTTTCCATTGGACGGATCTGCTTTGTTTATGAACGGACAGTAAAATGTTATTTTCGTGTGACGTTTTTGAGATTTTTATTTCACATGTTATTGTGCATGAATCTCATATGTCACCATGCTTCCTGAAATTTTTTTCGTTCATTGTGTGACATTTTGTGCATGTCTTTAACTGTGCGTGTATGATCGCTATACTTTACCTGATATTATCTAATGCATTTAATTTATTTTACTATTTCCTGCCATGCCTTTAAACTTTTCCAGGTGCACCAGGTTTTTATGTACAGTAGTCTTGAGCAGAACATTTTATGATGTAAACATGGCCTCTTCTTGAAATTTATAAGTTACCAGTAGCTTGATCGCCAAGTACGAGAGATTCCATCGACTCAAGCGAATAGCAAACATTAAATCTTCATCTGATAACATTTTATTAATTATAGAATGGTCTTTTTTGTTCTCTATACATATTGCAAATCGAAAATGGCGCTAAAATTATAATACGTAAATCAGTAACGGGTATAAAGCAGAAAATTTCCGCGTTATCTTGAGGTATTTCGGTTTTATCATGTTTATCAAGGGATTAGAAATTATAATAACGATAACAAGTTTATACCCGCCTGATACCGTCAGACTCATCTTTTAGCCCCATTGTCAGAGGCCCTTGGGAAATTCATTGGACCCTTTAACTTAACTCTTCTTTGGGTGGGTGGGTTGGGGAGGGGGGGGGGGGGGGGGGGGTAATTTATTAAATTTTCTTAAATATTTCAACTTATTTGTAAACTAATCTATCTTCAAAATACTGAACACATCTGAATTATTTTTTGCGGGATTGTAACTTGGACCAAGATTAGATCTACCCAGTCCTAGAAGTTGTATGGATCAGACCAAAAACACATAATAATGGGAAAATAAGAAAATAAGTTGAAATCATAGTAGAAAAAAAAATGAAATAAAAATCGTAAGCACAAAAAAAGAAAATGAAAAGTAAAAAAAGAGAAAAGAAAAAATAAACAAAAAAAAAATCATGAAATATTAACAATGAAAGAGAATTAAAAGAAAAAATCAACCGGTGTCAAAAAGAACTGACAATCTATAAAAAAAAAAAAAAAAAGAAAAGAATAAGAAAGAGAGAAGATTGACACACTTCAATATTTGTCTTGGTTTAGCTTATCCATAGAAATACTAATTTCAAAATTCATCGAAAGCATAAATGTTATCGAAAAAGAGGACAAAAATAAGTTTGTTGATATATCAAGTTGAAAACGGAAAGCCGACGTAATATAAATCTTCTCAACCTTTCATTTGTTTGATAAGTAAATAAGTGAAGTTCAATGTTAAATCAATTCCGTTTAAAGATTTCCCCTACTTGTTAGTTCTTGGTCTATAAAGTATTAGTATTGAATAAAATTAGTACATTTAAACATATTTCAGTTTTACATATTTCAATAGATGCAAAGAAAACATGTCTATATTTTTATAAATTTCTCATTTTATATTTTTATATCAAGGATTCAAGTTCATAGTAGTATAACTATTAAAACCCTTGTTAAAAAGTTATATATACAATGTAAAGTTATGGGTATTCAAAATCCATCATGTCTATAGTTTCTATCCATTTTATTCGGCATACATAGTTCATCCATGTAATGCTTTAAAGCGAGTACGAACAGTTCCGACAATTTTTTTATATAATGAGTCGAATTTAATTAATAAAACACATGTGAGTCACAGACTAGAGCAAACTCAACTTTCAAGCAAAGACCGAATGTTTCTTCCTGCCATGCATGAACTATTTGCCACTAGACTATAAGCAACCAACAATCAAACAGTCAATCAAACAAGTGTTAAATGCAAGACTTCGGGAAAGTTCGGAGAACCGACGGCCTTGCTTCGGAAGTCGGTGCAAACCAAGAAGATTCATTCTTTTCATGATATTAGTCGAATAAAATTAATTCGGGTTGCCACGTGCCATACTTACACTGTTCCACTACAGGACTGTAATATACCATCATCCTTCAATACTCCACAGGCACATCCTGAACAGGATGGAGCACCAGTAGGAACATCCATATATCCATTCGATTTGGTCGAAAGGTAAGACCACATTCCGTAGTCCCTTTCAGCTAAAATTCAAATTAATTCTTTGGTATTTCAGATGCATTATAGCGAGTTTAAAACCTGGGACTATTAGAAAAATGTCTCAGTATACCAGTTAAATTAAACTAAACTGGAAAAGGAATACTCATCTTTAAATTTGAGAAAAAAATGGATTTTTTTCGAATTAAAAACTTAAAGAACTGTAAACAGAGCTCACAGATTCATACCACCCGCAGTTTGAATATCAAATTGTGGGTTTTTTTCTTCAACAAAACATTGAATATCATTCGGATAACAACTGAAATAAGGGGTGCATCGATCAATACTGTCAATAGGTGATGAAGATTTTCTAAAACCTTTATTAATTCCATGTAAGCAATGGTTTATAGATGGAACAGTAACAGAATACAAGTGTGAACTGTACAATTAATCTCACAAAAAAAAAAAAATCATTAATAATAAAGGTACCAGACTTATGATTTTGTACGCCAGACGCGTGCTTCGTCTACAAAAGACCCAGATCAAAAAAGTTAAAAGGCCAAATCAAGTACGAAAGTTGAAAAGCATTGAATACATTATATAACCTTCACTTTAGAGGACTGAATGGTAAATCTACAGCTTCGGAAGCAACGATCGCCAGATTGTAGCGTGCATGCTTTTATTACGGGTACATGTGCCACTAGCGGACAATGAACTGCGCAACCTATCTACGCATATAAGTTCATCCCCGGTTTATTGTTGTGGTTTTTGTTTTGAATTTCTATGTAGCGTTTTATGGACTTTTATTTGTCTTTTCATTATTTTCCTTTTCTCCATGGACAATTGATTTGTATCTCACGGCTTCCCCTTTTTTGTCAAAAATATTGGATAACCAAACATTATATAGTCGTGATGAATAAGGGTCTTAACCATAAATTAAAGATATAGCCTTCCAAGCGCATATGTACGTTATTCATGAATATAAAAGTTCGATACTTGAAACACTATATAGTTTTAGGTTGACTCATAACTTCCTACATGTAGCCCAATTTTTGAACTGATTGTAGGATGATTTGTGTAATATGTTGTAATATGTTGTCTTTTTTTTCGACACAACTAAATTTGGTGCGGCAAATCTTTGAATATTGTTCCGGAATCAATAACAAATGAAAGAATGAAGGTTTGTATAAGAGAGGCGAAAGATATCAAAGGGATAATCAAACTCATAAGTCGAAAACGAACTGACAATGCCATGGCAAAAAACAAAAAAAAAACTATAAAAAGACAGACAACAGTATACAAAACACAACATAGATAACTAAAGACTGAGCAACACGAACCCCACCAAAAAACTGGTGTGATCTCAGGTGCTCTGGCAGGGTGAGCAGATCCTGCTCAAAATGTGGCAACCATCGTAGTACGGTGACCAGGCTAAAATAAGGTGTAACAATAATGTATATATTAACAGAAAGCATATTACGAATGTTCTTTTAGAATGCAGACCTAAAAACTTGTCAATGTCAATTTTTCCTTAAAGTAAGCTAACTTACTTTCAAGCCCATTTTACAAAAATTGCACTATACGATTTTTTTGACGACAAATCAAAATTTAAACTTAAAAGTTTAGCATCTGAACTACCAATACTTTGATTTATAGCCGTATAGTCCGTGAGACAATTGAACTCTGTAAATATGCGAATTTTCCTCACTCGGTCTCCATACTATCGGGGTTTCTTTATAGGTGGGGAAGCATATCAAGCTTCATACCACCCGCAGTTTGAATATCAAATTGTGGGTTTTTTCTTCAACAAAACATTGAATATCATTCGGATAACAACTGAAATAAGGTGTGCATCGATCAATACTGTCAATAGGTGATGAAGATTTTCTAAAACCTTTATTAATAACAACAAACAAAAGAGCTATGTCAATTGGACATGCTTTGATACTATATCTGCCCTTGAATTTTTACTTGATAACATTTTTGTTCGCTTTGGAGATTCCGTATATCGTCAAGTTATCAGAATTCCAATGGGGACTAACTGTGCACCACTTATTGCGGACCTGTTTTTGTATTGTTATGAGTTACAATTTATGACTAAAATCAGCAAAGACCCATCGAAACAACATCTGATACAAAAATTTAACAATACTTTTAGATATTTGGATGATATATTGGCTCTCAATAATGACGACTTCAGTATGTATACTAAAGAAATTTATCCTGTTGAACTTACTTTAAATAAAGCTAATACTAACAATGACCACTGTCCTTTCCTCGATCTTGATATCTATATCATTAACGGGAAGCTTAATACAAAAATTTATGATAAAAGAGATGATTTTTCATTTCCTATCGTTAATTATCCATTTTTAGATGGTGACGTTCCCTTGTCACCATCTTATGGTGTTTATATATCTCAACTTGTACGATTCGCTCGTGTATGTAACAACGTATTAGATTTTAGCGAGAGAAATTTATGTATCACTGAAAAATCATTACACCAGGGTTTTCGATATCATAAACTAGTCAAAACATTTACTAAATTTTATCATCGGTATAAGGACATCATTCGTAAATATAACTCAACATGCAGACATCTTATACGTTCGGGTATTTTACATCCAATCTTTTATGGTAATATTCTTTACAAAGCACAAAAATGTCAGTATTCACCTCAAAAGCTAACAAAACCTTTAAACAGACTTATTAAGAAAGGATATTATAGTTACGATACTGTTGTCAGGTCATTAAAGATTGCATATTTTGGCTTTAATATTGATTCACTTATAGGGTCTTTGCATCGGAATTAAACATATTTATTCTAAAACCAGTTGTTGGCATGACACGGGTTATGTTCTTCTCATATATTTTATGATGGTATAATACTAAACCCCTAACAGGAGGGATTGTGCCTGATATTCATATGATGAAGACATAATCTTTCAATCAGTTTAATTGAGGTCTGGAGCTGGCATGTCAGTAACTGCTAGTAGTCTGTTGTTATTTATGTATTATTGTCATTTTGTTTATTTTCTTTTGTTTCCTTTTCTGACATCGGACTCGGACTTCTCTTAAACTGAGTTTTACTGTGCGTACTGTTGTGCGTTTGTTTTTTCTACATTGGCTAGAGGTATAGGGGGAGGGTTAAGATCTCAAAAAACATGTTTAACCCCGCCGCATTTTTGCGCCTGTCCCAAGTCAGGAGCCTCTGGCCTTTGTTAGTCTTGTATCATTTTTAATTTTAGTTTCTTGTGTATAATTTGGAGTTTAGTATGACGTCCATTATCACTGAACTAGTATACATATTTGTTTAGGGGCCAGCTGAAGGACACCTCCGGGTGCGGGAGTTTCTCGCTGCATTGAAGACCCATTGGTGGCCTTCGGCTGTTGTCTGCTCTATGGTCGGGTTGTTGTCTCTTTGACACATTCCCCATTTTATCTCAATTTTATCGGTTTGCCTTTAAAGCAGTGAATTCAATTGAGTTATAAATTGTTATAACTTCTGAATTCTTGGAACTCCTTGACAATGTGGTGTTCAGAATCATTGGAACATATTATATCAATTGCGTGCTGCTTATAAAAAATGAAAACAACACGTTTTAAATTTCAGACGTCCGAAGCGCCTTTCTAGATTTACCTTCATCAGGAACGCCTAATATTTGGAAGCCAAGGATGGATAAGAACCGAAACGGTTGAAGAGATTTATGACCAAAAAGGACCTAAATATAGCCAAATCCATCTAAGGTCAACTTCGACTATGATAGCATTTGATTTTGTCAGTTTTTATAGACTTCCCCCTTTTTGAGTTTGCATTGGAGTTCGGTATTTTTGTTATACTTTTTTTTGTCTGAGGGAGTTGAAACCTTATTTTCTTATAATTTCAAAATTTATTAACGGACAATTTTGGAAAGGTTTGTGATAAAGAATGTTAATACCATTCTGTCCATGTTACAATAATAGTAAGTAATGTTGAAGCTAGTAACATTTCTGTTTGAAAAAAAACTAACAATTGACGAAACTGATGAATTTTCACCCTTTTCTTCGCAAAAGTTGACAATATTGTGAACGGATAAATGAAAGGAAATGAAAATGCCTCCTTTTTGTTTTGGTGAGTTGTCCTGATTAATTGTCTCAATGATTTTACCCCAAATGGTTTTTTTATTCACCACTTCAAGGTCTGCTTTTGTCGAGTCAAATACCATTACCATGTTTTTCGCTTGTAATATTTGTTGGTGGACATAAAGTCGCCATCTATAAATCACCATTTTTTCATATTTTTAAGTTGACTTTCACATGGACCACTAGTTTTCAATGATGTTATATATATATATATCAGTTGACAGACAAAATATAAATCACATGAATCAGTAGGTGTATACTGAGATTACTTTTATAATGCATATGCCATAGTCATCTCAGTTGTATAGAATAAGTATTTCTATACTTTTGTTTTCCAAACTTTTTGTTTTCCAAATTTATTGTATTCCAAACTTTTGGTCTCCAGCAACTCCGAATACGTATTCCAATCGCACTAAAACTGGTATTTTAAGTTAAAAAAATATTCTATTCAATAATAAAAAGAAAAAAATAAATTAATGAAATGATGGGGAGTCCGCTCGTTCATCCATTGGTTTGTCCATTTTTTGGTAAAATAAAAAAAATAATAAAAAAATGGCGAAAATTTTAATATTTCGGTATTATTACTTACTTTCGGTGTAACCAAGAGAATATCTGTCATTCCAATAATCGTTAGCTGACCAGAGGGTATTAGCCTGAGTCTGGCAATAAACTGACGACAACAAGGCTGATATTATCCAAAGAATAAACATCATGTCATGTAAAATTTACACTGTGTATTCCGTCTCCATATTCGACATACTTTTTAAATTGAGAATTTTTCTCTCTTCAAATATTGATCAAGTATAATTGACCAATTAAAATTTAACTTCAAACCTTCAGTGTAATTATACTTTGTACATAGTAAACGTGCAATGATATTTCCAATAAAATAATTTGTTCCTTTTAAAACCAGAATATTCGCTGGTTATCAAATAAAGATTCAAGTCGGGATGAAGTTTAATAAATTAATTAACTGTCCAACAAGAATATATAAGAAGTTAGAATATTGAGTTCGGTGTTTACGGTTAGCGTTCTTTTCCAAAACTGAATATCAATTATTTTTGAGAATTACATAAAAACAAATGATAAAAGATATACATGTAACTGATTCTCATGTCTATTGTTAAGACAAATCTGTTGAAACTGGCTGTGACATGTAGATACAAAACCCATAAAACCAAAAAATAATTTTAATGAAAATTTAAGCAAGAGATGACAAATACAAAGTGTAATAACAAAAGTCCGAAAGATAATAGTCCAACTAGCTAATTGGATTATATATTAATCACATTTTTTTTAATCTAAAGGATAATTGATCAATTAAAATTGAACTTAAAAAAAATCAGTATAATTATTCTTTGTAAATAGAAATTTCAAATGAATTTATTTGTACCTTTGTTTATAATTAGGTTGGGTTTTAAACATGTTGAAAAGCAACCGCTTTTAACATGTTTAACTTAATAATATATATTATTACACAAGGTCGTGTCGAGACCAAATAAAGATTATCTAAAAGAAGTATTTATAAACGCCACTAGTGAATCATACGATGTACACATTATTTAGATTCTTATGGTTAGGGGTACACGAGATTAAATTTATAACATTGATTCTCGTATTTATAATGCACATTGAGACTTCGGATACATTATATACCGTCGTTACCACGGACAGTCCACGATTTATCATTTTCACCAATGGGTATCTCGTGAAATGTACTTCCCCTAACATAATTGCTTCTATTTTAGGCATTAAACAGAATATATTATAAATGATCTATTTTCTTTAGTGGTATCAATAAAACGTCATTGAGTATTAAAATGAATGAATTGCAAGCGCAGATCCAGCCATGCATATTGAAAAGGTTGAAAAAGGGGGGGGGGGGGCGGCACCCTCCAATGAATGGGTGTTTAAAAAAAACACCGATTTAACAGTATAAAATATTGGAAAATTGTAAATTATCATTGATGCTATCTTAATGTTGTTATTTCGTTAATTAGTCATTAAACTAAAACAACGTCATATTGCAATTAGAAAATGCAGAAATGAAAAGAAAATGCAATAAGTGTCTGGGATCCTTAATTTCTGTATTCTTTAATATTTTGGAGCATTTTTCATTATCTCTAAAAATAATGCTTATTTTAGAAAATTCACATAAGTCTTCTTTACTATCAATTCTATCTGTAATTTCTTTACTCTGTGCAACATCCATTTCTATAATCTGTAGTATAATATCAGTCAGACTCGCAGTAATATCCTGCGATTTTTAATTTGAACATTAAGAATTATTTTTAACATTAACGTACTGATCAGAATTTTTTTTATCAACAGTGCACACACTGAGATGTTTCGCCTGCTTTATTGATCATGATAGAATTTATTTTGAATTTAAAGTATTTAAGCTTAAAGTTTAATACAAGTAGCATTATAATCTTAACGTTATAAGTATTCCATGTAAATGAGGCCCAGGTCAGATGAACCCTAGCTGTCACATGGACACACAATGTTTTTTATGTACCAAATATATTAACCTATTGCTCTGAGAAAAAGACAAAATCACGAAAAGTTAACGTTGACAAATGAACCATGAAAATGAGGTAAATGTCAGATGAACCCAGCCAGATGAACATGTACACCATACAATCAGTCCATACACCGAAAATAGATGATCCATTCGTTGCAGGCGAGACAAATATCTGCAGGAATTCACCAAGTCTTACAAATCCCAGACATCCTCGTGTAAGATAACTTATCATTTTCTGATTCTAAAAACCCTCGTCAAATAATGGAATTCATAACCTCGGGTGTCTGAGACTACGTGGTCTTGAGCATGTTGAAATCTTTTACGTATACCCTATATCTCAATTTATTCATAACATTTGTTAAATCATTTGACTTTCGATTCAATAAATGTGTACACATAGACGTTCAAATTATTTAGATTATTAAGTAAACGAAAATCCTTGTCCATGTTTTTTAAATCGTAAACTTTCATGTTGGATTTTTAATTTTTTTATCATTTGAATAGAACAAATTAATTTCAAATGTAAACTATCAGTTATAAATTATGTTAAAAAATCTGAAGAGCCCACGACGAAACAAGGTTAATACTGCTTGTCATTTAAATATGTATTATATCTTAAATAAAATTCTTATTGAATTAAAATAGACCTTAAAACGACGAAGCTAAGGAAGTTAAAAAAACAAACTATAACTTTTATATGGTTATTTTACAAAGGTTTCTATAAAACCAGGTTTAATTCACAATTTTCTACATAAGGAAATGCCTGTACCGAGTCAGAAATATGACAGTTGTTTTCCATTCGTTTGATGTGTTTGAGCTTTTTATTTTGCCATTTGATAAGGACCTTTCCGTTTTGAGTATTCTTTGGAGTTCTGTATCTATCTTTGTTATTTTACTTTCTTCCCGCGCAATACTAAGTTACAAATTGCAATTGTAAACAGTTATCTTAAGAGATAAAATAATTTATCGAAAAAGAGAGACGAAAGATACCAAAGAGATAATCAAACTCACAAGTCTAAGACGAACTGACAAATCAAGGCAAAAAAAAAAACGAGAAACGACCAAAATTCAAACAACAGTATAAAAACACAACATACAAAACTAAAGACTATGCAACACGTACCCCACCAAAAACCGGGTGTGATCTTGGGTGCTCCGGAAGGGTAAGCAGATCATGAAATGTCTCTTTAACTTTCTTGAATTAACACTATTTATATTTTGACTTGATGCGTTGACGACCCACTGACCATAACCGTCACGCTTTTCAAGACTATAGACATCTTATACATAATGCAGTGGATAATTGTATCATAGATACAGGAATAAGTTTTTTGTCATCTTTAACCCCACCCCACAAGGGCGTGTATTTTAAATGTCTTTAAAAAAAATCAACCATACTTAGTCGAATAGGGATGTTCATTTCGATGTTTCGTGTAGGGAGAGTGCCGCACTGTCATCGTGTAATAGAAACACTGAAATAGCCCTTTAAAGGGGACTGTAGATGGCCAGTAAAAAAAAAATGCCCCTATCTATCGTACCCTGTTTTACTGTGGCAATAAATATGTCCTGTCTTCCCAATTTGCAAAGCTCACCAATAACATTTATTGTTTATTTGTTCTCGTCTTGAGTATGTAATTGCCACTGAATGTAAAATCAAACGTCGAATAATCAATTATTAAATTTCTACAGAATGCGGTTTCTTCAATTTTCACCTTCTTTCAATGACATATATAAAATCCGTCTCCTCAACATTAATACCGACCTGCATGAAGGTTTGAAAAACATTTTCAAACATGTAACAAATATATATATACAGAACTCGCAAGTATATGTTTCCAGATTATAACTTAATAAATATGACGTTTTTATAATTCAAGTTGAATTCTGTGACAATATTAGTTAAATAGCTGTCTATATGCACACAATAAATTTAAAAGAATTTGTTTTTTTTTATATTTCAATAGATAATCATGCATGCAATATCATTTGAACACGTACTTAAACAACAAAAAACTTTAAATTAATTTAGAAAGGTATAAACTTTGGCTATGATAATTTTGAAATTGATAAGAATATTTGAATAATTGTATGTATGTAAGTAACCTAATTTTTCAGAATTTGCTGTGTAATATATATAATGTGATGTGTACACAGCATGACATTGGTTAATTGTATAATGTATGTAGTTCCTGCAAGTCTGCCCCAAACACGCAGGAGAAAGATTTATTTGAAAATAAATGTTTGCCGCAGGTCTGCAGCAAACACGCAGCAGGTCTGCTGCAAACATGCAGGTGAAAGATTAATTTGCATAAAAATGTTTGCAGTAGGTCTGCCGCAAACACTCATTTGCATATACATGTTTGCAGCAGGTCTGCAGCAAACACTCATTTGCATGGTAAAATGTTTGCAGCAGACCTGCAGCATATTTGCAGCAAACATGCCGCAAATACAGGCTCTGTGTTCGCTGCAAGTCTGCAGCAAGTTCGCTGCAAACCTGCAGCAACTATTTGCAGGAGACCGATTTTTTCAGTAAAAGAAATGTAAAATCAAACGTCGAATAATCAATTATTAAATTTCTACAGAATGCGGTTTCCTCAATTTTCACCTTCTTTCAATGACATGTTTGCTCCTTAAATAATTAGTCTAATTCTGGCTTCAAAGACGTTCTTTCAGGAAAACTGAAAATAAGTCACTAAAGACACAGCTGACTGACATGGAAAACAAACTCATGTTTTCAAACAACCCTCCTCCCCTCCCCAAAAAAGGAAATAAGAAAGAAAACAACATTAAAAAATAAAATAAAAATGAAATAAAAATGAAAAATGTAAAAAAAAAAAATATGTAGAGATGAGTAATGCCATTAAAGATTTAAAAAAAAAAATAATTGGTTTTCATATAATGTGGTCGGACGAAACTACAACAATCACCATATGTAGCCTCTCCGTTTCTCCACTTCAGGTTTGGAGGCCCTACAAGCTTACAACAATATATTACACATGATCTCAAGGACTTGTGGTTACCGTGGTAAACACTATTATAAATGATTTAAGAGGCCTCTGTTGCCGAGTGGTCTAAGTAATCGAACTAAAAAAAAAGTAGTCGAACTACTGGGGCGTGTTTTTTTGTTCTTCGGTAGTGAGCCAGAAGAGGTCCATTTCTGTTTTTTTGCATAGGGAAGATCTTCTGGCTCTCTTCCACCTCTTCTTTTTTGATAGGTAGTTTAGACGGCAGAGGCACATAACAAACATGGCGTCGTTTAGTCTAAACTGACATTAATAAATTTATGAATGCAGATGTATTAGAATGTGAGCTGTGTTATAAACGTTTTTATGGTATGACAGTCTTAGTAGGACATCCCTGTAGGACGATAAGCTGAATAAATATATGAACTACACGGACAATAACAGTTAAGGGACGACTATTTGATATTCTAGGGAAGGGATTTTGATTGATTGGTGTTTAACGCTACTTTCAACACTAAGTTGGGCTATTCCGTGGTGGTCAGTTTAAATTTATAGATGAAGGAAGGGAAGAGGGCATTATTAACTTTTTTAATCTGTCGCTAATTATGTCTATTTTTCAGCTCTTACCAGCCAACCATATTCATATATGAAATCCTCCTGTCCCCCACCCCAATAAATGAATGAATATCAAATGGTTTTTCTTCTTATTTAACACAAGTTTAAATTGATTGATTGTTTGTTGCTAATTTTTAACGCCCAGTGACAAATATGTCCTGCATGTTCAGGACTCGGTTCAGGAAACACGAGTTTAAAAGTCAGGTAAATAAATAAAAACGAAGAAATGTATGATTGCTAATGAGGCAACTATCCACCGGAGTTCAAATATGAAGTGGATGTAAGCAATTATAGGCAACCGTAATTAAGGCCTTCAACAATGACAAAACCCGATACTGTCAAAAGGCCCGACGTGAAAAGTGTGAGAATCAATTCAAACGAAAAAACTTACGGCCTAATTATACATAACAAAATAATTTACAAAATATCAAATATGAGTCGAGACATGAACCAACCACAACAACTAACTAAACTACAGGCTCCTGACTTGGGACAGGCACACAAATAATATGGAAGGGTTGATATAAAAACGAAGATTGCCAATGAGACAACCCTCCATAAGAGACCAAATGACACAGAAATTAACAGCTATAGGTCACCGTACGGCCTTCAACAATAAGCAAAGCCCATACCGCATAGTCAGCTATAAATGGCCCCGAAATCACAAATGTCAAACAATTCAAACGAGAAAACTAACGGTCTAATTAATGTACAAAAAAATGAACGAAAAACAAATATGTAACAAACGAAAACCACTGAATTACAGGCTCTTGACTTGGGACAGGCACATACATACAGAATGTGGCGGGGTTTAACATGTTAGCCGGATCCGGCACAACCAGCCCCCTAACCTGGGACAGTGGTGTAACAGTACAATAACATGTTTGTGAGCGCTCAATCCTCCCCGAAGCTGGGACAGTGGTGTAACAGTACAATATAAGAACAACCTGCACAAATCAATTGCAATTAGATTAACTCAAAAGATCGGTACGAGACACACACAAAAAAAACTTACATTAAGACAATAGACACAAAGCACCGAAATAAGAGTATTTGCAATTACTGGAAGTTTGTTCAAAGCTAATTACAGCTATAGTACTGAAATAAATCTTGTTCTTCCAGACTGAAGTATCAATCAGTACACAACCAACGGATTTATTAAAAAAAAGAAAAGAAGAAAAAACAGTCTGAGAAATGTCTGGTATACATTGTATACTTGCATATAGATCCATATACAATGAAAAGTTTTTGAAAAGTGGTGGTCCGAAGGTTTTGACCATCGAAATTATGTAATAGAAATAATAGTTAGGACCAGAAGATTTTCTTCAAGGACCACCAGAGAAAAATGATTTTGAGAACTTTCCGATATCTTTGCTTTATACAAAAATAATCCAGTTTGGTTACTTTTAAAAAATTGGATAGACAAGATGTCCCTTTTGATCATATTCGAGACAAACATTGACGAATTTTTGTGCAGTTTAAGATTATTCTTAAAAATCAAATAGTGGGGGTTTACGCGTGATTTGTCTAGCAAAATTGAGTTAGAGAAAAGAACAAAGAAAAATGTCACGAACAGAGCACACTTTTACAGTCATGTCTACCGGACGTATCTTAATTTTCTATAAAATCATCGTAAACTTCATTTAATATGTCACCCAACACAACAAAAATCTGCTATATTCGACGGCAAATTGAATTTTTGTTTTATTGATCTTCCGTAGAATATCTCCAGAAGAGGTCCAGATTCATTTTTTTGGACTCTTCACCAGAAGACATTCTGGAGATGTGCAGAAGAGACCAATAAAACACGCCCCTGTATCCCTAGCCTGTCAACGCTGAGGTTGTGAGTTCGAATCCGGCACGTGGCAGGTGCGTTCGACTCCAATCATAATTGACTAGGATTGTCAGTTTTACTCCGAATGTCGGTGGTTCTCTATGGGCACTCCGGCTTCCTCCATCAACAAAAACTGACCGCCACGAAATACCACTATAGTGCTTAAAGTGGCGATAACGCCAATTAATCAATTATAAATAATTCACATGGGCCCAACGCTTTAGAATGCTGGCGTAGATTAGCAAAACCACCTGTACATGTATTTCTTCTAAAACAGTATCTCATTTGACCCTTTTTTCGCTCAAAAATCTCAAATCTGCCACCGATTTGTTCATGTGAACATACTACCCAACTGAAACCTCATGGTAGTGGTGACATGATGAACTGATTCGTAAAATAGTGTCGACTGGTTATCTAGAACACGCAGCATCTATTCCCCATATCATATGTTAAAGAAAGTGATTGCATTCTTAAAATCATCCATTTCAGTAGCGTTAAGTCAAAAATAATGATTGATTGATTATTGTTGTCAAATGCCATTTTCAGCATTCTCGGTTATATCATTGCGGCCAGTTAATTTATATGAGTGGAGGGTCCGACGTACTCTGACAGAACCACAGGCAGGAAAAGCGACACTCCTAGTCAATCAAGATAAGAGGAAGGCAAAAATAATAACACTATAATACCACCTTATTTACTTTAAACATTTTTATTGTAAAAATATTGGACATTAACAATGAAAACAATAACAGATATCACAGATAAACAAATATAAGTAATAACATTTCACCAAAAACATTTTTTCTTGAATTTAATATTATTTTATCAGTGCAGTTATATATTATATATACAACATAATTCATAAAACAATAACAGCATTAAGAAGGTTATTTTTACTTTATTTTTATTGGACTTTGTCCAAATATTTATCTATTTTAGTAATAATTGTGGTCGGATGAAATGACACAATTTGAAAGCACTCATAACTTTCTGTACAAACATAATTATAAGAAATGAATGAGAAAATCCAACAGTTGCTTCTAAACAAAGTTATTTTTGGAATTCTAAACGATATTGATTCCATTTTAATCAAACATAGTTCTTATTCAATGGACACAATTACATGATAATATTTTAAGTCCGTCTGCACGTAGTTATATATATATAACTTCTTTGAAGTCGTGCAAGACGTTGACAGTTGCATGATTTTTTTATTTGCTTCTATACTCTTTTGAATGTAAAACTAAAACCTTCCAGGTTTGATAATGCATTAACAAAACAACACAATGCGTTTGAAAGTACCATTCAAAGTTAACTATCTGAACAAAGACCAGGAGAAATAGATTATGGGCGTGGCTACTTGATTTCAACGTAAGAGTGATCAAGTTTTCATTAATATACCTAATGAATTAACATATTTCACGTAAAATCCAGCTGTGGTATACATGTATCAAACACTTAATACTGACATTTATTTAGGTTTACATACAGAACAATTACGAGATATACAACGAGACATGCGAAGAAATAATCATATAAAAAAAAACTTTCAATGGTCTTTTAAAACTCGGTGTCAAATATAATATCTGTATCAGTTGTTCGGATATGTTAAACGGAATCTGGAATAGTCTTGAGAACTCTGTAAAAGAAAATTACAGTGCAAGTATCGTTGTTTTTACAAGCTTTGCATATTGTAAAGACTACTGTCTACTTATGAAGACTAAAATGTCATCCTGATGTCATTTGGTAATTTGTGTCGGTGAGTTGGGTTGCTGTCTCATTTATGTATAAACCACGCTCGCCATTATTAAAATTACTTAATTCAATATATTTAAAACACAAAATTTACACATTTATTTTGTCATGCTTTCATTGTAGCAGCTTTTCCTTTTGTCCATTTTCGTAAAATTTATAAATATGAAAAGAAAACCATGAACAGCATCTAATTCAATAATTGGCCTCTGACATCCTCGGGCTTGCATCTTCAAAATGCGAGGACTTCTGCTGCTAGTCTAACATTTCACACGTTTCTCACATAATTTACTGATTGCTTGAGTATACGTTTTTGTTGTAACAAGAGTGCATGACTCTCAGAAAAAGATAACAACATTGTCAACTGCGGAATTAAATCCTTGACCCCTGTGTTCTAGTCAAGTCAGCTTTAGGGCGACTTCTCTATAGGCTCAACCATTTATGACTGACTAAGTATCTACTTCTCAAGGGAAGCAATCCCGTTATATATTTATCATTTTTTTAAATATCGAATAACATGATGATTTTTTAAAGCGATATTTGCACTCAGTGGACAACATTTATTGGAAAAAAGAATAGATATTAAGTAACAGAGAGGCAAAAGATACCCAAGGGAAATTCAAACTCATAAGTGTCGAAATCAAACTAAAAATGTCATGGCAAAAAGCGAAAAACGCCGAAAAGAAAACAACAGTACTAATAAAAACAAGTAATTAATTATTTAAACACGCCAAACAGGTAACCAAGAAGATGACAACAATGTACCCATATTCACAACTATTTTCAAAACTTGTTAAATAAATGTTTCAAATCTCAAATCCATTTCATACCTCTGCAAAAGTGGAATTGCCATGGATATTTGTAATTAAACTTATTAAACCATCATTCTGGAGGTATTGAGAACCTGCTGTTTGATCCATCTTGAAGTGTAACTGTCCATACTTGTGGTATTTTGGATATTTGTCCAAAGATGCCAAGTATATGTGGTCATCTATCTCTGCATCAATTATAGCCACACTGTAGAATTTCACCTGTTGAAAGAAAGATATAGTTTTCCTAAAAGCTTCCAGCTATTGACTGTGAGTTGATTCGATGGCAATTGAACATGTTTCAGTGTTCATTTCAGTGACATCACAGATCTGCTGGTAACGTTCTTGTTATAGTTATAGATGGGAAGCATATGCCAATTTACGTAGGGCTACATATTCTAGTAAAACTTGACAGCCTTAATAAGATATAATTCAGTATTTCACTTGTATGAATTCCATTGTATCAATATACATATACAGATACAATAATGCAAGAATGCGAAAAAAAAATAGAGTAAAAAATTAAACATTATTTTATTGTACAAAATGTATTGTAAAATCCATTTTTTTTAAAAGAACTGTTGACCAAAATTAGTGTTGAAATGAATTATTATTGATATGGTAATAATTATAAATTAACTGTTTTCAAAACTTTGATTTTTTTCGAAATACTTAGGATTTTCTACCCCAGGAATAGATTGCCTTAGCTTTATCTGGCAAAACCGTTCGGAATTGTGGGTCCTCAATGCACGTCAACTTTTTACTTTATTTGGCTTTTTTTTTTAAATTTTTTTGATACGAACGTATGAGTCTTTTGTATAAAATTTCAATCCTGCACGGTATCTATGATGCGTTTATTTTGAAATTGTGTCAAATTTTATTGAACAGAAATATTTTTATCACCAAATGTCTTTTTAACGTGATTTATGAGCAACACAACATGGAAAGAGTGACCGCTTACCCTTTCAGAGCCTCTAAATTCACCCACGTTTTTTGACGGTCTCTAGCTTGCTTTATGTTTAGTTTTCTGTGAAACGTGTTTTGTCTGCGCAGTTTTTTTTATCCCCAATTGTTTTGTCAGTCTAGTCTTTTGAGGGATTGGAATTTTAGTTCTTACTTTTAAAGTTGTACAAATGATATAGATAACAAATACCTCATCCATAAAGCCTTGAAAATAATTGGTATTGTCCCTTCCAAGATATAAAAAGATGTCAGACTGGTCAGTGTAGGTACTCTGTAGAAGTAACATTTTTTTATTAAACATATATTTTACCAAATAGTTATGATTAAAATCCATACTTCTTTTTGAGCAATTGAATATTTAATTACGATGTTTTTTACCTGTTATTGAAAAGAAAAGCAATATTGAATTTCAGTGGGTGCATATAAAATTTGACCTCAGCAACGACCATTTTGAATTTCCAATCGGCAATGAGAAATTTTTTTTTGTCTGTTTCAGATCGTACAAATGGAAAAAAGACAGATAAAGTACTAGTGGTAAAATATTCAAAATAAAAATTTCAAACTATTTTTCATTAAAATCAACAAATTTGAAAATATGGGAACATAAGGCAACATCTTTAAGTATCTACCCAATCTATTGGCGGTATACTACTTCCAGAAGCCGATAGAACACCGTTTAGGTATATCTTCAGAATGTATTCTGAAAATAGAAATGTATTTAAAAATTTTATATGAAAGCTAAAACATCAGTATTATCCATCTAATACCAAATGATATGATACCTACATTAAGTTAATAGTATATAATAATGCAAGAGAATATACGCGGACAGATCCGAAAAGCTGTTTAACGTACGTTACAATTCCTCAATTGTTCAGCTATGTGTCAAATATATACTATAATCATTGTATTCAGTAATTTTTCATGGAGAACTGTGTTACGAAAACATTAAGTTCATTTATCATACGCAACAAAATTAAAAGATTTAGCAACTGGAAGGTCAGAAAAGCGAGCGCACTTTGCAATCCATAACTCTCATAGGAAGTAATTCTATTCAGTAGTACCTGGTATTAGTGCCACGAAAATATTTGTTTGACGATTGGATGGACTAACAGACGAACAAAGTGATTGCAATATTACTCCCACTTCTTAACTTGACAAGACTTTCTAATTTAAGGAATATTTCTTCCTCGTGTAAAGCTTTGATTCCTTGCCCAGCTTTGTTTTACTTTTTGTTCTTTTTGGTTTATATAAGCTCTTCATGTTTTTTTTTTAATAAATTTTGGATTTTAAAATGTTTTGTCCTCGAGCATCACTGAAGAGACATTTATTGAAGAGATGCTCAAATGGTGCAGACAAATTGGTACCGTTAATGTTATGTGTTTAAAAATAACTGCAAATGGTGGAAACTACAACTTTTTTCTTGATTTACTTCATTTGCTATGCTTGAGGCCGATAGTTTAGAAAGACAAAAAAATATAAAACTTTATAGAGCTTTATTACTAAAAGGACCTTAAAATGTTTCTTGTAATGTTTGCTGGACATCTTTTTTGGTTTTAGTGACATAAGATGACAAAGTAGGGTTGGGTTTCTTCTAATTTGCAAATATATTACCAGACTCATCATATTGCAGTACCAAGTTATTCCATACATCAGTACCAATGGTCACAGTAGTACTTATAGTGGAATTTCCGTACTGTCCATTTGCCTTTAAATTTTCCAACCATAAACATATGCTCTGAGATTCAGTACAAAATATTGGCATTGCTGTCACCGGACTACCAGTTTCCACTTTAACCCACACTTCAAATGTGAAACTGTAAATAAACAAAACTTGCGTGCTACAACTTTTTTTTATTTGAGTAAATGTTTTATTTTTATCATTGCACAAACTATACAGAGTACTTTTACTGAATCACGTTTAATCCTATTTTAAAATAAGGGTTTTTTTTTAAATAAGAAATTTGTTCCATTAACAATCTGTTTAAATATTTTGTTGACCCAATAGGGGGTGTTCCTAATAAAGGAAGCTTATACAAAAGAAAGAAGACAGAAACAAATACTGTAAACGTGGATGTTTATTCAGGTTATTATTTTTCATAATCTGTTAACATTGCGCAAATTTACGCAGCATTGCTCCACCATTCAATATTGTCGCTTTCAATGTATTCGAGGGGAAATCTTTTTGCACGTTTTACAATATCACGAAATAATTAAGTGAAAATAACGCATGCGCCTACGTTCAACATTTATAGTATTTACCAGATTAAACGTTTAAATTAAGTTTTATATCTGTTATATTGCCACTACTGCTTTATAAAACACATGCATCTTTGGTTGAAATTATCATTTCATTAATTAATTACAACATTTTTCCAATTCTTCATATTTTACAGCACACAAGAAAAAAAAAACCCGCTGAAATAGCAACATAATGACACAGAATGAATTGACACATATTCAATGATATTTACACTCTCTAGACAGATATTTGAAAGATGAAGTTTTGTTGCTTATGATTTATCGTGAGGTCCATGATGATTTCGAATTATGATTGATCTTTTCACAAAATTTGTTTTACTATCTTCTATCAATTTATGAGATTTGAACTTCGGTAAATTTGTTTAGTTTTAGTTACGGGCGCTTTTGTACAGCACTCAAATAGACGGTTAAGAATAATTTTAAAAAATGCATTGTGTCAAACAATCAACGAGGGGCGTAAAGAGGGGGGGGGCGGATCTGCACGGAAGAACGCGAAATAAAATTGCCATTTCACGATGAACGAACAATAAAAAATCTCTTGCACGTTGATCTTTTTATCGATTTCACGAAACACGGCGAATAACGAACCTTTTTCACGACTGCACATGAAATAAAAATGGCAAAACACGTTGCACGAAAATCAGTAACCCTTTACCACCCTCATTAACCGGGAATGTCATGAGCTGTGATTGGTAGCTTATTCATTATGATGTCATGTTATTTGGATCTTCATTGTATTTGTATCTTCATTGCGAACAGCGCCTTTGTTGTTTTATATTTGATCCTGCGGTTTTACACAGGCTATTACGGAAACCTAAATTTATGTACCTTTTATCAACTTCCAGTTGTGTGACGTTTGTTATTGACACATAATTATCTATTCCATTAAATTTCATTGCCATGTTCTGTCTGTCTACGCAATGCACATTTATATCAGAAAATAGTGACATCTCTTGTCCAAATTGGTATACCCCGACACGCCCACCCGTAATACGGGTATCGTATATATCTCCACTATCTGCCAACATGGATGTTAAATCGTACAGCTGGAATCTGGTAATGAAACATTGAATATAAATAAAGAGAGATCTGGAATATATTAAAATGTGTTTGCACCTCAATGAAAAAAAAATATCAATATAGAGGACAACAAACAGTATTCAATTATTAAGAAATGAATGCTTCTTTTTGTAATTTTATTGGGGTGTCAAAGTGTTGACCGAAGCACATTTTGTATGAAGCGCGGAAGCCCTTTAGTCTAAAATTGTGTGCACGATCAACACTTTTACACCCCAATTAAATTACAAAAAGAAGCATTCATTTTTTATAATTACATTTTATGCTAAAAAGACCATGAAAATATAGAATATAAAAAAATCATTTGACCAGATTCTAGTTTGAATGTTCAAAATTGTGTATCTTTGCTGAAACAATGACTGAGAAAATCTATATTATTCCTAATTTTAACTAAACCATTGAAAATAATTCACCGATGACAATATTTCTAAATTTTGCAATTTGAACTGAAAAACTGTAAAAGTACAAGAGTCTATAATTTACCATATTTATTAAATTTAACCAATAGTTTAGATAAAAGATTCACGAAATCGTAGAATAAGGGAGACAAAAAATATAGTTAAGTTAATTTCCTTGTTACATAGATGTAGTTGCAAAAAAGATTTACCTTATTTTTCCGAGATCAGAATTATGTGTTAGAAACCATTTGTACGATGTATAATTACTCCATTGTAGCATATTGTCATCATGCCATAACACTGTCGTTTGATTTTCTTTAGAACTGGAATGCCATAGAGCATATGCTAAATCAATCCCAGGTCCAGTGTTAGAATCAATTACCTAAGAAATATTTCAACTCAGTTTTACTTTATGGATTCAATTATTGTTTGCGTAATACTAATTTTGTAAGGATTTAGTGGGTACGGGTAAGACACGAATTTACATAATCATCAAAGTATCAATTTTCTGTAGACTTGTAGATAGACTTTGGCAAAATACTAGTAATGCCGTTAAATATTCATAAAAACAAAGTTTTTTCTACACCCACGAAAATTTGTGATACGAATAAAAAAGATATGTTGGGTAAACATCAATATGATTGATTGTTGGTTGCTTAAAATCCAGTGGCAAATATTTCATGCATGTTCAGGACAAGAACTTTACAATAAATAAAATAGGTATGTCCTGTAATAGAGGCCGTCTGGGTTGAAGGTCGAGGAAGTTTACACTGCCAATGGAAAATGAGGGTATATTGGATAGGGACAGAGATTTTGCCTCACAATAGGCCACCTACGGACACCACAAAGAGTTGTTGCAATGGTTCTTAACGTGCAGAGAGCGTGGCATTCTCTCTACACGAGGCATAAGAGTAAACGTCCCCATTATGACCGGACGTTGCTGCGTACTTGTATATCCCGCACAGCCAAACGGACGCCCCACTTTGGTAAGGGTTTTACCGCCGGTCGAACGAAGACTTGTAGTGACCATATTTCTATTCCCCAGACACCCTTGTGGTCATTATGAAAACAATCCAACAATATAATAGAATGAAATAAAGGGTCCAAAGGTCAACTTACGGTTTTCAATAAACTGTCATTTTATATACATTGAGTTCAGATTCTAATTGTCCAAGGTCTAGGAAAGATATAGGAATGGAATTCAACAGAGACTATCAAATATCACCACTAGTCTTCTTAAAAAAGCTCTAACAAGGGTCATTACATTGGCATTAAAATATTCCAAAAATACGATTCCAACTGATTTCTAGTACATTGCTTGTAATCATTAAATAGAGACACCGATTATAACAAGTAAATGGACACCAGCAAACTAGTATACTCGCCACATTCGTATGTGCCCGTCCCAAGTCTGAAGGCTGTAATTCAGCGTGGTTGTCGTCTCTTGCTATATATCATATTTGTTTTTCGTTCATTGTTTGTACATAAATTAGGCCGTTAGTTTTCTCGTTTGAAGTGTTTTACATTTCGCGGCCTTTTATAGCTGACTATGCAGTATGGGGTTTGCTCATTGTGGAAGGCCGGACGGTGACCTGTAGTTATTAACCTCTATGTCATTTGGTCTAGGGTGGAGAGTTGTCTCATTGGCAATCACATCACATCTTCTTATCTTTATATATACTTATACCAAATAAAATTATATACCTTCATATTAATGCCTTTAATTCCTGCTTGGTATGTTTTTGAATCAAAGTTATAATTCTTGGTTTTCCATGAAACCAAATAGAATTTCCTATTGCTGTTATAACCAAAGACAATACCAACGTAGTTATCTCCAATATCTGAACGCACATATATTGTTCCACTGTAGCTGACTGAACTGTAAGATTGAGATCCTGAAATTGAAAAAATATAGAAATCAAGATCATAAAAAGAGAGGCAAAAGATTCCAAAGGGACATTCGAACTCGTTAGTCTAACACAAACTGACAATGCCATGGCAATTAACCAATTTGTTATATATCATTCATTTTGTATTTTTTATGACCCTTTTTTAAAAAAAAGGAAATAACATTAAAACCGAACACCAAGGAAAATTCAAAACGGAAAGTCCCTTATCAAGTGACAAAATCAAAAGCCCAAACACATCAAACGAATAGAAAATAACGTGTTTCTTTTTTATGATTTTGGTACAATCAAAAGACTTTTATTTATGAATCCTGTTGAAAAATCAATTGCAGTTGTACAACATATAAAGAGAATTTTTGAACCGCTTTCAAAAGTTTGAACATGCAATGATGAAAAATACAATATTCATTTGTGCACTTAAAAATGTTAAGCTTTAAATATGTCCACGTTGTTTGGTTATGTACTAGACGATAAGCATGGTAGGTGTCTATATTTGCGGAGTAATTACGATTCAATTTGCTAAACAAAGACATTAAACCAATTAACCATGAAGCAATACACAGAACTCACCAATTAACATAGAAGGACCCTTTGTATCAGCAAGTTGATAAATTTCTCTTCCAGCTCCCTTTACCCACCAATGTGCAGCTGTCGTGCTATATCCCGGATATAAATCCACCACAGAATAGTCATGAAAGGATGTTGAGGAAATGTATGGGTTATGTGGACAAGTATCATTGCTATCAACAACACCGTCACCATCAGAATCAACTACACAGTCGTCACCAATAAGGTCGCCTAAAATACAAATGGTTTGTTGTCGGCATTAAGTATTTTCTTAACAGATAGTTTCGGGATATTTTGATTCAGTGTTTTAATAAAGTTTTAGCTTACGGTTTTGTTCGCTTTCTGAACGTTTGGTTTTGAGTGTACCTGATAATGTTTTACTGAAACGTGTGTTGTGCATACCGTAATACGTATTTTATGTTAAATTATTTACCAATTTGTTAACCTGTGAATGTGTTAGATGATAGTGAGTCATCGAAATTTGTTCACATAATTAAATTGTTCTACAGTGTTTTTCGTTCATCAAAATTTGTTTAAATTCTACCTTACACATTTCCTAATGTTGAGACTTCTAAATGTAAAGTAATCGATCGGTCAAACCAGACCAAAAACAAAATAAATATTTTAGTTTTGAAGTAAAATATTCTACTAAATAAAGCCTATATGGCAAATAACAGAAACATTGAGTGATTTGAAACGGTTTTAAGCTTTAAAAAGCAGAGAATGAGTGCTTACAACTTTTCATTAGTACAAAGCACCCGGACAACACTATAAATGCGTAGTTATTTTGATTGAATTGCGTGTTGTTTAATTAAATATTTGATGACAGTTTCTTTCTTTACACATAAATAAGAATCCTTATCAAAAAAATATTTGTTTATGGGCTTATAAAATGAAATGTATTGTCACATCTTTATTGCAACTGATTAAAATGATATATAAGCTATATTTTATAAAAGACAAAAGCTTGCCATTGATGTCTGTTTGTAATGTATTCGCAAAATATGGACAATTGTCTTCTTCATTAATGACTCCATCATCATCTCTGTCTGTATCACATGCATCTCCTACAAGAAGTTTTAATCCAATAAATTACGTATAATGTTAAAAGACTATGACTAACAAATTAAACAATGCCCTTATCGTAAGAAATAAACAATCGTCTATGGAAATTATATTCATCGCTGTTCTTCATCTTAGCAGTCGAAGTTCCGATGCACTAAATAGCTCATACCTTACGTGGAGACCACAGTGGTCCAACAACTGACCTAAGCAGTACTATGATATTTTGCAAATAATACAATGACATCAACGATACCAATCTCACTGCATCAGATGCATATTACAACAATTAATGTCGTCTCTGCAGAGATGCCTGAGGCCAACATAATAAACAATCCAAACTTAATTCAAACTTTGAAGAGCTCATAGCATAAAAAAAGTATTATTCAAACCATAACAAGGAATCAGAGCTATGCATAGGGGAGATACATTGCTTAATTTGAAATTATTTCATTTAATAACTGTGTGGTTGATTTGTTTTTTGTTGTTGCTTATGCTCTTAAATGTTTTATGATTTTTCGGCTAATATTCGGTCAGAAATGTAAGATGTGGAGGTTATGCTGGCAAACAGTTGTGGGTGTGTGTTCTTGAATCGGTATTGTGCATTTATTTTTAAAGTAAGAATTATAAGTAGTAAATAGAGCCAACAGTACTAGTATTTGACCGATGTTTAAATTTCATAAATCCATTAAGAAGATAAAAATCAAAGTAAAAAATAAAAGCTTAGGGAATTGTATGAACTCTAAAAAAAAGGTACACTCAAAACTCAACAATCGACGAAAAACAAAACGGACAACACCATGGCAAAAAACGTCCATAAAACTCCACATAGAAAACAAAAGACTAAAAAACACCACCAACACCAGAAATCGTTGAAGAAAGCAGGTCTCCGTAGCGGTTAGCAGTTTCTGCATCACTTGTGACTACCGTCATCTTGCTTATGTAGGTAAAAGAAGCGAAAGTGGATGCGTTGACAGGGTAAGTGTCTTCTGCTATGCATGCATAAATTGCCATGCGAATCCACAATCAATTCAGTAAGTTAACTAATGTGTTTTTTCGGTTCTGAAATCAGTGTCATACATTGATATGTAAGTAGAAATTATTATTATTTTTACTAACCCGTGCCATCGCTGTTCATGTCACTTTGATCACCATTTTCAACTTCAGGACAATTATCAAGACTGTCTAGTACACCATCTCCGTCTCTGTGAATCGAAACAAAACAAGCATGACCAATTAATTCCAACTGACCTGATATATGAATTTCATCTGCAATCAGCTTTTTCTAATGTACTTCAGGTCACATTCAATGGAATTTATTTCACAAGATATATATCGAGTTGGAAAGTGTCAACTAGTTCAGTAACTATATGATGCTTTAGGGTTTTAAAACTTTTTTTGTTGCAAAAAGTTGACATTCCCTTAAAAAATCTACGTCAATTATTGATTTGAAATTTTTGGCGAGCATCATTCAAAAAGTGTCGTCGATGGTTGTTTTCATTAAAAGATGTTGAGGTAGCATCAACGATGCAGCAATCCAACACATAAAAACAACAATAGACATATTGTCTTTAACAACAACCAACTAGAGAATCCCAAGAGCCTGTGTCGCTCACCTGATTCTACTTTGGTTTTGGAAATCATGTAAAAATAGATTAGAATCATAACAGATATCCTTATAATGATTGAGGCCAAATTTGGTTTAATTTAATCAAAAGCAGAAGACTTTTGTAAAATTTACAGAAATTACCAATAAATTCATTGAAATTGTAGAAAATGACTTTATAAGGACAATGACAAATCAGCTACAAAGTAACTGCACTTAGTCAGCACCTCAAAAGAAACATTCATACCATGTTTGGTTTCAGTCCATTAAGCGATTTTCTAGAAGAAGACATTTGTATATATTTCCCATAGGGTCCTTTGTTAAACTAAGTCCCCTGTTGGCAGCCATCTTGGTTGATGGATTTGCTACAAAGTAACAACACTTGGTCAGCACCTCATAAGGAACATTCATGCCATGTTTGGTTTCATTCCATTCAGTGGTTCTTCAAAAGAAGACTTTTGTATGTATTTCACATAGGGTCCTTTGTTAAACTAAGTTCCCCGCTGGCAGCCATCTTGGATGATTGATTGGCCACAAAGTAACAACACTTGGCCAGCACCTCATTAGGAACATTCATGCCATGTTTTGTTTCATTCCATTCAGTGGTTCTCTAAAAGAAAACATTTGTATGTGTTTCCCATAGGGTCCTATGTTAAACTAAGTCCCCGCTGGCGGCCATCTTGGATGATTGATCGCCTACAAAGTAACAACACTTAGTAAGCACCTCATAAGGAACATTCATGCCATGTTTTGTTTCATTCCATTCAGTGGTGCTCTAAAAGAAGACATTTGTATGTATTTCCCATATGATCCTATGTTAAACAAAGTCCCTATCGGCGGCCATCTTGGATGATGGATCGGCTTCAAAGTAACAACACTTGGTTAGCACCTCATAAAGAACATTCATGCCATGTTTGGTTTCATTCATTTCAATGGTTCTCTAAAAGAAGACATTTGTATGTATTGTCAATAGTGTCCTATATTAAAAGAAGTCCACCGCTGGCGGCCATCTTGGATGATGGATCGCCTACAAAGTCACACAAATTAGTCAGCACCTCATAAGGAACATTCATGCCATGTTTTATTTCATTCCATTTAGTGGTTCTCTAAAAAAAGACTTTTGTATGTATTTCCCATAGGGTCCTATGTTGAACGAAGTCCCTCTCTGGCGGCCATCTTGGATGATGGATCGGCTTCATAGTAAAAACACTTGGTCAGCACCTCATAAGGAACATTCATGCCATGCTTTATTTCATTCCATTCAGTGGTTCTCTAAATCAACACATTTGCATGTATTACCCATAGGATCCTATGTTAAACAAAGTCGCTATCGGCGGCCATCTTGGATAATGGATCGGCTTCACAGTAACAACACTTGTTTTGTTTCATTCATTTCAGTGGTTCTCTAAAAGAAGACATTTGTATGTATTGTCAATAGTGTCCTATATTAAACAAAGTCCACCGCAGGCGGCCATCTTGGATGATGGATCGCCTACAGAGTTACAACACTTGGTCAGCACCTCATAAGGAACATTCATGCCATATTTGGTTTCATTCTATTCAGTGGTTCCCTAGAAGAAGTTCAAAATGTAAAAAAGTTAACGACGACGACGACGACAGACGACGGACGCCAAGTGATGAGAAAAGCTCACTTGGCCCTTCTGGCCAGGTGAGCTTAAAAGTAAAATAGCAAAAATACCGAATGCCAAGGAAAATTCAAAACGGAAAGTCCTTTATCAAATGGCAAAATCAGAAGCTCGAACACATCAAACGAATGGAAAACAACGGTCATACTCCTGAGTTGTTTCAGGCATTTCCTTATGTAGAAAATGGTGGATTAAACCTGGTTTTATAGCTATTTAAACCTCTCACTTGTATGACATTCGCATAGAATTCCATTATATTGACAATAATGTGTGAGCAAAACAAATAGACATATTCATTTCCTATCGTTAATTATCCATTTTTAGATGGTGACGTTCCCTTGTCACCATCTTACGGTGTTTATATATCTCAACTTGTACGATTCGCTCGTGTATGTAACAATGTTTTAGATTTTAACGAGAGAAATTTATGTATTACTGAAAAATTATTACACCAGGGTTTTCGATATCGCAAACTAGTCAAAACATTTACTAAATTTTATCATCGGTATAAGGACATCATTCGTAAATATAGCTCAACATGCAGACTTCTTATACGTTCAGGTATTTCACATCCAATTTTTTATGGAAATATTCTCTATAAAGCACAAAAATGTCAGTATTCACCTCTGAAGCTAACAAAACTTTTAAATAGACTTATTAAGAAGGGATATAGTTACGATACTGTTGTCAGGTCATTAAAGATTGCATATTTTGGCGTTAATATTGATTCACTTATAGGGTCTTTGCATCGGCACTAAACACATTTATTTAAAAACCAGTTGTTGGCATGACACGGGTTATGTTCTTCTCATATATGTTATGATGGTATGATACTAAACCCCTAACGGGAAGGATTGTGCCTGATATTCATATGATGAAGACATAATCTTTCAATCAGTTTAATTGAAGTCTGGAGCTGGCATGTCAGTTAACTGCTGGTAGTCTGTTGTTATTTATGTATTATTGTCATTTTGTTTATTTTCTTTGGTTACATCTTCTGACATCAGACTCGGACTTCTCTTGAACTGAATTTTAATGTGCGTATTGTTATGCGTTTACTTTTCTACATTGGCTAGAGGTATAGGGGGAGGGTTGAGATCTCATAAACATGTTTAACCCCGCCGCATTTTTGCGCCTGTCCCAAGTCAGGAGCCTCTAGCCTTTGTCAGTCTTGTATTATTTTTAATTTTAGTTTCTTGTGTACAATTTGGAGTTTAGTATGGCGTTCATTATCACTGAACTAGTATATATATTTGATTAGGGGCCAGCTGAAAGACGCCTCCGAGTGCGGGAATTTCTCGCTGCATTGAAGACCTGTTGGTGACCTTCTGTTGTTGTCTGTTCTATGGTCGGGTTGTTGTCTCTTTGACACATTCCCCATTTCCATTCTCAATTTTATAATAGGTAAAATTGTCAAAAATTGGGGTACAGTAGTCAACATTGTGTTTTAATCTCAATTAATATAAAAAAAAACAAAAGTGTGTTTAACCATATGTAAAAGAGAGACGAAAGATACCAAAGGGACATTCAAACTCATAAGTCGAAAATAAACTGATAACGCCATGGATAAAAAGGAAAAAAGACCAACAGACAAACAACAGTACACAACACAACAATCAAAACTAAAGACTGAGAACACGAACCCCACCAAAAACTAGGGGTGATCTCAGGTGCTCCGGAATGGTAAGCAGATCCTAAAGCTACAATTCATCCCAATGGTAAACAAGTTTCACGATCAAAGATATCAATACAAAATTTCGTAAAAGACACCAACAACGAAGATGTTACGGAAGACAACCACTGACGGGGTTCCAAATGGAAGGATAGGCAATAATAAATGACAAATATTTTCACAACCATGTTTAATATATAGAATATACTTAAATGAATGTAAAAAAATTAAAAAATGTATTAATAATCTACAAAGTGATATTTTTGCGTTAAAATGATTGCATAATTTTACCTATCCTGATTAAGCCCACCAATTGGATTGCATGCATCCCCGACATTGTTCTGGTCTGTATCAGTTTGATTCCTATTAGAAATAGCAGGACAATTGTCACAAGCATCACCAAAATCATCTCCATCTGCATCTTCTTGTCCTGCATTTGCTACAAGAGGGCAATTATCCGAGGTATCAGGATTTCCTTGAAAATAAAAAAAAAAGATTATAGTTCAAAGGTTAGTATACTTTATAAATTTAAGGAGATTCTATATGATTGCCAAAGCGAAAACTATTCACTAGAGTCCAAATGCCATGGATCTACAAACAATAAAAACAATCATACCGTAAAGACAGCTATAAAAAGGCCCTGAAATGTGAAACAATTCAAACGAAAAAAAAAAAAAAAACAACTAACGGCCTGATTTATGACAGAACAATAAACGAAAAGCAAATATGACAGACATGAACCAACGATATCCACTGAATCTCAGGCTCCTGATTTGGAACAGATACATGGAGAATGTCATACAGTCATGTCTGTGAGCCCTCAACCCTTCACCTAACCTGGAATTACTGAAAAAGTCACTTTTTTTACCAATGACTCCAAACATATTTGGTTTGTAATACATTTTATATGAAATAAGGGAGACAGTTAGCAACATCTGGTTTATTCAAAATCTGTTCTGGCATTAAATGATAGGTTACTTTATACTGATTAAAAAAAAAGTTTTTTTATATACATTGCATTTATTGTTTATCTGGAAAGCGGTTTAATTGTTTGAAAATATATATAATTGGAAAGTTACCTTTATTAACTTCTATGTGTAAAACCTATTATTATACCTTACATTATATAGTAATTATTTGATTGGCTAATACGGAATCACGTGTCATAGTTTAATTTTGATGTTTTTTCCAAAAATTGGTAGGAGCGGTGAATAACCCGACAAATTGAAGCCTCCATCGAACAACCCTATTATTCCCCGGTGAATAACCTTTTCAGCCCCTTGGGTTTTGGACGAGTTATCTCCCATAATAAAAAATGACGTCATTGACGCCTGTAAACAAAATGGCAACGACCAGGTAAGAAGCCTATGAAGTAACAAGGAAACAAGATCAAACAAGACTTGGAAAATCATCTAGTTCCGAGGATATCTCTCGTAAACGGTCCTTTTCAAGGCCATCAATATTTTACAGAATGAGTCTACATTTGTTGTACATACCAGAAATTCTTAGACACAAAATAATTTTCTTACATAAGTGTTTTGACAATCTTTTTTTTTCTCCTATAAGGCAATATTTTACACTTAATTGTTTGTTCGGTATAATAAAACAGTTATGGCCAATTGAGTCGGTGAATATCCAAAATTGTCAACCCGAGTAAGGGTTGACAATTTTGGATATTCACCTTCTCATCGGGCCATAATTGTATACTATTACATTGGTTGCAATGAATTGCCGTGATTTCCCAATGATATAAAAACCGATAATTTCACATGTTAAATAAACTCGGTGACTTCACTCCTCTGACGTCATACAACAATAGGTGTTGTCAAGACGTTGTCGATGATGTCGCATCAAAGCAAACTGTGAATGGGTAGAAAGTGATACAGTTCCTTGCATTTTCTACTTTAATTCAATTAAAAAGCCTAATGTCAATGTAATAAAAAAGAATGACTAATCAAAGAATTCAAATATCGAAAATATTCAACTCGTGGCCGAACAACACTGATAATTATCGCATGCGCTACACGCATTCGTGAATTAATGTATTGTTCGGTCACTCGTTGAATATTTTTCGATATTTGAATTCTTCAATTATTATTCTATAAATATTATTAGAAAAATGAAAACATTTTATATTTGGATGGCAATGAAAATGCTTATTTAGTAAAGACGAATTGGATCATTCCATATATCATCCCTGCAATTTCAATTAGCCTTTCACCTTTCAAATTATTATCTAAGTACACAAGATTATGAACTTGAAGAAGTGATACTGTTAATTTCCTTATCATATCAGTCTCTTTTCCTTAATGTATATACATGAAAGGTATTCATACCGAATTCATGATGCGAAATCACATTTGTTTTCTGTCTTATTTCTTTTAACTGTAAATTGAAATACAATTTCATTTTGTCATTACTATTAGACAACCCATTTAAGTGTTTTGCTTTGTCCATAGTATATGTTTGATCTGATAAATTAGGAAATCATTCAGCAACTGAGGTTCCAACTCCCAATGGAAAATTTTAGCATTAGATGAATTTGGATATTATTTTAGGTCCCTTTTGGTCATATAGCTCTTCACGTGTTTAGTCTTATACATCATTGGCTTTCAAATATGTTGGTGAAAGCGTTCCTGATGATGGATGATGGTAAATCCAGAAAAGCGCTTCGGACCATCGAAATGTATAGTGTTATTTAAATCTAACTTCTGTCATGACTTTACCGTCATCATCATCGTCTGTATCACAATCATCACCAGTTCCATCGTCGTCTGTATCTAACTGGTCTGGATTGACATTTGACGGACAGTTATCACATGGATCCCCAACACCATCACCGTCTGTGTCAACTTGGCTAAAACTGTATTTGAACGGGCAATTATCCTACAAGTATGGATTGAGTGATTGTTTGTTGCTTATGGCTAATATTACATGCATGTTCAGGACGAGAACAAATTAACAATACATATGATACCTTAGGTAGGTCAGGTAAACGGGGTCTACCGGGATGACGGGCAAAAATTTGGACTGCATTGGAAAATGAGATTAATTGGATAGAGACTGAAATTACGCCTTGCAAAAGGCTACCTATGGAACCCTTAAAGAGTTGTTAAAATGGTGCAGAAATCGTGGCACTATCTCTACACGAAGCATCGGATTTAACGTCCCCATTCTTTTCGGACGTGGCTGCGAATTTATATTTCCCGAACAACATAACGGACGCCCCACTTTGACATCAGTTTTTCTGCCGGTTGGAAGAAGACTTTGTGACCATATTTCTATTCCCCAGTGACCCTCGGTAAGTCTGAACCTGTTAATGTTGTTATACATTGTTATGCTGTCATTGCTTTCTGTTTGCATTGCTTAAGGACTGATAAATACTATAGTTATATTTTAAAATTTTGTTTTTAGTGATTTCTGTCATAGTCTTCTTTCTGTTCACCATTAACCTATATAAGAAGATTCGTGCATAATGACTTTTTAAGAATAGATTCTCTTACCAGCTCATATTGAATATTTTAAAACATCCTAGGTGTGGAATAAAAAGTAAAATAACAAAAATACCGGAAAAATTCAAAACAAAATCCTATGTCAAATGGCAAAATCAAAAGCTCAAACACATCAAACGAATGGAAAACAAATTTCATATTCCTGACTTTGTACAGGCATTTTCTTATGTAGAAAATGGTGGATTAAACCTGGTTTGAAAGCTAGCTAAAACTCTCACTTGTATAACAGTCACATAGAATTCCATTATATTGACAACAATGTGTGAGCAAAACAAACAGACATAATAGGTAAAAATGTCAAAAATTGGGGTACAGTAGTCAACATTGTGTTATAATCTTAATCACTATAAAAACAATTAACTTTGTCAGCAAAGAAAAAAAAATGGCATAGAGACACTCTATAGACAAAGTACATAAGCAAAAATGAAAGACAAGAATACAAAAAAGTCCATAGCACAAAAACACAGTGGCGGGATGTGTAAATACAGAGTAATACAGTAAGGTTTAAAAATATACAAAGACAAATAAAAAGAACACTTTAACACTTAATTAAGATGATAAACAACGTCAGTGCCTAAAATCTATACCTTTAGAAAATCATGTATTATTTGTGAAGTTGATACGGAATATTTATCAAAAAGGTCTTGATATCTTCCGATGAACTTTTTTAGAAAAAGGACGTCTCGAGACGTTCTTTGACATAGCCCTGATTCATCAACTTTCTGCTCAGACACTGGTGACGTTTCATAAACCCTGAGAGTAGCAGCTGGAATCTCTTGAATGCCGACTGAGTTGGGAAATGTATATCCCATATGCAGGTGAAGTTGGTATATTGTTGCTAAGGTGGGGGAAATTTATAATTTCAAAATTTCAAAATTAAAATCATCTCGTCTGTCATAGATTCTGGTACTGAGATGACCGCTTATGTCAAACTCGATGTATAAGTCTAAAAATGAGGCGGAGGAAGCCGTGTCTGTGTTTTTTTTAATTTCTAGTTCTGGAGGATATGTAAATGGAACTCAATCAGAAAAGTTTGGATTGTTAATAGAAAGAACATCATCAATATATCTGAATGTTAAATTAAATGATCTGGCTTCTTTGGCCTCCTTGTTTTTAACAAGTTTCTGAAGGAACCCCAACAAATAAATTACTCTTTTCTCGGTCAAAGCACGAAGAGAAGAGTAAAATTACCTGATTTTATAGTTTATTCTTCTATTTGTTGATTCTTTAAATAAACTTATTGGCTTTGCTCAAGGTCATGATTTCTCTGACTATTTATGAAGTCTTTATGCTAAATCCGTTGTATTCGTAATGATTTATATTTTATTCTTGGATACATATTTTTTTTTAATTGTTATTGGCTTTGGTCTAGCTTTCAGTATCTCCAAGTACTCTCAGATCGGTACTTTGTGTCTTAAGTTATTTTATTTTGTTTTTTGTGTGCTTTGTGTCGATCTGATGAGTCTAGCCCTTTTCAACTGATTTTTATAGTTTATTCTTCTGTTTTGTTGACACACTACTGTCCCAAAGTGGGAGAGGGTTGGACGCTAGCAGTCATGTTTAACCAATTAATTCACCAACATGAATAACATGATATGTGGGGTGGACACAAACACATGATACTTATTGAACGCACCTCTCCAAAACTCAAATAATATAGGGGCATACACCTTAAACGTATTAATATAACTTACTGGTATTTTGCTGTATAGTTGTATTAAGACTTTTAAGAACACAAGTACTGTTAGACCTCAAATTATTTCGCCCGTACCATTATCGATGAATTTTATCAGAACGTTAAACATTGTTTATATAACCGATAAACGAAATGAATTTGCCAAAATAAATGTATGCTTTTCTATGAAAAATGTTAACTTACAATTCTATTTATTTTTCCATCATTGTCTTTATCATCATCACAATCGTCACCTGTATTATCGCCATCAACATCTTCCTGTCCTGAGTTTGGTATTGTACGACAATTATCCTGTACAAAGATATGCAGATCATATAAAAACACATTTGAACCACATTGTTTCACAGGTAGTAAAAGAAAATAAGACAATGTTAAGACAATTATTTCTTAGAGGGAAATTTTAAAATTATTGTATAGAAATAATAATAAATCATTAAACTTTTTTCTCCCCAACAACAGTCATAAAAATAATCTACAAACTCCATTCATCAGAGCAATCTCTCTGAAAACACTTCCAGTTTAGGCTCATATAACCATTACTGAATATATTTGAATGATGCATTTCTCTTATTGTAAATGCATGTAATATACCTTTTTTTTCTGATACAATTATGACATGGCCTTTATCCTCTTTCATAGGTTACATATACCTCATATTATTTGATTTAAACTGTATGTTAATGTACAGTATTATAAGAGCTCTATTGCATTGATTTTGCCAATAAAGAATAAAACAAAAAACAAAAAAATCATGGTAGTACGCATGAAATATCGTTAGATAGAGACTGCCTTAGGAGATTTGAAAAAAAGTATATGTATGTTTATGATATACTAACTCGTTTACATCCCCAGTCGGAACATGATAAAGACACATCTGGATGTCCATCTAGATCTGTATCTATTCCACAATGCCTTCCGTTTCCACTATAACCAACTGGACACTATATAGAATAATACATGAAACATTTCTATCCTTTCCTTATGCTTTTGAATCATTTACTTTCGTTGGTACCAATTTTTGTGCACCCATGAGGAAGTGTTGAATTTTCCTTGATATTTGATATAGAAGTTATCATGCATTCCAGGCAATAGGGAATTGCTATAAATTCAATAATAACCGTTACTCACGAAATCCTGAAAAATTGGTACCCCACGAATAGTAATAAACATCAGAATATTTGAATATTTGGAATATGTATAAATTGTATCTTTGGGATGCCATGTGTGCCTACCTGGCCTTTGTTTTACTTTCAATAAAAAAACAATCCTTACCATTACCCTTTATGGCATGCTTAACATATGATATCTTGAGACAATAATACAAGTTTTCGACCTAGTTAAACACTCCCCTGTCTTTGTTTTCGTTTCATGTGTCTTTTAATATATATTGTATAAATCCAAATATGAATAATTATTTAAGCAATAAAACAATTGAACATGTTTGCTGGCGCCAAACCCTTACCGTTCCCTAATGGCTTAATATTATACATTTGAATGTACTCGGCCAGTGTATCTGATACTTCCCGATGTATATAGCCTTGATTAGTGACTTTCAGATGATACAAATCAAGTGTTGGCAATGATGCTTTGCTGTTTGCTTCATGGAGGGTATTACAGGGTGAGTTTATTTGATTCTCCTATAATTACGGATTTTTTCTTGACCATTAAGGTACATACCTCGCATTTATACTCTTTTGGTCTAAGATAAGTACATGTTGCAACCGCAGCACACTTGTGTTGTCCTGTCTGACAATAGTTTGTAGAATAACAGACAATGTTTGGTATACCAGTATAGCCCTCTCCACAATTTCCACAATAATAGCTCCCCTTTAATTATACAGAGAATATAATATATATCAAATTACAAAAGTGAGAATCATTCACTTATTAAAGAAAATTCTTCTTCAAATAGATGTCTGATACTGGTAATTATTGTACAATATACTAAAAGTGATGAAAAAAAATAGATGAAAAGACTAGAAAAAGATTGTCCATCAAAGATAGTTTTAAAGTTTTGATTGAATAAAAGTAATGCATAAAAAAACGAGAATCAGGAGGTATTGATCTTTATCAAAACGCGATTCTTTTAAAAACTGGAATATATAAACCCCTTAACATACAATCACATGTTTGCTACAATATATTACATTTTATAAATATACAAGTGAATATAAACTTTGAATAAATGTCAGGAATAGATTTGAATTATAATTCTTTAGCCTTTCTATGAGCCAATATCTTACTATGGTATTAACGCATGGTGCATTAGAATCACATCCGCCATTATCAGTTAGACATTCATCAAGGTCATAACACATCTGATCTTGTGTAGGAGAAAGGACTTCATTGTGGAACTCAAACACACGGACGGTATTGTTTATGGACAAACCATCCTCGTAAGTGCCACTGTGATATCCGCGTGGACACGCCAAACATTGGTACCCTGGTGCAGTATTTAGGCAGGCAGAGTTATTCCAACAAGGTTTATACAAAGCGCACTGTAATTGAAATATTCTAAATCAAGTCATAATATTTAGCTTATAAATAATTGAAAGTCGATGTAAAATTTATTGACAAATACTTACAATCATCAAAGATGTCAATGCGAATGGTTTTGACAATCCAATATTTGTGGTGATTGAAACTTTTTACAGTTTCTGGTTAAAGCCAATGATTTATAGAAAACACTTGAACTAAGAGAAATGTCATTAAAGAACATGTTTAATGATTACAAAAGAGACCATTAATATAACGAGAAAAATGTCTTATCAATGAGTGGTAGCTAAATTTCAAAATGAAACATTGAAATTATGATAGTTTTTCATTGTCTATTGCATGTATTGGAAAGGTTAATATTTACTTTAAAAATTTGACGCGGAAGTGAAAAAGAAATGAGGGAAGTGCTGCACAAGCCGCGCTCGATATTTTATAGGTGAAGCAAACTCAATGTTTTGCTGTAGGAAAGCATGAGTTTCAATGAGATTGATTATGAATACACCATGCCACTCGTACTTCAATATTTCTCAATGGTTTATTCATATTCATACACTGGTTTAGGTTACGGAAGATGGTTTTTCCTTTGAACACATCAAAAAAGTTTAAAATGTGGAAATCAATGTTTTGCTATGGTGATCCTCTAAAATTTAGAGATGCTGAAAATACAAACCTCCTAACAAAATGAACAAAGAAAGGACAAACACGAGGTAAAAAAAAACTCCAAACAAACAAACCCAAATATCACCAGAATATACCAGTGCATAACTCAACAGAGACATACATATTATCTTGTTTTGTATGGAATATTTAAGTAAAAACTGTCTACTATCTTTGTGAATGCGCAATTCAATATGATTCAACTTACAGGGGGAATATATTAATAACAAAGCTTCGTACTATATGTCTAATATGATAATTTCTTCAAATGCCTAAAAATTTGTAAAATCTTACTTCATCTATATCTGAACACGTCACTCCATCACCAATAAATCCTGTTGGGCATCCAAGACACTGAAATCCACCTGAACCAGTGTTTACACATAAATCCAGACTGAAACAAGTACCTTCTACATTACAAGGACATTCTGTATCGCTAGCACAACCAAGACAAGCTCCTGAACCATCTCCAATTGAGTAAGTTCCTGATTCGCAAGGGTTACAACGATCTTTGGATGTTGAACTATAATAACCTGCTGGACAGGGTTTACAGTTGTCCTGTCCAGAAATGTCTTGATACGTCCCTTCAGTACACAAGTTACAAAATTCTGCAAGGAAAAGTGTCATTTGTTTGTTAAGCATTGTCACTTTCAAATCCTAAAGAACGAATGTTTCATTCATTCCAAAAGCAGTGAAAAGATTGATATGAATTAAAACTTGCTTTGTAACTTCGGCATTATATTTGGTAGAAATATTCCTCTAGTACATGGGTACCATTGATTAGTTTAGTGATTTGTTTTGATTTACGAAGATCTGAACGAATCAATTTAGAATCTCGAATTGCGAGTTTCAACTTTGTTTTAAATCTTTTAGTTGGTTCAACTATGTATCATTATATTTACACATACAATATAGAAAGTTAAATAACCTTTTCACCTATATATACATAGTACATGTATAAACAAACGAACACATGTTTATCAAGTTATTAGAACGGAGTTGATACAAAACCTATAGCCTATATTTATTTACTGAAATTTGCATAGGACAGACATATAAATAACCATAAATGCACCTATTTATGTACAAAGTTTATACAATTGCACAACCTTCTATACATGCATACTTATGTTTAAAAATTATATAAAATCATATAATTTCCTATTCATATATGAATATATATATATATAAGTGCCTATAAAAAGCAGCACATGACATACAAATCTATGGGAGTGTGGATTAATCAGTACAGAGATTAATTCAATTACACAAATAAAATTATAGATTGCCTAACAATGTAATTTTAACACACTATTTAGTATGTAAATATAAGAATGTTTAAAATATTTACAAAATGATAAAAATAAACGCAATATTTCGCTAGACTAACTAGCTTTATCAAGCGTGCATCTATCCAGGTGAAATCGGATCTAGATGATAAGAAACTTTTGCAGCTCAATGTATATGTTGCACTTGAATTTAGCTGCCTTGAAAATAATACATAATTTGGATGAAGTTCAAGATTTTTACAAAATTGGTAGTTGAAGTTAGCAACGTCCATTGGCCAATATTACAGGATAAAAAGGACGATGCTGTGTACTAAATTATTCTTTATCTTTCCTGTATCTTTTCTCATCTTTTTCGTTAAGACCATCATGTTCTAAAGTGTGGAGTTGGTGGATCCAAAGATTTTCTCTTCTCCTTCTCGCCGTGGTGTCCCACTCAGTGTTGACTTCTATGATTTGGAAAGTAACATTATCAAAAGAATGTTTCGTTGAACGAAGATGTCTTGTGAGAGGACAGTTTTTGTTAGTTTTGTACCATGAACGATGGTTATTGAGCCGAATATTAAATTTGTCCATTGTTTCTCCCACATACTGAATGCCACAAGTGTCACATGTTAATATATAAATTGAGTTCTCCGTTTTACAGTTGGAATTTGAGTAGATGGTATAATTTTGTTTAGTAACGGAGCTGATGAAAGAACTGCTTGTATTGGCAGCTTTACAACACAAGCAGTTCCTTCGACCACATTGTTTGTAGCAACCGGGAGATGGAGTAGGCTGCTTTGCTAATACAGATGTCACTAATTTGTCACGGATGTTTTAATGTAAACAGCATATATATATGCTGTTTACAAATTGTAACTTTTCAAAACAAATATAAATAGTACAGACGTTTTGTACAAGTTACAAGTATTTTGCTAACCAGTTAACATAAATGGATGGATAGCAAACTGTCTTCAATTTGCCTTATTATTGTCATATTTACATGGCTTCTTACTAATAGCCTCATAATACAAAACACTGGTACAAAGTTTTTTACGGACATTATAAGATATGTTGGAAATTAAGAATCGGGTATAGACTATGAAATATATAAAGAGTCGAACTTAATCTGGTGTCCTCTTATGCAGATTAATGTCATAGAGGACAGTGGTGAATTTAAGGTTGAAATATATAAATATGTGAGTAAAACATCAACATGATCAAGCTGGTAAATAATTAAAGATTAACTTTAATCACCGGGTGAGAGAAGGTATGTATCAAATACTGATAACTTTTACAAAAAGTCGATTCAAATTATAATATGTACAAAACATACCTTTAAGCAGTACATGTGAACAGCCTGCATAATACATTTTTGTTTGTTTCATACATTACCTGTGGTGTACGTTATTTTATTTTACGCCATTTTGTCCTAGGTTAGAGTTTTCTTTTTAACACTGTTGCTACATCTTTTTTATTGATATTGTATTTATTTTGTGTCATAGATCAAACTTATTCGTTCATTGTATGTTTACTTGTTTTTGTTTATATGTCTTTTTGATCGAGTTAAGCCATTTCAATTGATATTTCGTCCTGAATATGCATGAAATATTTGCCACTGGACGTTAAGCAACCAACAATCAATCAATCAATCAATTGATATTTTATAGTGTGTCTTTTTATGTTGTAATGATACACTACTATCTCAGGTTAGGGTGAAGGTTGGCGCCTGTTAAAACGTTTAAACCCGCTGCATTTGTATGGACCTGTCCTAAGTCAGGAGCCTGTTGTTGAGTGGTTGTCGTTTGTTTGTGTGGTTCGTAAGTGTTTCTCGTTTCTCGTTTTTATATAGATAAGACCATTGGTTTTCCTGTTTGAATTGTTTTACACTAGTCATTTTGGGGCCCTTTTAGCTTGCTGTTCGGTGTGAGCCAAGGCTCCGTGTTGAAGACCGTACTTTGACCTATAATTGTTTACTTTTTATACATTGTGACTTCGATGGAGAGTTGGCTTATTGGCACTCATACCACATCTTCTTATTTATATCTAAACATAGATAAAATACCACTGACCTACAGTTCCATCTGAATAAGTTCCTGGTTCACAAATGTATCTTCGTCCATCTCTACATGCATAACCAGATTCACACGCGGAACAAGTGTCTGGACAATTCACGTCATTACATTCTACATAGTGATTTTCAGGACATGTGGTTGCATAGCCATCTTTGCATATCTAAAACAATGTCAGAACTTAAGATGCAAAGATATCATGGTTTAGCTAATGCTCCAGTGCTGGTCTAGTTTTAAAAGTTACCATTTATTCTTAATTTTCAGTTTCAATTAATAAATTTTCAATAAATAAATTCCATTTCACTACTGAATATTAAGGTAAAACTACACAGGCAAAACTTTGTGATGCTTTTAAGTATATTTATTAGGTTAAGTTATAACTTATGATTATAAGCAATTTTATACGTTTCTGATTGATATTTTCCAACTTACCCAACCCTTTGGACATGTTACGCATTCAGAGGCTGCCCCAAAAGAATGTTCAGTTGGTGACCTATCACATGTAATTGTATCATTTTCACATCTTCCACACATGTGGGTCTCGCTGTCTCCAAGGCAGTAATATGAAGTGTAACATCTCTCACAGGACGTGTCAACTACAAGTATTAAAATGTTTCTGTATGTGTGAGAAAGTATATAAGCAACTCCATTTATCACACATTTGCAGAAAATGGTCTACTAGATAATCGCATAATCATTGGTGGTTCTAAAAGAAACCATTTGTTTTCCATCGATATAGAAAATCAAAGTAAAACTTTCTTGAAAACATCTTTCAGGTGTTCACTAAACATTAGTCTGTCAGGTGTTAATATTAATATTCTTAAATCTTATCTGTAAATTAAATGTTTCTGGTGAAAAACTAATATAAGAAGGTATTACTCAAATCATAGATGCCTGTACCAAGTCAGGAATATGACAGTTCTTTTCCATTCGTTTGATGTGTTTGAGCTTTTGAATTTGCCAATTGATAAGGGACTTTCCGTTTTGAATTTTCATTGGAGTTCGGTATTTTTGTTATTTTACTTTTTACCCAACCCTTAGTTTTTATGTCACTAATATAACTCAAACACAAAGAAATGATAAATTTATACTCGGAAAATTTCTGAAATTATTCTACACTCGTCAAAGACAGTAAAATAGTTCCTTCTTCAGAAGGGTTTAGACATTTCAATACATACTTGTCTTTCACAAGTACTACCGAATTCAATCGAATGTTATATGAGACATCATGAAACATCTTAGGAATGTTGTTTCTGTTTTTTTTTAACCACATTATCCAACCAACAACTGTAGCTACCTTAGCTTACCTTGCGTTTCCTATCATGATTACCTTGATAAATTGTACCAAATTACAGAGAAGCTGTTGAAATCAGGGTTCCAAATGATATAGTTGGAAGTCAACCCGTCGAAAGTTTCACATACGTCATCATGAGATAGTTGACCGTTATGGACTATCTGTGTCGTAGATGGCCACAGATATGTTCTAATAGTCGTAACCACAAAACATAACAGGTGTCACTAGTAGAGCAGGTTTTTGGTGGGGTTCGAATTGCACAGTCCTTAGTTCCTATGTAGTGTTTAATGGTCTTGCTTGTCTTTTCGTTTTCTCTTAATTAAGTACTGTTTTTTACAAGCTCGTTCTCAGTTTCTCTTAGACTTATGAGTTTTGAATACCCCCTTGGTATTTTCTGCCTCCCTTTTAAACAGCTTTATGCTGTAAAAACCACATTTTGACGCTGCTTTCCAAACTTTTTAGTTATTTGTTAAAGTTAATGGTCCACCTGTCGGCAGCTGCACTGTGCTAAGCTGCACCACATTTATCATTTTTATTGTCATTAATCTAAAATTGGCACACGAATTCATAACAGCATATACAGGGATTTCAATATGAGTGTCCCAAAATTATAAGAAATAAAAACATGTGCTTCAGTGGTAAATTCTTGTTAAAATTAAAAAGCCTTCTTATATAAAACATAATTGTAAATTATTAGACAAATACTCGTGGTGATTTAAAATGGTTTGAAATTCTTCGGCAAACTTCCTCTTTGATGGTTTTGACTTTTTTACGGACTTTTGGTTATGCATCTACCTGTTTTTGTTATTGGTCAATAATTTAATTTTGGATGTAACGCGTCTTCTGATTGTCTGACGTTGTTTTGTTTATCAGGTTATAGACATAATTTTGTCATGTGACCGTGACGTCATCAACGTTTTTTCATGTTTTACTCAGGTATAAAATGGAATTTAGAATTAAATTATAAGAAATGACTGTAATATTTTTTCTGTCTATTCGAAATAACATAAACAATGTGGTGCACACTTTAAAATAACCCGCTACGCAGGTTATTCAGTGTGCTCCACATTTTTGATATTATTTCTTCATAGAGAGAAAAAAATATTACAGTCATTCCTTAATTGACTTTACAAACTTTAAATCTATGTTATATTAGTATTTCAAGTCCAGATCGATGGATCATACGATGCGGTTTAACAGTCATTTAACAAAAACATCATTTGTTGATTACATATTAAAACATAAACACATACAGTGGTATTGTTCCGCTTGTGTGCACCCTGAAAGTTCCATTCGTAGTGCTGCACTTCCCGTCCAGTTTCTGGGACTAATTCTGATATACTGTCCGAGAATAGGCGGTGACAAAACTAATGTCTTGACAGTATTTTGGTCATTGTTTCCAAGAAAAATCTAAAATTAATCCGAAGGGAAACAGCTTAAAAATCGTTGCGTGCTTATACATTGTAGTCATTGCTATATAGTAATCATCTGGAATAAGTGGAAACAATTATTTCATGTCCGAATACAAATATTCAAAGGTTCAGAGTTATTTTGACCGACCTGCTCATTTCCGAAGTTACATTCCTTATGGTTGCATACATAATTCTGATTCTTGCAATATGACACCAACCCAACCCAAATAAAGAACAAATGAAAAAAAAGAATATTTCTAAACAAAAATGAAAAGCATAAATACTAATAATTTACGTCATACAAATCCATTGAACATGGTTGTAATCATCTTTATTTTAGATTCAGATACTGGACAACAATTTAAATAAAAACTATACGTACATATTCCCCAGAATCATCATGATACAAAGTCCACACAGCACCATCATTAGAAGAGGTAATCTGAAATGATTGTACCCAGTTTGGTTCGTCTTGTTGACCTTGTAGATGGACTTTTGTAATTTTATACGCATCTTCCAAATTGACTTGAATATATGGGGCTATATCCGTATCATCAGCTATCCATCCACCCGTCAGAGGTCCATATATAGCTTAAATTAGATAAATATAATTAGATAATGCTATATTTTGTATATTCAAATACCACTTGGAAATTGAATTTATAAGCTACCGGTAATTTCAGCGCGACTGCATGATGTCTTTGATATGTAACAATCTTAAGAAGGTACACTCAAACTTAAATGAAGTCAAACACACCTAAACAGTTGGATCAATATTGTGAAAGACAAATTATTTAGGAAAGAATGTAACTAATTTTAAAATATATTATATAAAACCTGCCATTATAGAATTTGTGACTGGCAATACTTAAGTGCATAATCTGATTTTTTGTAGTTACAAAATTAATTCATTGTTAAACACATTCTTTCAGGAACACCACAAAATGTCAAACAACTTTAAATAAAAATATTTGTCAAAGGTTTGGGTCATTTTACAAGAAACCAAAAAAAAGAACAACATTTAAATAAGTTTAAAGAGTATCTTTGAATAAAAATAATCTTACGTGCTGAAGCATTTAGCCAAAGGCGAGCTCTTTCTGGCTTTGAAAGGTAATTTCCTGATGAAGATGCAGTAATAAGCTCATCCCGAACAATTCCATTTGATAATCCAATGTCATCCAAGCATTCTTAAAAAAAATGTACATAACAAATTGTTTAAGAAATAATTATTTCTTTTCTAATTATCAGTCAGATATATATAGCAAATATTATTCAATACATTGATGATGAGTAAATTCAGGCGAAAAACTAAAACAGTACAGCATTTTGTTACACATTTCTCGGCTTTGAGCTTTCCTGAAAAAGTTAAATCCAGAAAAGCGCTTCAGACGGATGATTTATGAAGTGTTTTAATTTTTAAGATACATTATGAAGAATTTGAATCTTTAATTAATACTGAAACTTGCCAATTCCTAATATGATGTTTTAAAATGCTGACAATTAAATGTGTCAAGGCTTTTAACTTTATTGTATTTTTTTTTTTGCTTTCAGTTAGCGAGATCGTTGTTTGATATGGTAAAATAATATGTTTTTATTTTTCTGATTGTTTTCATGTTTTGCTATCTATTCTATCTTTTAGTTAGAGTAAAATTCTCTTTTTTATTGATTTTAAATGTATGTTCTGTATACTTTTTGTTATTTGCTGTTCGTGATATAAAAGGGGAACGGTTATGATCTGCAACGACCAGTTTAACCACGCCAATTATTCGTTTTGTTCCAGGCCAAGTTAGAAACTGCAGTGGTTTTTCTCGTGTTGTATCTTTATAATTCTATGTACTTACGATATGTTGTGTTAAGTGTACACCCGATAATGTGCTGGTCAAGAAATAGAAGAAAACAGTGTGTTGTATTGTATTTAAAATTAGCAGATATATACTGTAAACCATCTAATTTTCGCGAGCGATTTGTTTTAGTGACTTTCGCGAGTAGAAAAATAACGCGGACATAAAACGTCGCGAACTTGTAAAACTTACATCTTTCCTTATTTAACTACACCAAGTAAATTTGAAAATCGCAAAATTAAATCGCCGCGAAATGGGCTAGAAAGGATTTAACGCGAAATAATGTATCCGTGAAAATTAGTTGGTTTACAGTAATGATTGATTTTTTGGAGTATAAAGTCACCTTCATTAACCATGGCTATGTTATGATCAGACAATGATTTAGAGTCAAGTATTTTTTTCTTTTTTGATTCGAGCGCAATATATGAGTCTAGTGTAGACGAAACGCGCGTCTGACGTACTAACTATAAGCAAGATATCTTTGTTGAGTTTTTATTAACATGATAGTAACCACATTTGTCTCATTACTTACGGAAATCAACAGTCCAATATCCCGGGACTCTGAGGTAAAACTCTCCAGTTTTGTTATTAACGCTGAATGTAAAGTTAGTCTTTTCAAACTGTTCGTTGACTAGACACGTGTTACTGATATTTACTGTGATATTGATGGCACTACCTCTTGGTGGGATACCTCCATCAATTACTGCCAAGGTAACTGTCAGCTCTGTGGTGTCGTTATATATTTCTCTTCTGATATCTAGCGATTCATCATAGTTTATGACAGGACTGTTTCAGATGGAGAGATCAAATGTTAATATAACTGACATAAAACAGTGAACAATCAATCACATCAGCGATTTCAACCCTCTGTCCTCTTTTCAGTGAGTACTTAAATTTTATTTGATCTTTGTGCTTTTCGTTATGTACATCTACATAGATTATAATTTAGTAATTTGGTGTTGTCATATCTTTGATAATCTTTGTTCAAAGTATTTGCGACTTTCAAGACACGTGGCCTTTTAAAAATAGTTATATAGTATAACCCTTGTTTACTGTTAATATCGTAATTCAACCTTCAGATGTCTTTTTTGTGAGATGTAGTAGTAGTTTACGATTTTCATAACTCGTTAGTCCGTTTTTAATACACAAAGATAAATAAAAAAAATGAGAGAATCGTATGAAATCAAGTCAAACAAGACCGGGATTCAATACAAGGTATTCTACTATGAATGAGTCAACCACGATAAGAAATAGACTCAGTCAAAATTGCAGTATGGCAGGTGGTCTTGATGTCAAATTATGTTGGACGTTTCCAGATTAGGTCGATTTAGAGCGTGACATACTGTATATACTCTTCTATATTGCTGTAGACAGGAGGTCGACCTCTAGATGTTTTATTTGTTTTGTATGTCAGGGAACTACCATTTGACCCTACGGGGGATAGGGGTTATGGTTTTTCGCTAAAAAAAATATTCCCCACTTTGAAAAAATAGATATTCTGATCAGGAAGAAGAAAAAAATTAATTTTCTGAATGAACTTTTTTGACATTAAATTTATGTTAAGTCCTTAAAACAATTTTGCGCTTCAAGCGGTAAAAAAATAATTTGAAGATTGAGTGGTACGAACATAATGTTTCGAATTAAAAGAAACCTCCCCCTCAGAACTAAACGGTCGGTCCCTTAATTGTTTGATGCCTTATAGACGTATACCAATCAATTGCTTCGATTTATGTGCATTTATGGTAAATATAGCCATCACCTTTCAGTATGTACTAATGACACGTAAAAGAAGAATTCTCCATTTATACCGCTGTCCAGATCAGAACTATTTACAGTCAACAGAGGAGGAATTTGTAAGAGAGGTTGTGGTGTAATAAAGACGTCATCTGTTAGAGATAGTAATGGACAATGGTCATTGAAGTCTGTTACAACAATCTGAAACAACAAACACAAGATAATGGTTAAGATAATGGTTAACTAGATAATAATTTTATGGAATTAAATCACAATATTGTTCATTTCTTTCGTTTTTTGTAACATTGATGAGTTACACTTCGGTTGAATCTGATGGTATATTGTTCATTTTACCTAAGTTTGGGCCTATATTTCTAAAAGTGGCTTAACCTGTTGTGTTGCCTGATAGAGTCCAGCTTGACCAGGACATAGACATAACATATGTCGTCTTGTATCATCATCTTCCATGAAACACATAGTTTCTCCTCAACTCCTTGAAAATGGCTAGACGGTATTGAACCAACCTTGAAGTTGCACACCTGCTACTTTAATTTTTAAGAACTAAGTGATTTGTTAGGTTACCTATACCAAACATGGATTCAGACATTTCGTATAATATGATTTTATTAATCCTCAACTTCTTCTAAGCGGCTTTACACAATGCAACCAAACTTGCAGATCTTCTTCCAAAGGATACGAAATTGTGCACCTGCTATTTTTAAATTTTTTTTTATCTTTTTGATATATAGGGTTTCCCGTACTAAAACATGGACTCTACCGTTTCTGCTTATATTATTTTGAGACGACAGACGACACACATCTTCCTTTGAAACCCAAAACACTTTTAAGAATCATGTTGTATTTGATAATACAGCTGCTGTCCAATTTAAGTATACTATACGTCTGCTTTTATTTATACATGTTTTAGTATATTTATGCCTTTTAAGCCTTGGTTTGTTATATATAAAGCTTCACATTTTTTGTCTTTCCTAAACATTTTATGTTTCCATCCTCTCTAACATCCATTGAAAACTGCTTTAAGGAGATTTATTAAAGCTATAATTCTTAAATCCATCGCTTCACATCAGAAATTAATTAATTGATTATTGTTTAATGTGTGAAGAATTAGCGATCGATTACCATATCGTGGTTTTCAATATGACAAAAAGTAATACCTTTACAACTAAAGACCCTTCTAGATTTGAACCCATGTCTTTTATATCCATTTCCAAAATGTATTCTGTAGCAACTTCAAAGTCCAAAATTGTACTTAAGGCAGGTAAAACAGTTGATGTGGATATTGTGAAAGATTCTGATCCAGGTGTATTTGGCTCTGGTAATAGAATATTAGTGCCTGCACATTCTGCAATGAAAAGTATATCACCTCTTATATTATTATCACTGTAATCATTTATATCTGAATTTATCTTCATTATTTACTTCATTATTTACAAGAGAAAAGTTTGAAAATTCTAAGGGATCTTTAAAAAAAACAGTAATTAATTTCAGTCCTTGTCAAATTTTGTAAATTTAAAAAATAATTGACAACTATATATATTATTTTGAATGAAACAGCTAGACAAATGGACAATAGGAAAAATCTTCGAAAATGTAGAAGTCACATTACGGCTTTTAAATTATGAATAAAACCCATAGTGTAAAGTAATCTATTATAATGCCCGGGATGCCAACATGTGAAAAGAAAAAAAAAACAGCTGCCTAGTTCATACTTCATCTCATGTTCTCTCAAGGTTGAAATCTGGTTCAACAAAATCAGTAATGATCATGGCCGTTGACTGGATGTGAACAGCAGTATTTGTTTGATTAATAGCGTTTGATTTTTTTTCATTTTGATTGGCCTTCTCCTTTTTGAATTTGCCTAGGAGTCCGGTATTTTTGTTATACTTGTTTGAAACTGCTTATGGATACCTCTTTGGATTTCTATAATGGGCGATGCATGCAATTTGTAGAGTATATTTTGTAGATGCCCCTTAGTCTGTTTGAAGTACTTGAAATTCCAATTATCTTATCTCACATTTGTTTATTTTTATTGTGCCTCAGAATACTTAACTTAACATTACGTTACTACTTTTTGATCTAATATTGGCATACACAAGAGAGACGGAAGATACCACAGGAATATTCAAACTGACAACGCCATGGCAAAAGACGATCGAAGTACGACTTAAAGACAAACAACAGTATACAAAACACAACATTGAATAGTTTAGACTGAGCAACATAGTAACGCTTACCTACAAATGATATATTGGTACCAAACAGATCAAAGTATGAATATGTTGGCGGAGCTGTTGTAGTTCCTAGATTTTTATTTGCGGTCGTGTCATCTTTTAAAGTAAAATGTCTAGCTTCATTCCCTAGAATAAATAAGAGTTATTGGTAAAATGTCATGAAAGTGTCTGCTACAACAATGTAAGTATTACAATTGACATAGAAATCAGTTGAAATCAAAGTATGTGTATCATCCATATCTGTTTCTTTAAACGTTATACACCCAGCCTCTGTTCTTTGTCCATATTTGGTTTTTGGTGTATTCAAATATCAATGCAGAATAATCAGTTCTGTCAGAAAAATCATCGGGTAATGATAACAAATCCCATGAAAACGAAATAAATGAAAATTTTTTATATTTGTCCTTACTTTTTTGTAGTTATTTATAATTACATTCCTACGATTCCATTCACTTTGAGATTTTCCGATACATAAAACTTGTAATGAAATGGAGGAAACAGTTATTTGTTTTATAATGATTAAGATTATAACACAATGTTGACTGCTGTACCCCTATTTTTGATATTTTTACCTATTATGTCTGTTTATTTTGCTCACGCATTGTTGTCAATATAATGGAATTCTATGCTACTGTTATACAATTGCTAGGTTTAGCTAGCTATAAAACCAGTTTAATTCACCATTTTCTACATAAGGAAATGCCTGTACCAAGTCAGGAATCTGACAGTTGTTTTCCATTCGTTTGATGTGTTTGAGCTTTTGATTTTGCCATTTGACAAAGGACTTTCCGTTTTGAATTTTCCTTGGAGTTCGGTATTTTTGTTATTTTACTTTTTTATGTGAAAATGAACAGATGTAACTGTCTCGGTGAAAATCAGCTTTGAATTTATTATTTGTCTACATAGTCAGGATGATTGGTTAGAAAAGTATAACAATGAGTAAAAAAGAGTTCCAACAAATGAGTGAATTTATGCAGATAAGAAATACGAAGTGAATTTATCCTAATAGACATCTGAAAATGTATTAAAATTTACCAGCAAGAAGTTCCACTGAAAACGTTGGTCCTACTTTGAAAATATCCCATAAAGGAAACGTTCCTACGATTCCATTCACGTTGAGATTTTCCGATACAGAAAACTTGTAATGAAAAGGAGGAATGTCATTTTCATTCACAGAAAGGTAAACATCCTCTAAATGAACCAGAAATTCCGAAGAGCAAGCCATTCGTTCAACATGAAATATCTCAAATAGGTATGTTTCTCCTATCTAAAATGATATTAAAAAAGTTTATATTAAGTAGTTTCATACTAAACCTGTTAAACATAGAGAATTAAGTCAAGGACTGATAGAAATAAAACAACAAACTTAAAACTGTAACAAAGATAATGTATTTGATACATTTAACGTGTTGCTATTGAAATGATCAAAATATATTGCAGAGTGTTTAAAATTCGTAAAAAATAAAACGAACAAGTAGTACTATACTAAAGTATCAGGCTTATCGGCAAAACGCATACTGAATTTTTTATGGGCGATTTAAAAATGTTTACTTTAAATATTTCATTTTGATGTTTTCTGATAAACGGGAGATGATTCCGTTCCGTTTACAAGTACATCAAATATCCGATACTTAAATGTATGTGGAGGGTTTCCTCTCCATTTTTGCACTTGGCGAAAAAAAATATTATTGGCGAAAGTGTTTTTACGAAAGAATAAAGCGGTTCGACATCGTTCATTTTGTTTATTTTTTCGGTCAGCTGTGACTTTTTTCCTAATCAGTCAGCTTTTTAACCTTGAACTCGTCACACGTTTCGATCTTGACAGAAAATCAATAATCAGCTAATTGGAAAAAGGTGCAAGCATTCGATAGCTATCGACAATAAACTAATCAGTAAAAGGTGTTAATTGTATTGTTTAATATTAAATATGTCGACAAAACAAAATAATAGTTTTGAAGTTGGCACTTTGCAATTAGTCTGGCGCTCATGTTTTAAACATAGTTTTACGATCTAACTTTTAACACATTTTGGAAAAGAAAGCTGTTTTTTTAAACATCTACACAGTTGATCAAAATCTTTGATTTTATTCGAAGACCTTCAACTAAACAGAAATTTTCCAATAAATAGATTGAAGACGCTGATGTTTTTGATACAAATATAACAATGGACACTCCGATGCAATGACAAGCGGACCGTTTTAATGCCTTTGTAATGTAATTATACAGAATTCATAAATTTGAATAAAAATTATTGTTTTAATTCAGTGATTATTCATCAGAATGTTAATTATCAAATAGAGATAAGGCATTTATGTACACTGGGACTCAATGTTACTCCCAGATGGACATGGCTTTGAAATGAAATTTAGCTTGTTTCCAAAGAGTAAAATAAGTTGAAAGTGTCGAGAAAAAAATATAATTTTAGCGAAAGGGGTGGCGAAAAAGAAAATTGACTGAGAGAGGAAACCCTGCCTATGTTTATACCTTATGTATAAATGATGACAGGTTTATGAATGCCTCTCAACTGAGATTTTACGCCCCATGCTTAGATTCACAATATAACCAGAACATACTTTATAAAGTAAGTTCAGTTCCTTTATTAATACTGATAATATAGTTGTTTATGGTGCTATCCGACAGTTGTTAACATAGATGATGTATTTACATCAGGTTCCACAGGGGAGGAGTGATTCTATTAGTAGTTCAAAGTTATCAAAAAGAGATTGATTTGAAAATTGATTATTGAAATCAAGAAATAATAGTATATTGATGTGACTCGACATCTGTGTTCTGTAATCACAAATTCTATGATGGGCCTTGATTGTATGAATTTTCTATAAATGCATGATCTATCTAATTTCATCATACCTCTAATGTCAAACTGACTGAAGATGCTGATTTAGGAGACATACCAGTGCATTCACCGTTGACAATGACACCCTCTTGTGGTATGATTGGTCCACCATCTATTAGCATAAAAAAAATTTACACAGATGCTAATTTTCCTAGAAAAGTTCATTTTCAATTTTGGTTCATAATTTTTTTTTCAGGTATTGAAACCAAATATGCTTAGGCGGTACTCGGTTAATGTAAAAGAAGACATTATGGCGGTAATTAAAATTAATGTTGGAAGGACAGTAATAGCAAAAAAGACTAAAAGCCGACACTTTTCCTAAAAATAGAGATTGAGCCACACAAGTCAAAAGGTTTTACCGGAGATTTATTGATACATTTAGCAATTGTTTGAATGGCTTTTAATCATATCTTAAAATAAAATGACCAGTTTCAAGTGGTCAATACGTCACATGTTTTGAAATATATTCCAATAATGCATTCAACCAGAGACAAATACAATATGAATATTGGAGATCAGATTGGCAACTCTATAAAGGCCATTGTATGTCATATTATTTATTGAAATATCACTCGGTTCTCTCAATTTTAACCTCTTATTTAGGTACAGGCATATCCATTTTGTTAAATCGTTTATATTTGTAGATGATTTCAACTAAGCTGTAAAAGTATCTTTTAAATTCAATGTTCTGCAGTAAATATCATACCTTTAGCATTAGCAAGATCGATCATTTGACAACCAATGCTCGCTGATGATCTATCATCCACCAATTCTATAACTAAGTGTTTGTTAATAAATAACCATAGTTCCTCTCCACCTCCAATAGTAATTTTCTCTGTTCCTAAGTATTTCAGTCCGGTTCGAATAGCAGATGTGAATCTAAAAGTAAAACTGCATATTGAGTAAGTACAATTGATTGCAAAGTAGGCAACTGCGATAAAAATGAGTCAATACAGCTACATAGATGTGAGTAAACGTTAGGGAGAATTGGTTTGAATTCAACAATTAATGTCTGTACAAAATATACGTTCTTATGGTCACTCCAATGTTTTTACTACATTGTTCTATTTCAATCAGCAGAATGAGTCTCATGACCTCTTTGACATGATTGGATGGTTTTTTTTAAACAATCTTTGAAAAGAAGTCTTAGGTTATTGTTTTTTTTTTGGAAACACGTACTACTACTGAGCTTGTTTTTAAAGGATTTCAGGATAACTTATTTTGCAGTAAATAAATGTAGTTATCTGTAGCATTTGAAATAATAAGGAGAAAAGTTATAAATAAACTTACATAAAATTATGTAAACCTCCCGAACAGTCAGTTTGACCTTCTGATCCATACCCAGAGTCATCAACTGGATAAAAGGTGTCTGACCAAAATCTACAAAATTTTTGATAATGAATATCTAAATCCAAGTCTTTGCAATTCTCAATAAAACTATAGCTAAGCAATTGTAATGCTGATTATTTCAGCTCAGTTGAATGTATTTCATAAAAACAAATGTATAATACGTTTACTTCGATCTCTTAATTCGGTGCGTTTTTTCTCAAATAACACTTCATTTTGGTTATATAGCTCTTTAATCGTGTGTGCTCTTATAGATCCTTGGCTTTCAAATACTCGGCTTTGTGCGTTCATGTAGAAGGTAAATTCAGAAAAGCGCTTGGAATGCATGTGTTGATTTCATTTCTTTTCATGTTTTATATAGCTTTAAAACCTACTTGTGAATAGTTGAAGAAGTGATACTTGTATCATGTTGCAACAATATTTGATCAAGCTTCACATAGTTTGATGACGTTGATCGGAACCAGTCCGAAAATGTATCACTTGTAGGGTTATCAGAAATAGCCAACCAGGAGCCCAAAGGACTGGTCATGTGATATGGACTCCGTGGTAATAAACCACTAGCACTAGAAAAATCATCATTTCCAGCACTGAAGTCGTAGTAAGTAACGTTCAGTAGTATATCTGTAGCACCGGTTGTACCTGAAAAACATAAAAAGACACAAACTTTTAGGGAAAATAATGAAAACATTAACACAAATAAAAGTTATCAAAGATACCAGGCGTATAATTGTGAATGCCAGACACGCATTTGGTCTACAAAAGACTCATTAGTGACGCTCAAATAAAATAAATAAAAGGCCAAATAAAGTACGAAGTTGAAGAGCATTGAAGACCCAGAAATTCGGTTTCAATAGATCAAAAACTTTTCCGTTATACAGCTAGGGAGGCCCTATGAATCTGACCACGCAAATTGAAAGTTGGTTGCCTAACTAATATTAGATTGATGATAAGAAATAGTCATTGACTAGTAGGTCCAGAACACATATACTTAAGGAGGAATAAAAAGATCAAATCCCAGCGTATAATACCTCAACGAGAAAAATCTAAAGCAACCAAAAACAGACATATCAAACAACAGGCAAACATAAATAATTATAAAGAACTAGACAAACGATTACTATTCAAAAACTGGCATGATATGACGTACGCTACACATGTAACACTGGTCGTATTGCAAGGCCCAACTTCAGCTAAAGAACAATTTGAGGTAGATACAGACATTTGACTGCAATATGATATATGCAGCTCAGATGATATATTGCTAATTAATCATATGAATCTGTAAAAGTAAGAGGAAAGAGAATCTTATATTTAAAAAATACATCTTTATAACAAGGAATAAAATTTAAAGTCTATCTTATATACCTCCAGTTGTAGATGTGGCTGGTGTATATACAAATACTGGAATACTATTTGCACTCGTATAATCATCAACACGCATCTGTATATCACATTCATATGTTGTCAATGGCAACAGTCCATCACCATCTGTAACCGTGACTTCCGCTGAGTGGTAGGACACAGTTGAGCAGTTGGTTAAATCGGCTGATGTTCTTGAACAAGATCTTGTACAACCAGTATTACTGATGGCGCCGTTCAGTAATAAACAATCTGCCGTACAATCAGCTGTTGTTATAGGAGTCATGTCAATAGTTACCGGTACACACGGACTGTTACATTTGACCGCGTCGGTTGCAGTATCAAAATATAGACACCCTGGATCAAGGCAATCTGTCCTATTGTAAAAAGTTGCATAACAGTACGGTGGTAGATCAACTGTAACACGAACAATTTTCTGTAGCGTACTTGCTGTTGTGCTTGTACATGTTACTATATAGTCCCTTAAATGAAAACAAGAAAAGAAGTATTTGTACATACATTAAACGTGTTATGTTATGTTTCTGATCAATCATTGTCCATTTTACCATCTCTGCCATACCCCGGTTGTTTTGTGTATCAAGCTTGTTGAAATGTTTTTATTACAGTCGAATTGTATTTCAATATTATCAATTGGTCAATGTCTATCTTATTTGTTTTCTGAATTTTGGGTCTTTAGTGCTATTTAACCTATTACTTGATTTGGCTTTATAAATCTTTTGATTCAGGCGTCACTGATGAATGTTTTCTAAACAAAACGCGCGCATATAGCGTACACAATGTTTAATACTGGTATATATGATGAGTTTATAATAAATTAACTGTTTACCTCACTTTGAAATTTTTCAAAATTCATAGGATTTTCTACGCCAGAAATAGATTACCATAGTTATATTTGGCAAAACCTATCGGAATTTTTGGTCCTCATTGCTTTTCAACTTCTTACTTTATTTGACCTTTTTAACTTTTTTGATTCAAGTGTTTTGTAGACGAAACGCCCGAATATGACGTACAAAATTTTAATCCTGTTATCTATGATCAGTTTATTTACAATCACTGGGTCAATGACACTGCTGGTAGAGGTTTTCTCCCAGAAGGTATCACCAGCACAGTTTCGGAATTGTGGGTCCTCAATGCTCTTCAACTTCGTACTTTATGTGACCTCTTTGAATTGTTTGAAGCGACTGTCATACAAGTGAGAGGTTTAGCGCTATAAAACCAGGTTCAATCCACCATTTTCTACATAAGAAAATGCCTGTACCAAGTCAGGAATATGACAGTTGTTGTCCATTCGTTTGATGTGTTTGTGCTTTTGATTTTGCCATTTGATTAGGGACTTTCCGTTTTGAATTTTTCTCGGAGTTCAGTATTTTTGTGATTTAACTTTTTGATTCGAGCGTTACTGATGAGTTTATTGTTGACAAAAAGTCTGGCGTACAAAATTGTAATCCTGGTACGTATGATGAGTTTATATTATGAACACGACTTAATAATCTATCAATCAGTCTTTGTAGAGCTGTTCAGATCAAAATGGCGGTTTCAGCTCACAATTGGTTTACTTGAAAAGGTTTTGAAGGCTACTACATAAATCTTTAGAAAGCATCAACACCAAAGCATCAACACCAAAGCAGAGGCATGTGGTTCTTTAACATACCATACTGTTTCTGTGTTTGCATTTGCTTTTTTTAAAGAGCTTGTTGAATTGTCTCCAAAAATTTCGAACAAAAATCTAGGTCTTGTCCATTCTATTGTCATACTTGTACTCGAGGCAGCAGTCCCTTTAATATTTCCTGCACCTAAACATAAAAAAGATTTCAAGGTACAAATATTTACACAAATTGTCGGAATGGAGTGACAAAAATTGTAGGCGGACTTTAGTTTTCAGTTGACGTCGTGGTTTTTTTAATATTAATTCGGGCATTTTATTCCTAATATCACAAATGACCATTTTAAAACATTACATGTTCTTCTACACAGAATTTACTTGTTCATTGAAATTTTGATCATCTTTTAAGAACGACCTTAATAAAGAATAGCAATAAAAGTGTTTTTCTTTTGACAAATCAGATATTTAAGTCGCCAAAACGGAGTTTTGGGGACTTTATGTTTTTGTCCCGTTTCTTATTATTATTATTATTATTATTATTATTATTATTATTATTATTATTCTTAACCCTAATTTGTCCGACCATTTTCTTCCAAGCTTTAAATGATGGAAACTTTATATTTGGTATGATGTTGGGGTAGTATCCCTAAGGGTGCATTCGCTATTTTTTATTTCAAATGGGGGTCAACTTGGCACTATTTGGGGGCCGGAACATGGGTGGGGTTATTTTTCAACTATGGATTCGCTACTGGTAGAACCTTAAAGTTTTGTGTAATACAAGAGACCTATGTCTAGGTATCCATTCCACATTTTTTATTTCAGCCCGGGGTCATCTTGGAATTATTTTAGGGGGTGAATTTTCATGGAACATTCTAGAACAATAGTCATGTGATAGTCATGTGATAGTGTTGAATTATTCCAATGTACTTTATATGTTATTTAATGATAGATTATTACAGGTAGCACCATATGTAGCTGTAATTCGACTTTGGAATTTTTAAAATGGCCGCCGTTACCATGGAAACTGCAAAAATGTGAAATTTTTTTTAAATGCTTCAAATTTAATGAAATTTTACAGAGATGTTAACGAGTATATGTAGATTTGGAATTTGACTTTGGAATTTCAAAAATGGCCGCCGTTGCCATGGAAACAACAAAAATGCGAAAAATCTAGATTTGATCCAATCTTTATGAAACTTGACAGTAATGTGACCTGTCATGTGTAGATGAGCCATCCGAGTTTGGAATTTCAAAATGGCTGCCGTTACCATGGAAACTGCAAAAATGTCAAAAAATTCAAAATGCTTTAAACTAAATGAAACTTTACACAAATGTTGACTGTCTTATGTAGATGTGGCATTTGACTTTGGAATTTCCAAAATGGCCACCGTAACCATGGAAACACGAATGGCTAAATTTGAAAATTGGTCCAATTTTTATGAAACTTGTACGTTATGTGACCTGTCATGTGTAGATGTGCTATCCGACTTTGAAATTTCAAAATGGCTGCCGTTACCATGGAAACAGCAGAACAATGGTTGGGGCCGTTTTGGAGACTTTTGTGTTGGCATCCTAACACAGGATTACTTGTTGTTTTTGTTTTTCATCAGATATTCATATCATGTACCTGTATAAAAAAATCTTGACTATTTTTCGTCAGTCGTAGAAAAAATGATTATTATCTTAACCATCGACATAATAAAAAGTACTAAAGCAAAGAGTGTTTTCTACTACAGAGTTATTAGTTATTCTCTTTCGCAGTATTTGTCATTACATGTAGTAAATAAGATGTTACATATGTTCATTGAATGTAAATATGATTTTAAACAATAAGGTGTTCTACCCCCGGGCATATATGGCATTAGCCAGATTTGTCACAATTTTTTAGTTTTTCAACTTCGTTATTGATTGAAACTTGTTTTGATAAGAGCGTTACTGATGAGTCCTTTGTAGACGTGTGTCTAACGTTCTAAACAAAAAGAATGGGATCTTAACTGTTTTTTTTTATAAAAAAAAAACATTCAAAGATACAAGGCTTATAATTCGTTACGCCATATTTATTTTTTATTGTTTAACATGTTTAATAACCATGATAACGGTCAGGTTTAATATCATCATGTCATATAACATTTTTTTCTTTCAATATTTGCGTAATTCATTGCTATTTGTTAAATATCGATTACGTAAACATTAAAGTTATGTTCCTCCAGCTACATTTATTGTAAAGTTGTCATTATCATCATTATTATTATTATTATTATCATTATTATTATTATCATTATTATTATTATTATTATCATTATAATTATTATTATTATTATTATTATTATTATAATTATCATTATTATTATTATCATTATTATTATTATTATCATTATTGTTATTTGATAATTATCCTGTATAACACCTAAATTAGATTCTGTACTGTTGGTCAGATAATATAACACCATGTCATCCAGAGAAGTGAACTTATCTTAAATATCACCTACTGCATTGAAATAGTGTTCTGTCTTTATTCTCATAAAATAATGGATCCGCTGCTTTTGCAGTAGAAAACCAAACGCCAGCTACATCTGTTGGAATTGAACAATGTGTTTCTGATGATACAGCACCGATCGCATTGAAAATACTTCCTGTTGTACTGCATTCGCACCCTAGTGGATTATTGTCAAGATTTCTATTAAAATGAAAAGATTGATTAAGTGTTGCTGTTAAACGCCACTTTCAAGACTATTGGATATATCGCAACGGTAAGTTTGTATTCGCGGAAAAAGCCGGAGTGCCCAGAGAGAACCTCCGACCTTCGGCAGGAAAACTGACAATCCTAGTCAATTAAGATTGGAGTCGAACGCACCTGCAACGTGCGGGGTTGCAGGATAGGCTAGTGATACAGTAATTGAACTACTAATTAATATGACCACTCGGTCACTAATGATCCAAAATGAAAAGACAAGACTTTATTAAATCTAATTGCTTACAAGTAACAAAAAACCCCAAAAGATGAGAAGACATCACGTCCAACACGCGTATGTTCCCGCCACACATTAATCAAATAGATTACATGACAGTTTATGCATATCTCCCGATTTACCAATCTAGTCGGTTCAAATGATATTGCGTTGTATCATTAAAAGCCGGGTAAAAGTAACTAACCACTCAATGGTTGTTGACGAGTCAACATGCTAATTTCACCCTAAATTTTCGTTGAATAAGTATAGCATGTCCGTGCTTTTGGGAATCCGTAGCATTTATCGATTGGAGTTGTTGCAGTATACTAGCATTAATGGTACCTATTTTTCTGCTCCGTTTGCGCATTTCGTCAATAAATGTCTCTTCAGGGATGACCAAAGCCAAAATATTTGAAAATACAAAACTTTGAAAAAAAGATGAAGAGCTTATAAACCAAAAGGAAAAACGGGCATTTGCATGAGGGATATATACTCCTAGATTTAAAATAATTTCCAAAGTTTTTTAACAGCAAATTTTTATCATATCCGTATTTGTATGTAGTATAAAGTAGTATTTAAAGAAAATTTCAGGAAAAAAATTACACGAAAATAAGTTAGTGAATACTTTCAATAAACAACACTTACAGACTTGATATAATATTCGGAGTAAAAATACCACCCAAAGTCTGAATTAGATTGTTTCGAAGATTCAGTGTTCGAAGCTGCGCTAGATCAGTGATAGCCGGGAAATATGGAATTTCATTGTCGCTTAAGTCTATTATCTGTAGGTTACTCAGTCCTGTAAAAGATCCTTCGTCTATTTTCTGTATCTTGTTATCATGCATGTCTCTGCAAAAAGAAATTAACTGATTTGAGACACAAAGGAAAGACACTTATAGAGGCTCCGAAAACAGGTTTATCACTAACAATATGAAACCTCTTCTAAACCACTGATCACCTGAGATCAATCTAAGTGTTGGTGGGTTTCGTGTTGCTCAGTCTTTAGTTTTCTATGTAGTGTCGTCGTTCATTTTTTTACATATCGTTGTCAGTTTCTGTCGATTGATTAATTTTGAATGTGCCTGTCCTAAGCCAAAAGCCTGTAATCTAGTGTTTTTCGTTGAATTTTATTTGCCATTATCCTTGGTCTTTAAGGATAGTTGTCGAGTTAGAGTAATTTTACCACACCCTCTTGTTTTTATAGTATCAGCCAAATCATGCAAATGTTTCAATAAAATGTGTTCTTTTCAATCAAAATTTCAATAATTACTATAATAAAATAGAAATCAAATTAGACAAAAAATAAAAAGAAAAGGTATGACACATGACCTTCAAATAACAGTGACAATTGCGTCATACCAAAGGCCGATCATTGCACAAAACATATTTTGTTTTAGAAAAAAAAATGAAGAATATAGAATAGTAACCAGGATACGTCAATGCCATGCTATGGTAAGGAAGACTATGAAATAACCATTCATGAGATTTTTTTTAACATTGAAATACATGTAGCAGGAGTGAGCTTACTTTGCTGAGCATCGCTCCACCACTAAGACCTGGTATTTCATTTTTTTTTACTTTGAGAGTGTGTTTAAGATTGGCTTTTTTTTTTATTTGAAAAGCACCATTTTCTACAGTTTAAACATTGTGTAAAAAAATGCGATCTAAAATAGTATTCAATTCTCCTGGTTTTGATTTTTACGTTTTACTTATTTGGGTTTGTACTTGCATCATTTTTTTGTACACGAGCAACACGACAGTGCCACATGTGCAGCAGGATCTGCTTACCCTTCCAGAGCACATGGGATCACCTCGGTGTTTGGTGGGATTCGTGTTTCTCAGTCCTTAGTTTTCTATATTGTGTATTGTATACTGTTGTTTGTCTATGGTCTTTTTCTTTTTTTGCCATGCCGTTGTGAGTTTATTTTCGACTTATGAATTTGAATGGCCCATTGGTATCTTTCACCTCTCCTTTATTACATGTTTTCACTAACATTGTACCATTTCACAACATGCACAAGTTCAAAACTGTTAGAGTCAATGTCAATTGTATTTTACAAACAGATTAAGGTTACATGTGAATATGCACAATTCTTCAACCACAAGAAAAGATTTTTTTTTTCATTTGGAGTATTGACTATACTGTCAGTGTTCCAACATTTTAACAACTATTTTGCACTATAAATGTGAAGCACGAAATACGACCATCAGGTGGGTAGACCTTTGTTAAAGGAGATAACTCTTTACATCAACAAATGCGTTTGCATTAGGCAGTTTCATTAATATATTTTAAGTATTTAGTTGAAACAGAAGGAAAATAATCTATGTATTCTAGAAGCGTAGAATATATTTATGAAAATGGTTGACACAAACGTTTCAGTAATTTTTAATAGATATGTCCCTTGACTTAAATCTTCCTCCTTAAAAGATAAAAATAAGCAAAGATTGCTAGTTATATCATAATATATTATCAAGCATAATTACATTTGTTGTAGACTAGTTGCATCTTTAAACAAGTCAGATGTTATTGCTGTAAGTGAGTTATTGTAGACGTAAATTAATCGTAGCTGAGTCTGTCCTGATAAGGATCCTGTGGGTATCTGACTGATAAGATTACTGTATAAGTGTCTAAAATATAAAACTTTTAGTAAATATTTTATTGATATATAAACGTTTAACTTTAATCTCACAAAAGGTTTTATTAAATTAACATCATATTAATGTTGAGCAGTACTGTAAATGGTATAAATCTTCTTTAGACATTTTAATCACAATCAAAAATCCGAAGTTTGACAAGACAGTCTAAAGTTTACTGATATTTTCGTGCACTCATTATTTAATCTTCATTTTGGTCTTTCAATCATTTTGTCTACTATGGCACGTTCTCATAAACATGAACTATGAACTGAACACAAGAGTAACAAATAACAAAATCTAATTTAATCATGCAAATAGTTAGATTATTTATTAAAATTGATATTAATAAATAAACAACCAAGTATCTCTCCCCGCACCCCCCTCCCCCCTAACTCCCCAAAAAAGGTCAAAAACTAAACTTAAATCAGCCAATCAGTAATTGCAAGCAAATTAAAAAAAACTCATGTGAATAATTATTACTAACATTTCTACTGGTTTAACCTCACTAAGTGCCACAGGGTATGTTGTTAGTCTGTTGTTGAATAAGTACACAGACGAAACGGTAAGATTCCGAAAGGCATTAGTAGCTACTGTTGTCATTCCATTATCATTTAGATGTAAATTAGTTACTTCCGAAGTACCTCCAAATATGGATGTCTCTAAAGCTGTTAAGTTGTTGTCATTAAGATAACTGAAGCAAAAATAAATAAAATCAGGCGAATGATTTGAATTGAACGATACAATAATATAAAAACAATTTGGAACAATTTGTAATACCACATTAAAACCTACATGCTGAATTTGTAGTAAAAGAGAAAACTGACTCAAAGAAGAAAAACAGAAATGTATACTATGAAATATTTAAAGACGTTTATTGAAGTGTCAACTCATACAGAATCAAGGCAGAAGGACTTTATGCTAAGGTTGTGAGTGAAAGTATGAATCAATCAATTTTTACCTATTATGTCTGTTTGTTTTATTCACGCATCGTTATCAATATAATGGAATTTGATGCGACTGTCATACAAGTGAGAGGTTTAGCGCTATAAAACCAGGTTCAATCCACCATTTTCAACATAAGAAAGTGCCTGTACCAAGTCAGGAATATGACAGTTGTTGTCCATTCGTTTGATGTGTTTGTGCTTTTGATTTTGCAATTTGATTGGGGACTTTCCGTTTTGAATTTTCCTCGGAGTTCAGTATTTTTGTGATTTAACTTTTTTCAATAATAAAAACCTGTTTTTGTAATTCTTTGGAATTTATTTGTGGAATTTGGTGTCGACAGATCTTTGATAGTTTCTGTTTAAATAATTCACTACTTGCATAGACTTGGGACGATTTAGAGCTTGTCGTGAGTATAGATACCTCTAAATTGTTCAGGGCCCGTATGTATAAAGATACTTAAGTTAAGATTTGTTCCGAACGAACGGATTTTTCTACATGTTCTACGATAAATTAATATATCGTAACTTAAGTGGTTTTATGCTTATCAGTCCAGAACTTTATGTTATCATGCAGATGTCATAAGGAATATGTTTTTGACGTAAACATCTCACATTTCTTTTAAATCATATTTATAATTCCAATAAAATGCATTTAATTTATCTCTAGATGAATCAAATCACGAACAATAATTTTGTTTGTTATAAATTCATACTCGTGCGTCATGAAATGTTTTGATCATGTATAAACTTTAGTTGCCACACGATGACTTATGAATCACTTTAAGGCTTAACATGGCATACTGGAAATATTAGCTGAAATATCTCGATTACATTGCTGTAGCTGTCGTATACGAATACCTTCAATGAAACACTCAAATATTAATATTATAACTATACTCACTAGTTTCCTTTTGTACCGGTAACTTTGAAATCATTGAACGCATTTAAATGTTATAACTTTACTCACATGTTTTCTTTTGAACCGCTAACTTTGAAACCATTGCACGCATTTAAATGTTATAACTTTACTCACACTTTTCCTTTCGTACTGGTAACTTTGAAACCATCGAACGCATTCATATTATATAACTATACTCACAAGTTTCCTTTTGTACCGGTAACTTTGAAATCATTGAACGCATTCTGTCTGATATCTGATATTTGCGAGTTCTGAAGGTCAACTTCGTTGGCAGAGAAAGAATTGAATGCAAAAGACTGCAATGTCTCTAGATACATGTCATTCATAGCAAAAGTATCACACATGACATTTGTGAATGCGTTACTTTGAATTTCACGCATTTGATTTCCCGTCAGTGTCAACGCAAACGTCACAGTAACAGAATCGAACGCATGGCTGCCTATTGATGAAATTCTATTATTTTTTAGATCCCTGTAGATATAAAAGAATGAATACGAGTAATATTAGGATAATGACATTAGTTTTGCATAACTTCATATCTTGTTATAAGTGTGACGCTTCATATCTTGTTTTAAATGTGACGCTTCATATCTTGTTTTAAATGTGACGCTTCATATCATGTTATTAATGTGATGCTTCATATCTTGTTAATCATGTGACGCTTCATACAAAATGTGCGTCGGTCAACACCTTTACACCCCTATAGAATTACAAAATGAAGCTTCCAATACGTCATTTCTAGAATCATGTCTTTCACCGGAAAAGATCGTCAATTTTGCACGCCTTTATGACGTCATTTACCAGATAGAAGGCGCGCCTGTATCCTTGCTCTATTAAAGGTTTCCAGCACTTTCATAATCGTCATTCTGTAAGGTAGTATAGAAATAATTTATGTTCCGTAAGTACGTAATCTTGATTCCCGTACGACTGAGGGAGGATGACCATCTTATTAGATTTTAATTTCCCAAATATTTTGTACAGTATAAAATCAAACTTTTTCATCTGTTTGCTCAACATGTGTTGGAAGTGACGATGCATACATTTTTGTCACTTGGTGATGGAAGTCACATGACAGATTCGTCTAAAAACCGTATCCCGGAACTGCCTTATTCTTTAAAAAAGTTCATCGTCAGTGCAATATTTGTAACTTTTTCTCTTTACACTCAATCAATCATTGGAAAAATTCTTCAAATTAATCTTATAATTGAATAGGTGAGCTCAAAACAATGAATTGAAACATTAGTTCTGTATCAATTTATACCGTTTCTACGCAGTTTGATGAATTTCGATAAACCACATTTCTCGTGTAAAATCGGACCATTAAGAAATAAACTCATCGTATATACAGGAACATTCAAAACAATTTATTTTGATAAAATCAAGAGAAACAGATTATACCATTCAACCCCATTGACTGCAATATTTTGCATCTTTCGATAGTAAAATTTTTAATTTTTTTACTGTTCCGTGTGATAAATAGAGAATATCATATGGCTTTTTCAATATCACATCCGTATCAACCCGAGACACCAATATAATCCCAAGAGCTCTGCTCGAGGGATTATATTGGTTGAGGGTTGATACGGTGTGTGATATTGAAAAAGCCATATCATATACACTTTATTATATACATATACCTCACGTAGATGTATTTTTATGTGACATGACGTCATACAGGTAAGGAGGTTTGAAACGACGTCATACAGATTATAGGTTTGACATGACGTCATACAGATTATGGGTTTGATAAATCCTTTGCAACAGTGACTGTAATCGATGACGTGACGTCATACAGATTAAAGGTGTGATAAAGCCTTTGCAACCGTGCTGATATCGATATAATCACGGGTGGCTGATACAGCACGCTTGCCAATGATTGTATTACACATACAATTTATCTGTATTTACTACTAAGTATATAATAAATATCTTTATCAAGAGAACTCATCAATGATACCAGGCTTATAATTTTGTACGTCAGACACGTGTTTTCGTCTGCAACAGATTCATCAGTAACGCTCAAATGATGAAAGTTAAACGGCCAAAAAAGTACGATTTGCACAGCAATAAGGACCCAAATTAACGAAAGTTTTTGCCAAATATAGCTGAGGTAATCTACAAATGGAGTCGTGTGACGTCAACTACATGTTTATTAATCACATGCATTTATTCTTAAATCCAAATAAAATTAAATCTTACAAGTATCCAGTAGATAAATTCACGAAGACACCAGGTGGAATGAAGCTTATTCTATTACCATTAAACGAAAGCGTGTAGGAAGGAATTGTTAAAGAATTGAAGTCTCCTGCATTTGGTAGCCAATACAATCTATTTTGTGATAGCGATCTACAAATGAAATAATAAACAACACGTAAAAAGGATAACTCGAAAATAAATAAAATGCAAGGCAAGAGTAGCCTTAGAAAAATCTAAACTGAGTCAGCTTGATTTAGATAAGAGGCAACAGTAGCTTACTCATTTTAACTAATAAAAAAAAATATCCGAGGTTATCGCATGAATTCAAAACGGGTCAAACCTAAGTGTGTCGATAGAGGAAGCATCTGCTTTTTGTATACATTTAAAAGTCATCGGAAACGGTTCGATTCAATAAATCGTACAAAGCACAAACGAAATAAATAAAAGACATTATAAACTTATCGATCATTTGAAAAACTTGTACTAAAAGATAACAGTTTATAACTGTAATAAAGACTTTTGTTTTTATCGCTACAAACATAAGTGTCGACAGGATGTGGGACCATATAAGCACATAAATGTACAGCCAAATATTTTATTTATTAATCTGTTAAATACAAAATCGAAAAAAAGACAATATTCAAAGATTTTACTACAATATAAAACTGATAACATTTCAGAATAATTTAATTTTGGATGTAACGCGTCTTCTGATTGGCTGACGGTGTTTTGTTTATCAGCTCATAGACATTATTTTGTCATGCGACCGTGACGTCATCTATGTCGAAATAACACGGTACGCGGGTTATTCAGTGTGCACCACATTTTTTATGTTATTTCTTCATAGACAGAAAAAAAATTACAGTCATTCCTTAAATAATTTATTTTCTCTCAAAAGATCATTATGTTCTTAACTAACGAGCTCTTAATCAACATTACCGTTGAGATTAAAACGTGATATCCTGTTTGCCATCAGATTTCTACAACTACATCCTTACTTCTTTACCAAATATGTGCATTTAGGGAAACAGTATAGGAAATTATGTAATTGTGCTCAACTATATGGTGAAACTCTCGGGAAAAATTGACCCTAGATGTTTTGATTGATTGATTGATTGGTGATTACCTTTCGCCGCATCAGCACAAAAAGGCTACATCGCGGCGAGAGCTATTTTAAATATTATAATAAGACGTTTTTATTTTTAAAAACAGACAAAAAATCTTTCAATTTACTAAAACTTTAGTTTAAAGCGAAAATACTTATTTACAAACAAACAAAAAAAAAACATCAATAAGACAACATGATAAAAACTTAAAATCATTTTAAACTAATACAACAAATTCATATTTTGGAATATATTCCAATTTCCTTTAAAAAAGAAACAATTGTTTCAACAGAAATATTATTAAATAAATCATACATATTATTTACATAAAAATGTTTTTTTGCCGGATATCGGAAAATTCTATACATTCAATCAAAATATGTTTTATTGTATACTTGCAATCGCAAGGTATACATTCTGGTTGAATTTCGTTTTTTAAAAGATACTCGTGTGTTATTCTAGCATGACCAATACGATATCTAGACATAACACACTGATATTTCCTGCTTATAAATTTGTTTAAAGGTTTGCATAAAGTTAGTTTAATTTCATGCAATTTATTGTCGTTCTTTTTACTCCAAGCATTTTTCCACATATAAATGGTTTGAATGTTGTGTTAAGGTCCTTAATGATTTTTATGCTGTCAAACAGTTGATAATTATGGATTTCCGTGATTTTGACCACAAACATTCTTGTTGAAGGCTATTCCAGAACATTCAAGAATCTCGTGCTGTCCAAAAGATAATTATATAACAACTTTTTTTTTTAAATTCGTTTGTCACTCTGCTTGTTTCGCATATGTATGAATGTAATAAATCTTATGCCTATTGTATAATAACAAAATTACTCACAAAGAAGTCATGTCGGAAATGTGAGAAAATGTTCCATCCTCAATCCAACCAATATGATTACCAGCAAAGGTTACCTGTCCTGTTAACGGACAATTCTGAAGGTGTACTTTTTTTAGCTGGGGAATTTTATTACCATTAAGATACCTAAAAAATAAAACTGCAATATGTGAAGCATGACATTATACCAAATAACGTAGAAGTCAGCAATAATAGACCTCCATACGGCTTTCGACATGGTGCAAAACCCATACCGCACAGCAAGATATGAAAGGCCTATACATGACAAATGTAAAACAATTCATATGAGAAAACTAACGGCATAATTTATGTACAAAACAATAAACGAAAAACAAATATGATAAACAGCAACAAACGACAACGACGGAATTTAAAGATTCCTGACGTGGGACAGGCAGATAACGAATATAGCGGAGTTAAACATTTTAGCGGGAGCAAACCTCACATTTACCTGGGACAGTGGTGTAACACCACAACATAAGAACAAACTATACAATTAAGTTGAAATTGGCTAAACTCATCAGATCGATAAAAGCATTATAAGGTTATCATAAACATGTGTTTTTTTTTACATGTAGAGCTCTATATTAGGTTAGTTTCTTATTAAAAATTTGCAGTAGTTTTTCATGTTTACTGACAGAATGTAAAAAAAAAGGAGATGTGGTATGATTGCCAATGTGACAGACAGCTATCCACTAAAGTTCAAATGAAGTGAAACGTACGTTTCTTTGAGTTATAGAAGTCAAAATAAAAAAAGTCCCATAGAGATGGGATTGCTTCTTTGCAAGAGATTTTGCAAAATCGTGCAAAGTTTATAGACATAATCAGCACTTTCAGTATTCATGGATTTGTTAAAAGATGCTAAATGTCCAGGGTTAAATATTATATATGCATAATCAGAAACGAAACAAGTTATCCACGTAATTTGGTCTGTGGTGGATAGTTGTCTCATTGGCAATCTTACAAAATTTCCTCAGTTTTATGACATGATTTTATCTTGTACAATACAGAGACTTACTGTAACCTCCTCCAAGAGGCAACCACGCAACCAAGATTTATTAATTTGACATCACTATATGTTCTTTTCCCAAATGACACCTGCTTGATACAATGTAGAGAAGAAAAGCATACCAATTTTGTCGCATTGATTTAGTCTACCGGTAACTGAATTCATGGCTACAGCGCTCGCGGCAAGCATGCTGCCACAAGATCTCAGAGACGGTTTAGTAAAACCCACTGATCATTATTTTGTTAGTTCAAAAGAAACAATGCACTTTATTCATCAATGATAGTTAATCTTTTACGAACTTACTTACATTCTCTTCAGTCATTTTTACCTTTGCCATTTTGGAGGTTTGTTATATAGTCAACTTACAATGTTGTTAGGTTGACACAGTTGGTAAAGACTTCATCTGGTAGATAATCGATCTCGTTGTTCCCGAGATTCAGGTTTGATAAATCTGACAAGAACGTGAACTGATTTTCGTGAATGAACCGGAAACTGTTACCAGACAGATCACTGTAAATATTAACATAATTGTGAAAAATTGTCATGGACTGTAAATGAAGTTGAAACAAAATCAAATCTGAAAGCTTTTGGTAGATTGCATATGGCTACAGAGACCTGCTTATTGAAAGTGTCTCAGAAATGAACTTTGACCTTAAAACATCGAAACATGTTTACTTGTTCATAATAAAATTTATGCTGAATTTGCAGGCATTTTTAAATGATTCCTCTTGGTCATGGAATGTGCTTGTTTTGTTACGACATTCATTTTGTAGTGTGGTATGCAAAATATAGACTTTTGTCTCTCCTGCTAGGAATGTTGTTAAAAGCAAAACATTTAGACACTTACATTTCTGGTGTTTTTAATCTACAATTTTAGTATTTCAGTATGTGCACATGTATGCATGTCGTTTTCGAAATACCGAATACAGATATTAAAATACCAGAATTGTCCATTTTACAGTTGGCTTTTGTTGAGGTTCATATTGTTCAGTCCTTATTTTTCTATGTTGAGTTAAGTTGACTTGTTTGTCTTGTGGCGGTTTTTCGTTATTTACCATGGCGTTGTCAGTTTGTCTTAGACTTATGAGTTTGGATATTCCTTTGATATCTTCTGCCTCTCTTTTACGTCTATACTTTTTGATGGTTGATACCTAAAATGATTGCTGGAGATGAAATGTCCAACTTACAGAGTTCTGAGACGTAATGGAAATGCGTTGTTTTCTATAGCAACAATTCTGTTGTTTTGCATCTTTCTGAAATATACAAGTAAGTTGACACAAATATGTTACAGTATTATCCCCTTGCTGACACTGAAAGTACTCACTCATGGAATTCATAGGACTCCATACCCCGCTTGTCCAGTTCTAAATTCAGTGAATCGAGAAATTTGAAGGATGGAATGGCTGCACTGGTCGGAAAACAGTATGCCTCTTTCCTAGTTTCATAAGATGGCATACAAATGTTCATCAAGGATATGTACTATATATATACGATGTGATAACTAAATAAATTACGATGCTAGTGATTAAGTAACGAAAGTCATCGGAAACGTCGAACTTTATTCGAGACATCTATGGAAACTGTCTGTAATGATTCGATAGACACACAATGTCAATATACATTTTTTATTTGCATACTTGATACAATTTCAATAATAGATGACGTCATGTGATCGATAATAAGCAGAATTACTGGTATCGCACGAAACAATGAAGTATGAATGGAAAGATAGGGTGTACCTCATTTAGAGAACACAACCAATCAAAACAAAGAAAACAAATAAATGAAATTGCAAAAGACACCCGGATGTTCTTTGTTAAACAAGCGTGCAACGATAAGCATACATGATACAGGTTCACCAAAATGTGGCAGATTAAATATTTTTTGTGTTATTAGGGTACTAGGTACTAAAACAAAGTTTTGTAAGGATAATATAAATGGCTAAAAAACATGCAGGGGGAAGAAAATGATGATGACTAGACATCCTGTAGGCATTCTTTATATTATAAGTCGAGTTCAGTTGAGGGATATATGTATTTATATTAACACAACATGGCATGAATGCAAGCACGATCAATTGACAGTTGGCGTTTGAAATCCATTTTTTTAAATATTGCTTTCAATACACGAAAGTTGCTTGATCATTGATATGAACTTACAGGTTTAAAAGTGTTGATATATTTGAAAATGTTTCTGCTTCTATAAATGTTATTTGTGTTCCATACAGTCCCAATGTTTGAATGGCAGGAAGTTTTTCTTGTGTTGTCAGTGCTACTGGAACATACTGCATTAAATAATTACCACCAAGATCTCTGAAATGAAAAGACATATGTTTGTCGGATTCTTTTTAGCAAAACGCGTGGCTCACGTGATTGTGTAGGTTGCTCTAGCATTGGCATATTATTAGTTACACAGTGTGCTAGTGAACTTATACGATATACTATATATGGGGTTATTAAATTCCATATTGGGTGAGAGCGAAGCTTAAAGTTCTCACCCCACATGGAATTAACTGACCCCATATTTATCGTATTAGGTCACTAGCACACTGTGTAACGATTTATCTTACCGACTATCTTCATGTGGCATTTAGACTAGTGGCCTAGCAAAGTGATCAAGTCTTCAATATAAAGAACCTACTTCCATTGGTCTATACAAAAACAAACGCCAACAATAACAATTTGTTAGCTGTTAATGTGTTTTCTTCATTTATTTCAATCGTTTATCATCAACTTCTTCAACTATTGTCTGGGAGAAATGTTTCAGATTTTTCCTCAACGCCGTGATGTTTTTAAATTGAGGTAACACCAATAACATACCGTGTTTTAAAATAAACCACGCCTACTAACCCCGGGCATATCAAATATACAGTGTCTCCACGCGGTCACTTTTAACCAATGATATTCCTAGAAATGTATAGGAGGAAAGATAAATCATCTTAAAAGCATACAACTTATTCTGTATTTATTAATAAATGCACTATGTATGCACTTTTGAAAATCAAATCAACGCAACATATATGAAAATTTCTATAAATCTTAGACGTTACAAATGTTCATACTAGGTAATAAGATGAGAAGACGTATCCAGTTGTGTTTAGCCATTGTTTAGTCTGAAATGATGGTATAATCTCTCAATGGTCTTCGATTTACACTCACGATGGTTGTTTGAATCATTGAAATATTTTATAGATATCTACTCAAAGATTCAATTTCTTTCATAAAAGCACTTGCGCTATTTTTTTATAGTATCAAATAAATTCACAACCATATTAAAGTGTTTAAGAATTCTATCCTTTGATTCTGTGGTTACAGTAAATGGATACTTACAGGTATATCAAACTAGGCAAGCATTTGAAAGCATCCTCTTCAATGTTGTTTTCATGTAGTCTGTTAGTTTGTAGATATAAAGTTTGCAAATTTATAAGTTGACACAAATCAGAGTTATTGATTTGCTCAATCCTATTGTACTCCAAATACCTGTAATAGAGCCAAGTGAATATAGGTATCAATTTTACCTGACCGGACATCGCCTAAATAACTATGTAATATTCGGGCATTATATTCATCATACACAAATAAGAACTCACAACGCACTGTTGTTCAAAATATTTGTAGATTGTATTATTAAATTCATCACAGATACCGGGTTAAAATTGTGTGCGCTTCGTCTACAGGAGACTCATCAGTGACGCTCGAATCAAAAAAGTTTAAAAGGCCAAACAAAGTACGAAGTTAAAGAGCATTGAGAACCAAACATTCCGAAAAGGTAATGATTAGAAATCTCCAAAAATGCATGTACAATTATTGTGTGTAAATCTTTGAACGATGAGACAAAATATATAGATCTGGTTACATTTATGTGGTCATACCATATACACAAGTAAATTGATCATTTACTAGATCGTTCATTGTGATATAAACATAATCTGAAATGTCTTCGATAGAATTCAAAATTTTTTTTTATATTTTTCTTTGTGGTGAATCTATAAGCGTGCAAATATTGCTGTTAATCAGTTTAGTTGACTTTTTTTTTTAGGACATTCTTGCCATGCTAGTTCTACAGTCTGTTTTCATGCTTGTGTATATAAATTTGTAATTGTGTACATCTCTATTGATTATTGTGTTATATGCATTGATTGTTATATGTTTTAATTGTTCATTTTAATGTGTGAAGGCCTCGTGTGAGATTAACAATTGTATGTTAAATGAGTTACCTTCGTTAAATAAAGAATTTATTATTATTATATTATCTAGAAACGTATGTGTGTGAATAAAACTAATATTATATGATTAAAAGTATTTTTTTATTTAGTTGAAGCAGAGCTTACTCACATTGTTCTTATATTGGTTGTATTTCCAAATGGAATAAGATTTTTCTGTCGCTGAAGGAAGGTTGAACGTAGTGTAACACCATACCCTTTCTCATCCAAATCTGTTATATTCTGTATGCTATTATGATCAGCATGTCTGAGTAAGATATTTCAATAAAATGGTTAACAAACTCATTTGCATGTATCTGTAGGCACTTCTAATTTTTTGGGGCCCTTTATAGCTTGCTGTTCGGTGTGAGCCAATGCTCCGTGTTGAAGGCCGTACCTTGACCTTTAAAAATTATTACTATGCTATGAATATGAACCCTCGCTGCTTTGTACTGGACCGACACACCGAGCCGGATGTTTATTGTGCTAGTTCGCAAGGTAACAAGGTTTAAAAAAAAACACGTCACACTACTCGTACACATTATTTTAACTCTAAACCGACCAGTCTTTGCTCTTACTCCTAAATGTTGTTTGCTTAGCGAAGAAGCAGTGCTCATAAAATTGAGAATGGGAACGGGGAATGTATCAAAGAGACACCTCGACCAAAGCGCAGAAAACAGCTCGAGGGCACCAATGGGTCTTACATATTTTCAAGTGTTTAGATTGACCCAGTCTGGATCGAACCTACGACATAACACCTTACATGCAAATCTGTTAACATTATATGTACTACATTTACATTTACAACATGTACTATTTTATAATACAATTAGCAAACGAAATATTCTGCGTATTAAATCTGTTTAAATCATATTAGAGATAAAGAAAAATGCAAAAGTAGCCACAAGTTATGCTGAAGAACATATATTTGAACAATTGATAAAGATTTTTCACAGAAAAAAATCGGTAGGCTATCAGAACCTCTTTCATTTACGTGATTAATTGTTCGAAGATTGACATCCTTAATCTTTTCAGCGTCTCTAATAAAAGTTATTCCACAAAAGCAGTTCGGACATGCCCATTTTTTAAAGTTGATTTTTTTATTTATCAAATATATGAAATGGACAGAGAAGTTGGTGAGTTCAAATAACACAAGTGTTTAGATAAACTTATCGTTTCGTGCTTAAAACTTGGCGGCAAATATACATATTACGCGTTAAAATATATAATTCACCGACCTGGTCAATGCCAAATAAGTATACCTTTACTTAAACATTGAACTAAAAACTCTGAGCAAACTAGTCACCGCTCTTACTTCTAAATGTTGCTTGTTTAATTAGTGATTTGTTGATAGAGACGCAACATATATGAATCTAAATTAAAGTTCCCCACAAAATTGATCGAACTCATAACCTCTCGCATTTGAAGCTAGTACGCTACTACCAAACAATATAGGTAGTTGTACGTTTGAAGATTAACATTCAATATATATACATACAGATCAGTAAGTAATGGAAACTCTCCTTCTGTAAACACTTGATGTGGCAAATGTGTCAGGGCATTGTCACTGATAAATCTACAAGTTATTAAACAACAACACATCTTTTATAATACAAAAAAATCAAAAACCAATGAAATTTTGTGTCCAATTGGACGCAAATTCTGGTTTTTTTTTAACTGAAATTGACTCCTCCTACGACTTTAACTGACCATTTAAAAGCCAAATGGCCATTGACGTAGTTTTTAAAATATGCAACTGAAAAATCTTCGGTTTATCAAAGCTCAATGTAAATAGATTATACACTTATAGTCTTCCATTTGCAATGCAACTTCGAAAACGTTTCTATTGTGGGTAAGATGTTCTACGTGAAATTAAACACAATAGAAATTCTATTTGAACACTAATTAGAGACAATATAAAATCATTTAATCTTACACTCGGAATTGATAAACGCATAGCTTATCGGTAATCCGATAATTAAATATCAATGGTACTTTTAGACGGCATATGGAAAGGATAAAAACTTAAGTATGAACGTTTCTGTCTGTGGCTAAAATATCTTACACTCTTATAAAAAAATTTGAATTTTGAATTTAAATATGGGACAACGAAAACTTTGATTTTGACTCTACAAAACAATCAATGCAAACGAAATGTATGAACAATTTCTTGATCACAAGTTTATTAAATTTCAAATACAAGATTTAAAAACAATTAAATATTTTTCATAAGCATTTAAGCAATTGATGTTGTGCTTTTGGACATTATTCTGATGTAAGAGTGAATTTTTATGCAAAAAGCTAAGTTTTCCATATCTCTTATACTATTTTAGAATTAAATGCTTCTTTTTGTAAATTTATTGGGGTGTAAAAGCGTTGACCGAGTACATTTTGTATGAAGCGCGCAAGCCTATAAAATTACTTAAAGAAGCATTCAATACTTTTTTGCTAGGTCATGAAAACACGATTTCTGTCAAGTTTTCTTTTATTTATCTGTGCACTTTATTGTGGAAGCTCGTGTCATCATGAATGTTACATTTCATTTTGAAATGAAAGTTAATTTCAGAATGACGCGAGATTGCTGTTAGCCAATCAAAACAACGTATTATAATGAAACATACATGTAATGTAATTATCAGAATATGAATAAAAACAAACAATAATATCAACATTACCATGTACTGGAATCTAACTCCAGAATACACCTTTAGTCTATATACTTACAAATTTTTCAAGGATTTACCAATGTTGATCATGGAATTAAACAGAATCGTTGTCATATCTGGATCTTGTGAGTGAAGCCTTAATTCAACCAAGTTCTCCAAATCAATTAAAGCTTCGGTGTTGAAAACTTCAAATTTATTACCATGTAAATCTCTACAAGAAACAGAAAATTGTATTTGTTTATAATATATGTTTAGTTTCGATATGAATGTTGCTGTTGAAATATCAATTACATTTTTCTGGTCTCCCACCTAGCCAATAAAGCCGTTGAGGACTGAACTGTCAACAACATTTTGTATCAATCGTTCAATAATTAGTATTTATCTTTTTCACTGATACGGCTGAAAATTTTAATAACTGGGTAACAGTGAACTAACATTGGCCAGATAATTGTACAAAAATGTATTATATCAAGGTTAAACGTCCCTTTTTCTGTTAAATGTGCTTTTTTAACTGCATACATAATGCTTAAAACAAACAAATTCTAACACAACTTTTTAAATAATACTTACAAATGGGCTAAGAGAGAAACATTTTCAAAAGTCCCACGTGGTAAGAATGAGAGATAATTGGTATGCAGTTCTCTGAAATAATAAATGAAAAATTTATTACATTTTGTACTTGATTTATTTTGTGTTACAAACTATCTAATCCAGACTTCAGATGATGTAAAGCTAGACATTGTATAGACACATGTCTGTTATTTTAAAACTGCATACTTAATTTTATACCAGTAGCTATAAAAATAAAAAAAATATGGTTTGATTATCAATGAGGCGACTATCCACAAGATCATGGACGAGGACCGTAAGGCCTTCAACAATGAGAAAAACTCCTACCGTATAGAAAACTATAAAGAACCTCGGCATGATGATATGTGGAACAATTCAAAAGAATGAACAACAGGCCTGATTTATGCGTAATACAATAGACGGAAAACAAATATGGTCCACAGAAACAAACGCAGCAACTAGATATAGGATCATGACTTGGGACAGACACATACAGAATGCGGCGGGGTAAAACATGTTTGCAAGCGATCAATCCTCTCCCTAACCTGTGACAGTGGTGTAACAGTATAACAAAGACTCGACGCATTATATCGGCATGAATCACAACAAACAATTTAACAAAAACACAAAGTACAGATCAAAGAGTACTCGCAGTTACTAATGGCTAGTTCAAAGCCAATTGCAACTTATGAATAAACAATGTTTTCTCAAACTAAAATATCAAACAGTTTATATTCAAAGGATTTAGTGTTAAGACTTCATAAACGAACACCACATTAATTCTCGAATGCGCGTATCTGAGTGTCGTTCGGTTTTAATTTGACTGGGAATTGCGATATTCCGTTGCATACAATCTAATTACAATCTTTTTATAGATAGTCAATGGTGTTTAACGTCCCACAACGACACCTTATATTAAATGCTCGGACAACTTTATTGATAAGGAAGAATTTTCAGAATTTTTGTATTCCTGTCTTTCATTTTTGCTTATGTGCTTTATCTATATGCCATTTTGTTTTTCTTTATTAAAATATTTGTTTGTTTTTATAGTGATTAAGATTATAACACAATGTTGACTGCTGTACCCCTATTTTTGAAATTCTTACCTATTATGTCTGTTTGTTTTGTTCACACAATGTCGTCAAAATAATGGAATTTTATGCGACTTTCCTACAAGTGAGAGGTTTAGCTAGCTATAAAACCAGGTTTAATCTACCATTTTCTACACAAAAAAATGCCTGTACCAAGTCAGGAATATAACAGTTGTTTTCCATTCGTTTGATGTGTTTGAGCTTTTGATTTTTACATTTGATAAGGGACTTTCCGTTTTGAATTTTCCTTAGAGTTCGGTATTTTTGTTATTTTACTTTTCAATGGTTTTTTTGAAAGTAATCGATGTTTTCTCTATAAATATTTACATTATTTTTAAGTTGTTTAGTTGTCTGAAGGCACCAGGCTGTACATAATCTATCAAGTTTGTACTCAGGTTCCTGCATAGAAAAAAAAAGAATGATAGATGTAAGAAAGCAGAGACAATTCATCTTTTGTGGCCCCCACCACACAAATGATAAACAGTCGGTTTATTAGAAGCAATCAGATAATAACAGTATACAAATATTGAAACAAAACTGTTCAATATGTGAAGATGTTTTCAGTGCTATCAGTTTGATCGATCTTTTAGTTGATGATTTCTTTAATCTTAATAAAAAATATGCATGTTAAGCAAATGAATATCAATTATACATGTGTAAACTTTTTCAGGGTTGAAAAAAATCTCTATGAAAAGTCTGTAACTGTTTGAAAATTGAGTTTATATAAGAACCTTACAAAGCAGACCAAAATTCATCTTTTATTTCGTATTTGAATGTTCCAAGACCAACCAAAGTCTTATACATGTACATGTATACGTGAACTTGTATAAAGTTGATTTCTATCCGACGCAGCTCATGTGTATTTGTACGTTACATGTCTTGATCAAAATGGTCTTGTCCTGATATGCACATACTATTTGGAACTAAAGGGAACATGCAAATCAACCCACCCATTGAATATTTTGAATAATTTTTTTCATGGAGCTTCTTTTGAAAAAAGATGGCATTCAAATGAAATATTATAATAAATATGAATTTCAGCGTCAGTCAATCTTCAAATATTTCGAATAGCATTTTGATGAGAAGGATTGTTTTAGTTTTAGAAAAAAAATCATTTCTGAAACACAAATGACACTCACACGTGTACAAATGTATCAGTTTTAAAAGGTGAAAGATGCTTCACAGAAATCTTCTTCATTAAGTTACCTTCCAAACCTCTGAAAATAGAAGAAAGCATTTAGATAGATATAACTTTTCTTAACGGCGCGCGAAGTTAATAATGAAAACCATTTGTCCATTAATAACTGATACCACAATACGAATGAATTGAATTTCTTCATCAAAATTTGCTTATTTGAGTGAAAATCTGGACGATTATTTGCAGTCGCTTGAGATTCTGCATAAATGTATACACTCTGAAAAAAATTCGCTTGAATTAAAAACTTGAATCATGATAGTACGGAAGTACCGACTGCACAGATTATTAATTTTGTGCGTTTTCTGCTTTAATGATACCCCCGAGGACTAACAGTCCACTGGCAGTGGTATCAACCCACTGCTAGTAAATGAAAATAACAATTTATTGATTTCTTGCGTGTGACGCAATTTTCTTCACTTATCTTTATCATGTAGTAATAATTGATTCATTGTATTCCCAGCGGCACAAAAAGGTATATGGGGGAATTAAACAAGAAATAAATTATATGCAATCACTATGATTAGTGTGCTGTTCAAAGGATGCTGGAGGGATTTTTTTTTGTTTTTGGAGTGTGAAATTTTCTCAACACGAGTTAACCATTTGACACATACCGCACAATCGCAGACGCACCTTGTGGGACGTCGTACCCTTAGTCAGAAAAAATGTGTTTAAGTTTGAAACCTCAAGGTTCCCTTGGGAGATTTAGGAATGACACTTTCGGCGTCCAATAACTTCGTAATAGACCAATATATATACATATGTGTGTTGGGTATATTACTATGCGGTATTCCTGTTAAGTTAATAGCATTATCAGCACAATGTACAAAGAGTAGCCTGCTGCTTTGTGACAACGGGAAGAACATTCATGATTTCACATAAGATACATACGTGATTGCTAATATAGTTCATTAAAGTTGCCAAAAGCTTGTATTTGCTTATATGACAATATAATATAATATTGTAATAGCACAACATATATATATGTAATATAAAAATAAGGAGATGAGGTATGATTGCCAATGAGACAACTATCCACCAAAGATCAAATGAAGTGGACGTAAGCAATTGAAGGCAACTGTACGACCTTCAACAATGAGTAAGTTTATATATGAGTGAACGATTTTCTAGTAAATGCATCGAAAAATAAAATGACGTTAAAAAATAGAAAATGTAATTCAAAGACTCACAAGTACATGAGATTAGGTAAACTTCCAAATCCTGACAGTGGGAAATTGGTGAGATTATTATATCCAAGACTCCTGCAAAAACGTTGAAACAATATTTGTGTTCATATATACATGATATTATAACATTTGAGGTTGATGTTCGTTTGATTGTTTGTTTGTTTGTTGGTGTTTTACGCCATTTTGAAAGACCTTGGCAATATTATGGCGGTAAGTGTTTTTTTATGGAAGGAGCCGGAGTACCCGGAAAGAACCACCGACCTATGGCAGGAAAACTATCAATTTTTGTCCGTTAAGATCGGAGTCGAACATGTCTCGCTAGAGAGATGTTAGAACCTTTTATCTCAGTGTTGACAGATACTTGATCAATGCACACGAACTACGACAGCCATTTTGGCTACAGAGATCCCTTCAGATTGAAAATTACGAAAGAAATGTTATTGTCTATAAAGTTAATTCATAGCTTACAAGTTTCTATGTGTACATCGTCATAAACATGCAGGTGATATTTACCACTGGACATAACGTAAACAACAAACAATCATCTATGTGTACATTTAGTTTACATAATGATATCGAGTAATTAATTAACCTTGATCAAGTTTCAAAATTCTTTTTATTGGTGGAGGTTATGCTACTTATCTTTTAACCCCATGAAAGATGTTAAATGCAAGTCTATTTTACACCTTTTATAATAGTTCATCGTTTTTGTTTCAACAATGTTTTTCTTTAATTTTATTTTTTGTTTTTTTTCCATTGGTTTTCTTTTTACATATTGTATATTTTTAGCAAATCCATCATGGTGTGCATTTCTCGTTGGTGACTTATCAAGAAGATTGAATTGTCTTGCATGTTTTGTTTAAATGTTATCTACGAATTATATTTAGAGTATTGCCAATAACAATTTCAATATCTCTATCTTCGATTTTCTTTTGTTGTCATGATTTTGTCGATCTCTCTTTGACTTAGGGAGCAACCAGTTAACTTCAAAAAGGAGGGGGGTATGTTTTTTTGTCTGAGTCAGAAACATTTTTCTTTAGTTTTTCGACGCTATCAATCAAATTATTTTTTTTCAAAATTTAACACTATAAGGTATGGGGGAAATCTGGATTCAGAATATTTTTTTTTTTGTCATCTGCTTGACCACAATATTTTTTTTCATCAAATTGGGGATCAGAATATTTTTTTAGGAAAAAACCTTATCCCCCTACCCCCTTGAAGTTAAATGGTCGTTCCCTTATGAGTATTGATTCTCCCTTCGGTAACTCCCGCTTTTTTTGAAAGACTACGTTAACGAAAAGTTCGTTTGAAAGAACACTATCGTAATAACAGAAAATCAGTCAATGGCACTGGAGAGCTATACTGGTTAGCCATGACAACTTAATAGCTAAACTTACACAAGACGCAGATTAGTACCATTGATAAATCCATCCGGGAACCAGTGGAACTGGTTATGAGTCAAAGCTCTGGAAAAATATATACGTTAAAAATAGGGTTTTTATTGTAAAAGTTGACGGGACCATACAACCATCAACTATTTATTCAAAGTGTTTTTAAAAGTGTTTTCTGGATGCTTGGCTCTCTCTCAATACTATGGTAACAGTCATCATCAGAGTTAACAAAACCATTCCGACCAGACGCTGCTACAAATTCATAAAACCTTCACAGATAAATGGCAGAGGAAAACGAAACTCGTTCACAATGGGTAAAACGACGCTTTGCTCGCTCTCGCCCAATATGGAAATTACTGACCCCGTATATACCGTATAAGGTCACTAGTAAACTGTGTAAATAATAGAATTATTTCATCCCGCAGTACTCACCCCGCGTTTGATGAATCAAAGTCTACCACCTGCAGCTGCATGTTTTCCAATACCCCTCCTATCCATTGCAAGGATTCAACAAAAATAATTATTCGCGGACTTTCTGGTTTTGACGTGATAATGGTGCACCCCATTCATTCCTTTTTTAACCCTTGCTTGTATAAGTGTATGCCAAGAACGGTTTGGAATCAAATTATAATGACACATTGTCTTTTTATTTACAAATAAAAAATATACAGCGTTTAAAAAATTGATAGTGCGTGATTGCACTTTCGATTGAACATGTTTTGAATTATATTGTGCATCACGTTCAACGGAAAGTGCAATCGCAAACTACCAATTTTTTAAACGCTGTATACTTTTGTTTTCCTTAACAAAAGCCAATGTGCCATAATGATTTGATACCAAACTGTTCTTTCGAATCGTATTAAGCATCATACTCGTCCTGAACATGCATGACACATTTGCCACCGCACGTTACGCAACAAACAATCAATCGATCATATTGTGCATCATTATCGCTGGTATTGTTTTGTGTTTGTAAAATTAAGGATGAATAACAATGTTAGTTTAAATGCGGTTGTTGTTTTGAGGCGGAGAAACCATTACTATTTTTTTTATGTATGGTACTTTTAACCGCAGTGTATTGTTATGAGAAGGGAGGATGTGAATACTTACAAATATTGTAGGGAGGATGGTAGATTTCCTGTATATGTTGAAATAATACTGATGTCATTGTTTATCAGGTTTCTGAAAGTTGTATCAATAATATAATTAATTTCTGAAAATGAAACGAAACTTTTCAGTAAGTCTCTTTACACGTATAATACATGTATAAATCAAAAGCAAAAAAATGTATGGATTCACACTGAGACTACTATATATACTACTGTTAACCAATAGAATAAAACACGCCCACTAACCCTATATTTAATATACAGGGTCTCCACGTGTTCACTTTTAATATATGAATCAGGGATAGCAAAATCTCGAAATTAATTCCCGCTAACAAGATTTGCCCCAAACTCCGCAAAATAACCATGCTACAGAAAAATCTCTGATTTAGCATTTTACGAAAGTAGAAAGGGGAATAAAGTGAAAATTAAAAAGGAATGGAGAAATCCATTCTCTGTCCGCTGCTTCTAATATTGCAGTCAATAATAATAAATAAATCAGTAATTTATCACTAATCAACACTTGTCATAACAAAAAAACTGAATTTAGTAAAAACGAACACTATGCTCCTGTTGTTAGTCTAGGCAGTTATCATCCATGATGTATTATCTATAATTACTTGAAACTCATAGTATCTTCTTTGACTGCTTCATTTTATTAATGTTGAAAAACATATCGTTGAAAAAGGAACAGACTACTTACAGAATGGTTAAAGGTGAAAGTTCAACATATGGCATTGTGGTAATACCGCAATTCTGTATAGTGCTGTAATTGAACGATGGAATTATCAGTACAAAGGGTTTAAACAAACCATTGAAATTGTAATTGTTGTACCTAACTCAGATTAGCATTATTCTAAAAACATCTTTATGTTACAGAAAAAATTGTCCTGGGAAGTAACGGAGCGCTGGTGCTTAGGGACGCCCATCATTTCCCAAGAATCGACTTTATTTTAACTTTCACTAACATAAACTACACAATGAATATTAAAAATTAATCAAACATATTGAATAACATTTTTTTCATTTTGTAATGGTTTCTTTCAATTTTTCAGTGTTTTACCCAATAATCCGCAGGCAGAATTTATTAAAAGTTTTTTAAAAGAAGTCGTTATTTCAGAATACAATAGACTTTGTATATTTCGTTGTTTGTAAATAGAAACAACCAAACGTCACGGCTTAATATCCGCTAACGTGTGTGACTGTTATCTTTGCTTGTCACTTAAAATTTATTACCCAGATTGCCGTATTTACAACTTACAGTGAGTTTAAATTGGTAAGACTAGTGAAGGCATCCTCTGCTATACCAAAGGGTGTACAGTCCTGAATTGTTCTGAAATAGATGATTCAAGCACAGTTTACAAACATAGAGTATAAACATTCAGTATGTCATTAATTTAAAAACTATTGGATAGTCCTTGCAAATATTTCCCTTAAACATCTGAATACACAAGTTGATATGTTTATAGGGGGAGGGTTGAGATCTCACAAAACATGTTTAACCCCGCCGCATTCTTGCGCCTGTCCCAAGTCAGGAGCCTTTGGCCTTTGTTAGTTTAGTATGTTTTTTAATTTTAGTTCATTTATATGTTTTGGAGTTTAGTGTGACGTCCATTTTCACTGAACTAGCACACAATTTTATTTAGGGGCCAGCTAAGGATCACCTCCGGATGCGGGATTTTCTCGCTGCATTGAAGACCCATTGGTGGCCTTCGGCTGTTGTCTGCTCTTTGGTCGGATTGTTGTCTCTTTGACATATTCCCCATTTCCATTCTCAATTGTATTATTCTTTCGAATTACGGGTGTATATGATAAAGTATCAGAATTAAATGAAATCCGTGTCAATATCCCTTGTAATATTTTTAGTCTTCAGATATGTATTTTTCTGTTCTCTTTTAATTATTAGTTAAAATGTATTTTTCTTCTTGCATTTTTATGCTTCTTAGGTTGTTAATACGCTTTTATACCATTTCGTGTATACCCAACATTGTATGTTGTTTAAACTGGTTTTCTACAAAATGGTTTACTGAGGCATATTCTTGTATTTCATTTTCTTTCCCAAACAAAATATGATTGTAGAATAACTCGTTTATCAACTACATTTCCGTTATGATTCTTTTCTGTTAGGATTTCAGACACTAATGTTGTGTAACAAAAGTAAATTATAAGTAACTATGACCTTGGTCATAGATGTAGTGACCTAAAAAACTAAAGGGACCTTCTTCTCATTATCTGTGACCATGTTTCCTTAATAAGGTTACAATCTGATAAAAAAATATTTCATCATTTAGCATCCGGAATAACTTTCCTGCAGAAAATTCGCTCTTCTTCTAGTTTCTATGATTTTGACCTTGGACGTAGTGACCAGATTTCAAAAGAGATCTTCTTATTATATGTGACAATACATTCAAGAAAGGTTGCAATCGAACATAAGGTATTTGATTTAGAATCCGGAAACCATTTTGCTGCGCAAATTTCGGTCTTTATTTTAGAAACAATGACCTTGACCTTAGATCTGGTGACCACATAATCAACAGGGATCGTTCTCTCCTTATATGGACCATATCATCAAAATAAGATTGCATTCCAATATAAAGAATTTGAGTTAGCATCCAGAACTTGACTGACTGACTGACTGTCAGACGGACGGACGGACTGAATGATGAACTGACTGACTGACGGCCTGACTGAATGACGAATTGACGGACGGGTCAAAAAATAAATATTCCCGTACCGTATAGTATGACGATGAGGATGACAAGCTATGGTAATAAGTGTACATTTTAATTGCATCTACTTACATCGATGTTGTTGATGCAGCAAATGTTGTATTTGTAATATTTGGAAACGAATAGGACACTATCTGCCTGTAAAAAAAAAGTCTGCATTGAAAGTTTATCATCAGATCAAAGACAAGTGCGTGTTTAAGTACATTAACTTTTCTCCAAGTATTCTTTCCCTTAGTCAGATAGAGTTATACTCGTGATTCTGAAGAAAACAACTTTCAGCAGTTATGCTTGAGGAGACCTCCTCTGATTGAGTAACATGTCAGTAATATTGATAAAGGTGCTCTATTAAATACCATTCAGTGGCGTAGCTACGCCATTTTTAAGTGTACGTCCGAACCTCATCGAGGGGTTTGATGTCCCCTAAGCTGATCCAGGGCAGAAGACCTCATAGAAGTTCACGCGTTATTGAGAAAGAGATACCAATAATTGTCATGAAAAAACTCATCAAGAGCAACACATTTGGTCGGTTAAGAACACAACTTTACGACAAAAGAGATGAATTCAGCCTCCAATAGTGAACTTTTCTTTTCTATGTAACACCATTCCAGCAGTATCTGCATATGGAGTTTATACCTCCCAGTTGATAAGATATTCCAGAGCTAGCATTTCCTATCACCATTTCCTTGATAGATGGTTGCTGCTTACAAGGAAGCTTCTGAACCGTGAAAATTTTACGGTCGACCTCACGAGTAGGTTTTCCGTAATGGAATATGTTTCACAGATTGCTAACGACGACGGATATGTTCCAGTTGTTGATATTACCACAATCCCGACCTCTTGTCCCCGAATGTTACCTATGAATGAGACTTATCACTGGGTTTGTACTTACACATGCAACACGACGGGTGCCACACATTGAACAGAATTTGCTTACCCTTCCAGAGCACCTGATATCACCTCAAGTTTTTGTTGGTTGGTTTCTGTGTTGCTCAGTCTTTCTTTTTATGTGTGTTTTGTATACTGTTGTTTGCCTTTTCGTTGTTGTTTGTTTTTTGCGATGGTATTGGCAGTTTGTTTTCAACTGCTGAGTTTGAATATCCCTTTGGTATCTTTCGCCTCTCTTTAAGAGTCTATTTTTTATGTTAAATTTATTCAGTCATGTGTTATTGTGTTGATCTGGAATCTTATGGTCATGTTTTAAGAGAAAAATGTCCAAACCAGTTGCTTAAAAATATGTTTAAAAGGAGATGTGGGATAAACAATCAATCGACAGAAAATCAAAACTTAATAGAGATAGTAAAAAATCAAGTCTCCATTTCAATGTTGTCGTTCTATTTATTTTTTGACCTTATCTAATTTACTCACATTTTTACACTCAAATTTTATTAATGGACACATGTCCTAATTAATTTTCAAAGATGGTCAGGTGTAACGAAAAAAAATAAAAATTGAACTGTTACAGTGACTTAAAAATGCAAGTCACATCGTATCTCAGCAGCTAATGAATTGCTTTAAACAATTGTAAACTGAGTAGAATTCACAGTGGATTAAGATTTTGACAGAAAATGAACAAATAAATAATATAAAATATGAAAACAACACATTATTAATTTCATGCATCCGAAGCGCTTTTATGGATTTACTAGTACCTTCATCAGCAACACTCAAAGCCGAATATCTTAAAGCCGAGGATGTATAAGAACCGAAACAGTTGCAGAGCTATATGACCAAATAGTAATATGATACCATTTGATTTAAAAGTAAACTTCGCCATTTTGTCTTTTATCACTCAATTACAAGTCATTGAAGAAAAAATTACAAGGCTCGTGTGCTTTTAATCAGTTCTTTTAATTCATTTGGGTTTAACTAATCTTTTCCTCCAATTTTATGTGCACGCCCGGGCGTTTTGACGTAAACATAGCTACGCGCATGCCATTTCACGTAATCTTGAGTAAATGTATCATCTCTCGAGAGAGCAAGACTTTACTTTGAAGTTCTATCTCTGCCATGGTGTTGTCCTTTTGTCATCGACTTACGATCATGAGTTTGAATATCCCTTTGGTATGGTCCGCCTCTTTTGCAGGTATATGATGTCTATGTTATTCCATCAATAGAGCAGGTTCCCTCAAGCTTAACTGATGAAAGTTTTTTTTCTTCAGAATCACGAGTATGGCATAGTTACGGAAATTATTATCACGCGATTTTTCAAAGCCACAAGTCTGTGCTGCTGCCGTTTTACTATCAGTCCTCTACTGTGACATCCGCTTACCAGCTAGTGCGTCAGTCTTGACACGATGCACAAGTCGTGTTAGTTTTTTCCCGTAAACCTATGTTCATGATTAATGTGACTGTACTAAAACTTTAGCGTTAAAACAGGAATGTTTGTTGGGTTTGTGTTGCTCAATCTATTTTTTTTTTCTATGAAGAGTTTTGTGGACTCTTGTTTGTCTATTGGCTTTTACTTTTGGTCATAGTGTGCAGTCTCTTTTCGACTCAGGGATTTTGATTGTTTCGGTCCGTGGTTTTCCTTTTTTTGTAACTCCCTCAGACAAATTTTATCTCGGACGGTAATAGCTGTTCTGTTAAGGCAATTTTGTTTTTCATGGTCTCCAATCGTTTATTAGTGTGTGCTCTCAAAACTTCAATTTTTTAAGGTCGGACAGACGACCATTTTATGAAAATATACATTGTACACGCATGAGTGGCAACGGGATGCACAAAAAACGGGTGAAAATTACTTTCGGTTTTCGTGAAAATTTTGCTTTGTGCGCTCCCTGTTCACTTATGAGAATGTTAACTCTGGACGATCTAGATTTATTCAGTATGAACACCAGTTCTGCTTTTTTTTATATTGACCTTAAGATGTCATTCGGTTGTTTATGTTGACGGGTTGTTGTTTCATTGACGCATACAGTTCTAGCTTTTGATTTAAAGGGTTTATTCTTACTATGAAACTTTTCTTATACCTATTCAGTATTGTATACAATTAAAAAAAGGACAAACAAATACACAGTTATAGTTTCTGTTCATTCGTTTAAATATTATTTTCTATGTAAATCTTTCTACGAAAGCCTTGGTACTCTGCATACTTTTTTTTTCTTTTGTGAGAAAAAAAACCAATCCTTTCACATTGGTGACGGAAAATTTACAGTACGAAAAACATAAATTGCAGTTAAATCTGGTATGATTCACTTTGAATTTAATATGATAAAATCGTCTATACATACAAAAATAAGACATTTAATGTTTTTATCATAACAAATGACAGTAATCAAAATTATGGCAGTTATTGAATAAGAATAAGACCTGTCTTATTAATATTTAATACCCAAGAGAGATGAAGCTAATGCAATCTTTAATTGACACAATAATTGACTCTTCCGAGGATTAATTAACCTTTGATTCTGTATGCCATATTATGTTTCAAATATATATATTTATTTTTCAATTCGCATTTATTCGTGAATAAACGGAAAATTGAAGTATTTGTCAACAAATTGGTGCAGCTATTTAGTGTATTTTTCTAGTGTCAAAGACCTATACTTAACAATATATATCTATAGGGTTTTAGTTTCCTGTTGACAAATATTTAAGGATGTACTTAGGTGAAATTAAAAAAATCTAGAATTTAAAATTGATACCATCAGTCAGAAGAGCATTAGTTAAGGAAAAAAATAAGCTAAAAGTATTGATAGGTTATCGAGCTCCTTATCGAGATATCTAATTTTTTTTAAATGGCGGGAAAAGGCTGACGTTATATTTGCATTGGTATTATATGGGTCTCAAATCGAAAGAAAAGAATTCTAGAATCTGCTTAAATTTTGGTAAATGACCTTTTATTAGCTATTGAAGTCTTATATGAAAAGAAAAATGGGTGTTATGGGGCAAAATATTTTACCCTGTATCGAAGGAAAAAAAGCAAGGAGTCCGAACAGCGGACAAAAATTCCTAAACCTGACCTACATGTAAGTACATCCTTAAATTCTTCTTTTCGTATTATAATTTCCTTATATTAATCGTAAGACATTAGAATTCTTTTTTGGTATATTAAAAATAGGATTGGCAATATTCAATTGTAAATATAACTTTTGAAATAACATGACATATTTGCAAAACAAAAACAAAATTTTTTGGTGTGATTTATAGAGCGCTAGCGATTATTTTTTACAATAGCACTATAAATCTAAATAAACAGAATCTTATTGAAATGATTTGAATTAATATGGTTTTTAACCTGTAAGAAAGGTCATTCCTATTTCAACGTTTTCTCTCTCTAAAACTTAACATGGTGGTCTTAAGATGGTCTTTAGTAATCAATTTTAGTACAAAATCAAAATAGTTTGTCCGTCAAACGATATTAACAATCTAAAGAATTTGTAAGATAAAACTTTTTTATTTGAATTAAAGCGATTTAATAAAAGGAAGTGATAACCACAAAAGAATAAAAGTTGGATTCTCAACTATCTGCTAATGTATATGGTAATAAAATCTATCCTTTAATCTTATTTTTACATATTTTATATATGGACATGTTTGATAATGATCCAATAAAACGGAAAAAAAAACGAATGGTTGGGGACAGAAAAATAAAAATAAAATTAATTAACATGTAAATTTTAAACATACTTTTTAATACAGATTTATGTTTATGAATCATATTTTCAAAAGATATATAATTATATTCTGACGTCCTTTGACATTCATTTATAATGAAGAATATTTTTTTTTTGTTAGGAGTAAAATAAAATTTTTTTTTGAAAAAATACAAGGTCATGTTAATAATATGTTTGTTAATAGAAAAACAACGTTAAAATAAATATGTATTTGAAGTTCAATTTTCTATTTTGTAGATATAATAAGAATACATACTGATGTCCTTTGTCATTCTTTTATACCAGATAGTGTTTTCTTTCTTTCATTGATTGTTAGATGCAAAATAAAACCATTGGATAAATAAACCGCAAGGTCATTTTTTTTTTATATTTGAGAATGATAAATATATGTATTTAAAGTTTGAATTTCAAAATGGAACGCCCGTTATAAAAGTACTAATGTACCCAGAGAGAGAGAGAGAGAGAGAGAGAGAGAGAGAGAGAGAGAGAGAGAGAGAGAGAGTAAATAAAAGGCAGATGTGCTTCCTGTACGATCCGCTTCAATACTGATGTATTAAGGCATGTGAGATCAGATATCGAGATACCGAGAGACAAATAATTGATAATATGACAACACAAAATTCACAAAAATAAAATAACAAGCACTTATTGTAAAATAAATAATATCTTATACGTGTTTTTCATGTCATGAAGATTTTTTGGTCCTTTGAGTACGAAACTATAGTTTTACTTTTAGAGCTTTACATTGATATTGAGATGTATGTGAGCAAAGGCCAACAGAAAAATATACTTTGATACAAGATGTGTATTCGAAGATGTTCATTTACGTATATCTATAAAAGAAATACGCGGGAAATGGCCATTTCAATGGCCTAATAATGGCTCTTATCATACCTCCTGCTTTGTTAATTAAAATTAAAATAACAATCCTAATTTGAATGACTATAGTTCTTACACTCTTGTCATAATTGATCTTTAAGGAGATCTTAGTACATGTACTTACACTATACCGTCACATGCTTGTAATAACTGATCTTTAGGAAGAACTGTACAGTCACAACCAGAACAAGTTCGAGAGAATGGATAGTCTTTCATGTATTCATCTTGATTATCTGACCACATTCCGTTGGCTGTATCATCTGGCACATGAATAAAGAAATAAAAAAAATTATTGTTTTAGATTTTTAAGAGGTTAAATACACACAGTGGCGAATCAAGTTTTTCAAAAAGGGGAGAAGCGGAGGGTATCCCCGAAAATTGGGATCGTTAGTAAATTAAAAATCGTAAAAATTGTACTGCAAAGCACAAACCCCTGGATATTTGCTGACATCACTGAAAGTTCACGCATAACTAGGTATAAAATACGACTGTCACAATAATAAACCCTGCCACATTCATTTTTCGCCTGTCCCAAGTCGGGAACCTGTCGTTGGTTGCTGTCTGTCATTTGTTTTTCGTGTTTAGTTTAAAACAATCTGTTTTTTTTTTCTTTATTTCACTCGGAGCCTTTTATAGCTTACAATACGGTATAGGTTTTGATGATTTTTGAAGGCCGTACGGTAACCTATATTTACTATATGCAACATCCAAGTCATTTGGTCTTTGGTGCATGGATAGCAGTCCCATTGGCAATCACATATCCTTATTTCTTTTTTTATACTTGTCTATTTGGCTCTGTCGTGATAACAACATGACTTTTTGCATAATTTCTGCCAGTCAATGAGTAGAAATAAACTCTTTACTCTGAGTGTAGGAACGATTTGTGAATTCTCTGTGTACTTAAAACAAATAATGAATTTTCAATAGTGCAACTTTACGGAGCCCTGTTGGCTTCATACAGATAAAGAGTTGTAGTTTTCTTTTAAATTCAGACGCTTAAGATATAAAGTCAAGTGCTTGGGATCTAAAGTCTAGCGCTGGAGATGTCAAGACCAGTGCTGTATATGTAAAATTCAACGCCGAAGAGGTAAACTCCAGCGCTGCAAATGTTAATATATAAAATTTCTAGCGTTGTAGATATCAAGTCAAGCAGTGTGGATGTAAAGTCAATCGCTGTTGATTTAAAATGTAAATCAAGCAATGGCGATGTAACGTCCATCGCTGTAGATGCAAAGTCCAGCATTGGTGATGGTGATTAAATCCTTAGCGCTATACTTTATTTCCACAGCGCTGGAGTTTAGTTCTTCAGATGGTCTTGGATGTTTTGGTTAGACCATTTTGTTTTTCGTACCCAAGGACACAATACAGTTATATGATTATTTGGTATCTAATTGGTCTTGAGGGTGTCTTGATGATGAGAAGATCGACAAAATCATCACTAATTACAAAAAAATAATAATAAAAAAACCTTATTTGTGACACCAGACAACTACTGACGAGGTTTCTGACTTTGGACATGTTCATACATATACTGTTTACTCTTATGTTATAAAAATAAAATGACAGAAAATAAATAAATATATATAAACATAATATATCAACAGATGATATAAACACGTAAATGTACTGTTAATAAAAAAATGTTTTGTGTGTAGTCAAGTTACATTTCATAAACATGCTCAAATTAAAAAGTCTAGCCCAATTCAAATATAATTATATTGACTTTCCCATATAGTATCCCATTTAAATAATAAAAAAGATATTTTACGTAATTTTAATAGCATTTTAATAATAAGCACTAAAAACCTTTAAAACTCCTTTGAAATGATTTTTATAAAATGTGATGAATTGAACGTAATGTCTTGTTGAGGTATTGATTTGTTTAAATATAAAAGAATAACGGTTTAGGATACCTGAGACTGTGTTATAAGTATTTAAATAGTTTCAAGATGTTTCAATTTCAAATTAGAGGATTGGTTATCTTTAAAATTATAAACATGCATGTATTATAACTACCTTATAAATTGCATTTATTCGTGCATACAATACTGTTGAAATATTTTAGAAATTGAAAAGCATACGAAAGTATTGTGTGTACTGTTATCCTTGGTCCACCTATCAACAAGAACAAGTTGCTTTTAAAAAAAAAGACAATACGTGAACCTTAGAACTTTTTTATTCTAATTATTAATTCAACTGAATAAGAAATTATATATCAGTGTTATCTTGGCCATGTGTGTGGAGGATAATATTTTCTTTTTATTATAAATCATTACAATTTTGGCATGTTGAGAGAAGTGTTAAATTTAAAGCAAGGAGAGAAAAAAAAAAGATTCCCAGACGTATAATTTCTTAAAGAATAATAATAATTCAAAACATGGAGGACACATGTACCTTCTTCCACAAATTCATTGAATTAATCTAGAAATAAGTAATGAGGCATTGCGAACTGGTCAGCTAGCAGGACACATTAATGTTCGTTACCGACCAATCATCAATAAGTGTAAATCTCCCGCGAGAGATACTTACTTGATTTAATTATAAATATAAAAAAGAAGATGTGGTATGATTGCCAATGAGACAACTCTCCACAAGAGACCAAATGACACAGAAATTAACAACTATAGGTCACCGTACGGCCTTTAACAATGAGCAAAGCCCATACCGCATAGTCAGCTATAAAAGGCCCCGAAATAACAAATGTAAAACAATTCAAACGAGAAAACTAACGGCCTAATTTATGTACAAAAAATGAACGAAAAACAAATATGTAACACATCAACAAACGACAACCACTGAATTACAGGCTCCTGACTTGGGACAGGCACATACATACAGAATGTGGCGGGGTTAAACATGTTAGCGGAATCCCAACCCTCCCCCTAACCTGGGACAGTGGTGTAACAGTACAACATAAGAACGAACTATAAAAATCAGTTGAAAAACGCTTAACTCATCAGATGGATACAAACAGAAATACTACACAGAGTGGACGTGGCCGGGTACTTGTATATCCCAACAACAAATAGACACTAAGCACAGATCTGAGAGTACTCGCAGTTACTGACAGCTAGTTCAAAGCCACTAACAACTAATTAAAAAAATCATGCATCTAAGACTAAATTATCAATTAGTACACATCCAACATCCAATTATTGAAGAGGCATAACTTTTACATTCAAGATACAAAAAAATTCATTAATAAAATAGAGTCACACGAGGTAAAAAAAGTGTGCATTCTTATTGCCTATGATGTACGTCAATGTAGACAAATATGATCATTGACAATTTAGAAGAAATTGTTATCAATGCATTAGAATTTATTGACACACAGGAGAATATACTTTAAAGATTCTCAACAAAATAGATTTAACTGCATTTGTTAAATTAATTCTTAGAAATAATGAATTTGAGTTTAATGGACTGTTATACAAACACATTATAGGAGCGTACCAACCAGGCTTATTAATTTGTACTCATTTTAAAAAATCTTAGATAAGTTCCGATGGAGAGAAAACATCAAATTACACTATCAATAGGGATGACGGTTTTATGGTCTTCACAGGCAAATTAGAGCAAGTTGAAGATTTCTTTAACCTTGCAAACGAAATTGACCATCTACTTAAGTTCTAATATGAGGTGTCGACATCTAGTATGGCCTATTTAGAGTGTGGTAAAGGGTTATTTTCGTGCAACGTTTTCGGCCTTTTTATTTCACGTGTTTCCGTGTTTCGACGTTTTATTTCTCGTTTTCTCGTGTTTGGTTCGATGTGCGTGCTTCGTGTTTTCCCTTAATTATTTTCCGTGTTTCGTGTCGGTACTCTTATTTTCTCGTGCTTGTCCCGCATTTGCCTGATTAAAAAGTAAACCGGGACTAATTCAAAGTCAGCCCAAATATTGTTTTAAATTATAAACTAATAAACTGGTCCCAAGATATTTATTAATAGCCTATTATATTACTATGATAAATCGGATGCAACTAACGGACGCTAAAAGGTGACCACATGCAGGGTCGCCAGGTCCATTTATAATGACTGCATGATCTCCAAGAATGGCTGAGTAATAACTGTTGGTACTTCTTTCCTTTATATTTACGATTTTATTCCTCGACTTCGTTTTTCCAGAGTGTTTTTTTTTCTCCGTGCAACATTTTTGCGATTTATTATTTCACGTGTTTCCGTGTTCAGACTCTCCCTTTTACCACTCTCTATTTAGATACCGAAGTGTACAATATTGAACGATTCCATAATAATTGAATTCTTGATGTTAAGTCACATATATTAAAAACACAGAAACCTATCAATATTTACCAATCACTAGTGTACATCCAAAATACACATAAATTTAAGAGCATTACAGTGTGTGAATAATAAAAGAAATTTCTACTTCTACCATGCACTAAGTGACCACCGTCATTTGGTTGACTATCCTGTCACTGTTTGGTGTGCGCTTGCATACTTAACAAGTCAAGAAATGATTTTAACAGAAAGGAAATAATTTGTGCTGAACATAACATTTATACATGGCCAAATAAAAACATTAGACTTGAAATTTAATGCGCATGCAGTAGTCTCTTGAACGAGTCAAGACTTTCTGCAGCGGTCACTGAAATAATAGTGACATCAATGAATTAAATAAACATTTAATTAACTTACAAGATAACTTAATTGATAGAGAATACTGTAAAAAGGAAACAGTAAAAGTTGTAAAAATGTATATTAACGAACAGTCTTTATTTTACTTGTTTTATTTTCAATTGAAACAGATTTTTTTTTTATCTGATTTGTCAAAATGACAAGTGTGCATAATGATTTTATTGTTACAAATCAAATCCCAAAAGCCCACTATAGCTATGACTCATATAGGAACCACAGCACTTTTTTAAAATGTCTCTCTGTGAATATCTAGACACAGATGTTTTGATACCATAGGTCGTTATAATTAAATCTTGACCATTTAACTTTCACTTGTTTATCAAAGGGTACAACTGTCAACTTTGCCCAAGTCAGTAAACCCTTGCAATGCATAAAATGTAGCTTTACAATAAATATACATGTTTGAAAAGGATCTATATATTGTTTATTATCATATATCAGATAAGTGAATTAGCGATCTGTGAAAATTATTTATTGCCATGTTTTAAATATCTTAGATACACCGTATGGAGGTGCTCTTAATTGCAAGATTAATACAGATAAGATGAATAGGTGTTCCGAATGAACAATAATTTAGCGTCCGAATATTCCTCCATAGACTATATTTCTAACTAATAAATATGCGTGAACCCTCAGGGGTTCACGCAAAAAAGATAAAGAAAGAGAGAACAACAGAAAAAAACCAAAATTCAAACACTTTTTAATTGATGTTGAAGTGTGATAATAGAATAGTGTGAGGTTAGTAGAACAGCATGTTAAATATCTGATTTAAAGATAGAGATACCTTAGAAATGATTGGGAATACTTTGTAAACGCGGAAATGAGCATTTTTTAGTTTAGTCATTTAAAAAAAAAAAAAAACACACAAAACGGAAAACACAAAAAAGCTTTGATCACTGGAATTATAGTAAAAATAGAAAGTCTTATTGTTGTTAAAATTCAGACTTCATTTAGGTATAGACTGGATAGTTGTTAAAGTAATGTTTGCATGGAGATTTCAAAATATATCGTTATTCCTTATAACAAAAAAACGTACAAAATCATCCGCCTAACATCACAGATGCTTAGGGCATCCCCCTTTTTTTTTCTTTTTGTTTTGTTTTTACATTTAAGCTTTTCAAATTTGATAGTTTTCATATAATAATTTAAGTTCTTTTTCCTTGTTTAATGTGTTCTTGCTCTAATCCCTACAATCTTACAATAACTATAATTTATATAGGGCCCTTGTAAATTGTATGGAATGGATAAGAACGTTAACGGAAATAAATAAAACATTTGAAAACAAATTTGAAATATCAACGAAAATCTTAAAACAAAACTTAAACACACACACACACACAAAAGAAGGGAATTCATGCACAAAGCGCATGCATTTTAGATAATCGGGTTGTCTGCACATCGATATTTTACGATATCTATACACAGAAAAACCCGATGATTTGTTTTTCGTGCTATGTCTGGTCTTCCCCCTTCCTTAGACAGTTTTACGCTTAGCGGAAGTATGCTTGAATACATAGCTTGATAATTATAGAATAAATAATAAAAAATTCAAATATGGAAAAATCCAAAGAGTGACCATACAACACATTTATTCAGGTATGCGCTATGCGCGTAGCTCATGGGTCAACTATCAGTGTTGTTCGGTCACGACTTCATTTATATATCAATATTTGAAGTTTTGGATTAGACTGAGTTATTGTTTTTAATACATTGACCATGAACTTTTTTATGGAGAAAATTAGAAAATACAAGGAAGTTAACTTTTTTACGCATTCTCAATTTGTCTTGATGTATTTCAAGTGTTCAATCAGGTATAACTTTTAATTTCTCCAACGTAAATTAAAACCCAGTACTTGTACAAAATTATTGAATAAAAATTCGTCATACCACACAAATTATTGCAAATAATACAGTAAATTACCACGAAAACGAATAAAATTTGAGAAAATAAACATAATCTATATTTATATTGAAAGGGTTTTTAAATGCATAAAAAGCCAATTTAGATTTGAAATGAAAACTAACAATCCTGAACGGATATTATTTTTCTCTTTTGAAGTGCCCAAACATGTATCTCAGCATGTCAGTTGCACAATTTGATTTTTTATGATTTAATAATGGGAAATTTAAATATTTCCTTTTTATATTTGAATTTTTAATGAATTCATGTAGAGAAATGAGATATGTATGTATACATAAATGTTTACATACATAATTTAATATTAACCTTCTTTGTAATACCTTTTGGTAAGTAGTAACTTTATTCGTGATATTCAAATATAAGAGGGTCGGGATGGGTGTTCTCCCATTTTTCTCTATTCTTCATTTTTGCGGGTCGATTTTTCTCTTTCCCTTATATTTAAGCAAACAATTATTCTCTATTCCTTATTTTTTGTCTATTTTCATCTATTTTTTGGCCTTTTATACTCTATACTGTAAACCCTCCCCAGACCCTCATATTAGTTTGTACAGAACTTTAGTAGGCTTTAAAGTGTTCATAATTTGAATTTTATCTAACAAAAGTAAAATGTAATTGCTAGCTGCAGTAGTTGCACAACTTTTTTTTGGAAAAATGTTGATTCAATATGATAATAATTAAAATTCATATTCATGTATTATTTGATGCGCCGTTAGAATATTTAAAAAAAAAACCTTTATACGGTTCAGAATCAAGAAAAATATGTTGAAAAAGCATTAGAAGATTATAAATTTTTAAGTTGGTAATCTATCATTCAATAAACTACTGGGTTGTTCACAAGCATGCCTGATTAATTTTGAAATGTATGTTTATGACGTTTACAGAATTGAGCGAATTCATTCGCTTTTAGAGAATAACAGTCTCAGAACACGATGCAAACTCCGTACAGTGATCGTTTCCGTTCCGGAACTATTTTCCTTTTTTCTAGTGTAGAGTAGTATGCGGATCGGAGCTGGAACTGCCGGGGAGTTTGAACACGATGGACAACCTAAATTTCATATTCTTTAATTAACAAAATACTATGCTTTATTTTTTCTCTAATTATAGATGATAAAAAAATAATAATAAACAAAATATTGTCTAATAAAAGGGTTCTGCTGGCTCGGCCTGGAGACACGAGAGTTCATCACGAGAGTTCATCCTAGCCTTGATGGGTCAATTTTGTTTTCCAAATATTTTTACACTAAAACGACAAGTCCTTATATTTGCATTTTTTGGTCATGATTAATGACAATAGTACTTACACAGAGTTTAAATATACAACTGAAAGTTCACAAACCACACCCACTTATCAACATATGAACTAATTAAAAGAATTCTTAAGATAATAAAAATAGATGGTTTGCTGATCTGTAATTAACTATCATCGGCCTCAATATGATAGATTTACATAAAAATCTTGAATGCCCTCGATTCTGTAGGTGAAACCCTTAGGGACAAAAGCTAATGGCAAAAGTTCGGAAATGTCTAATACAATAAATACTTGTTAAGGATAAGGTAAGAACTGTCATGTCAGTCCCGACCAAATTATAGTAGTTGAGCTTAAATAAAGTTTCTCTACTTGTCGAAACATCTTTCTGGTCGGATTACAATTTTTACTGTTAAATAAAATTAAAAAGATTTGTAGGTCATCATGACTTTATATATACATGCAAACGTGTTTAAACACGCCACATTCTATTATACATGCCTGTCCTACAGTCGGGAACCTGTAATTCAGTCACTGTGGTTGTCGTTGGAAGCTGTCTTTTATATTTGTTTCTTAATTTATAGTTTTGTCATAAATCTGGCCGTCGTTTTTTTGTTTGAATCGTTTCACATTTTTTTCATGTGGAGGCCTTTAGAACTGACTATACGGTATAGGTTTTGCTTATTGTTGAAGGACGTACGATGAACTATAGTTGTTTTAATCTGCTTCGTTTTGACTCAATTGGATAGCGGTTTCATTTTCAATCATACCACATCTCCTTATTTTATAGGTAAATGGAGACGATGAATGTTTACAGTTAGACATCAACCCTGTACACAGATTCTACAACTGCATTGAGAGCGATACGAGATTTCTCCACTCGAGACGATTAGTTTGTAAATTTTAAATATATACAATGTGAGAAATATCGTTTTGCACTAGATTTGGTGGTGGAATCTGTTTCTAAGTATTTTGATCATGAATATCTTTGGTATTGAATTCATAGACTTTTTCATTAAGTTTGCTTGCAAAACATATCGGTGTCTAATCGGATTGTATACTTAATTCTTTTCGAAAAGCATAGGCATATTAAGGGGTGCTTCTGTTTCATTCGTTTTGTCACTGGATCACTGGATTAAAAAAATCTGCTAGGGGCCATCTAAAACTTGGAGTGAGATGAGTTTTTTGTTTGCTCCGTGTTGAAGGCCTCACTGTGACTTTGAGATGAAGAACAGCAATAAAGCGCTGTTCCGTTGCTTTTTGTGTGTTTTTGCTGTGCATGTACTGATTTTGTCATGGATGGATACCCCATATCCTTTTTTTCTATTATTCATTGAAAATATTCATATTATTTATAAATTAAATTTTGCCATTTTGTCATTAAAAAATCTTTTAAATATGTCCATGTTATATTCCTCTAAACGTTATCAAAGTTAATCGAAATCAAAACGAATTCGTTGGTACCAAAAATTTTAAAAAATGTTTGACTTCTGACAGAATTTTTGCTTCGAATATCTTTTTTTGGATAAATAGCCAACATTAAATTTCGCTTAATAAATAACAACAGTTACTACATTAAAGCCATCTAAAACAATTTCTAATTTAAAACCTGTTCAAGAATACGACACAATCTCATCATAACTTCAAACACGCATACAGTTTTAATATTTAGATTTTAGTAAAGATTCAAAGATTTTATAAAATGGACCTTTCGTGTGAAATAAATGCCAGAGATTCATTTTTAAAATACGCCATGGTTACACAATATAAAATTGTTACATACATAGTTAATGCATAGTCTTTTTACATTGTCTACTCCAAACGTTGTCTAGTTTAGGGGCCCTTCTTTTTTCTAATTATGGATCCGCATCTTTTATAATTTTATGTCTATAAGTAAAAAAATGAAATTAAAAAATTGTTTTTACTTGAAAATTTACCTGCATTGTAATCTATCCCATTTGCAGCATATCTGCCATTCCAGTAAACCTCAGCATCCCATACCTGACCACAAATTAAGGGAATGAAAATCACAAAAAGGAATAAGTCTTTCATCTTATGTCAGAAACATCTTGACATGACACTACTCTTGACAAAACTGTCATCCGAAACCTTCATTGAACTGGAAAAAGTTACCGTTCCGATATTTAAATACATATGGATAAAAAACGTATAGTTGTACTAAAACATCAAATCGTAAACATTTAAACATATAAAGTTACCGCAAAAACGTATAAAACTTAATTGAAAATGTATTAGAATATATAGCTTTATTTTTGTATCCGTGAAGTTGAGTTGGGTATCGATTTTAGGCCTTATCGGGTTTTTTTTCACAAGTTTTCAATATCACCCAGCCAGTCAGAAAAAATAACAACACAGACATAAAACCTGTTGGTGACCTTCTGCTGTTGTCTGTTTTATGGTCGGGTTGTTGTCTCTTTGACACATTCCCCATTTCCATTCTCAATTTTATAGAAACCCAATAGTTTGACACAATTATTTAACATCAAAATCATTCTGGTTAAATGTTATCAAAAACTAGATGTATAAAGAGGTTGATATCAAAGTGTGGATAATAAAACCATAATTAAAGGACAACACCATCGTCTTAGAGTGTAGACAAATTACGAAAAAAATCAGAACAGATTACTTATACCCATTCATCAACACCGTACACAAGGTACTTTCAAATAAAAGAAAGAAAAACCAAAACGATCACAATGACACGACGGGTGTCACATGTGAAGCAGGATCTGCTTACCCCTCCAGATCACATGAGATTATCCCCAGTTTTTGGTGGGGTTCGTGATGTTCAGTCCGTAGATTTCTATATGGTTTTATCAAACTCCGTACAGTGATCGTTCCAGAACTATTTTCATTTACTCCATCAATTAGTGTAGAGTAGTATGCGGAACGGAGCTGGAACTGCCGGGGAGTTTGTGGTTTTATTATATATTTAGTTAAGTTATTCCTTTGGTATATTTCGCCTCTCTTTTTCTTTTTTCCTAACTAATAACATATAGATATAAGAAGATGTGGTATGAGTGCCAATACACCTTATCGCTATTTAGTCCAATCCGGAAAAAACGTCCACTTGTATTTGTAGTATTTGTATTTTTATCCATCGGATGAGTTAAGCCTCTTTCAACTGATGTTTATAGTTCGTTCTTATGTTGTACTGTTACACCACTGTCCCAGGTTAGGGGTAGGGTTGGGATCCCGCTAACATGTTTAACCCCGTCACATTCTGTATGTATGTGCCTGTCCCAAGTCAGGAGCCTGTTATTCAGTGGTTGTCGTTTGTTTATGTGTTACATATTTGTTATTCGTTCATTTTTTGTACATAAACTAGGCCGTTAGTTTTCTCGTTTGAATTGTTTTACATTGTCATTTCGGGGCCTTTTATAGCTGACTGTGCGGTATGGGCCTTGCTCATTGTTGAAGGCCGTACGGTGACCTATAGTTGTTAATTTCAGTGTCATTTGGTCCTTTGTGGAGAGTTGTCTCATTGGCAATCATACCACATCTTCTTTTTTTATATTTAGACAACTTCCTGTTTGGGTCAACAGGGTAAACAACAAAGGTCATCAGTAACGAGCTGAGGGAGGGAAAAATTTAGAAAGCGATCAATAGCAAACTGTGATAGATTATGATCCACTTTTTAGAAACTCAAATTATGATCAAAAAACTATTTTGTTTGAAGAATTTACGATGTTTTAAACAGGTCTCATTAAGGGAGCTACCATTTGATTTTTATGGGGGGGGGGGGGGGGGGGCAAGGATGAAAAATTTTGTCCTGCTTTTTTTTTTAGTTGTAATCTCTGTCCTGCCTTTTTATTATTCACTCTATTTGGTCCTGCATTTTTTTTATTAGTTTATCCTGACTTTTTTTTTTTTACATAAATTGTTATCTTGCTTTTTTGCCAAATTACTCATCCTGCCTTTTTATTTTACTCAAAACTCCTGTCCTGCCTTTTTATTAAATTTCACACTCAGTTCATAAATACACATACAGAGAAATATAATGCGCGTGTAAAATAATCGGTGTTTTTTATTTCCTTATTTTCCAATATATTTATGAACACGATTGAAACAAACGTTCCACGGATTTTCCAGAGTTTATACCCTTATTCTATGTATACCTCCATAATTCTATGTTGTAGGTATAATAGATGACAAAAACTCATGTACAAAATAAACAAAAGTGCATATGATAGAAATGCTTATGGTTTCTAAAAGTTAGCGTAAAGTACTACTCTGCTTGTATAGAAATCACACCAAATCAACTCTAATATCTGTTGCTGTATTTTCCAAACATATTCCGTATAGTAATTCGAAAACAGATTAGAAAAACTACGGGAGCCTGTTTAGGACCTCACAAAAATATGATTTGAATTCGAAATCAAAGACTGAATTACAGGCTCTTGACTTGGGACAAGCACGTGAATAATGTGGTCTAGATCTGTGAGCGCTCAGCTTCCCCCTGGGACAGTGGTGTAACAGCACTACATATGAACGAACATTGAATATTAATTGGAAACTTTTTTTAAGTTGAAAATAACAAAAACACAAAAACGACAAGAGACACAAAATTCCGATCTATAAATATTCAGTTACTACCCGTCACATTTAGTTCAAAGATGGCTATATTTCTTTAATAAAGCGTAGTTGGCCTAGTGGTTTCAGAGGCTGAACCTATTTCAGGTGAAATATGTGTTAGTGTTGATGTCTCAACAGACTGAGTTCGCATCGCGCTGAGGGAACGATATACATTTGCAAATAGAACGAAGTTCTTATATAATTGAACAGAACTTAAGATGAAAAATCTATATAGGTTCAATAACAAACGATATATCGTGTCTAAAAGTTACCGCAATTATTATTATTAGTTAAACGAGGATTTTGGGGTCTAGTTTAAATTATTAGATGTAAAAATTTGATATTGAAAGCAATACAATGTAATGCATGTAAAATAGAGATTCGGATGCGTGTGTTAGATGATTAGCAATGAGAAATTTTGAACCGATAACCAAATGATGAGGAAGTTCACAACTTCTAGTATAGGTCAACGTACGATCTTCAAAAACGAACAAACCCCAAACAGTATAGTTACCTGTAAAAGGCCTCAGCATAACAAAGCTTGAAACGATTCAAAAGAGAAAATAAATGACCTGGTTACATGTAATGTTAAAAAAAATGAAACAGATATGGCGGACAACAACCAACGACAACCTCTGAATTACAGACTCCAGATTTCACGAGGGAATACACAGAATATGGCGGGATAAACATAGTTTGCTTCTTCTTTACTTTCTAGACATTAGGTTGTCACAAGTTCGACGTTCTTTTCTGGTGGTTTGCAGAATAGTGTGTTTTTCTCTCTCTGTAAGACACTATCAGACAATGTCTCGATGACTAAACTTCAATGAAGAGCAATTGAGTCGGAAGTCGTAATTTAATTTTGTCCAGTGAAACAAAGTTGAAAAATAAAAACTAGAGGTTCTAAAGAGCCTGTGTCGCTCACCTTGGTCTATGTGCATATTAAACAAAGGACATAGATGGATTCATGACAGAATTGTGTTTTGGTGATGGTGATGTGTTTGTAGATCTTACTTTACTGAACATTCTTGATGCTTACAATTATCCCTATCTATAATGAACTTGGCCCAGTAGTTTCAGTGGAAATTATTTTGTAAAAATTTAGAAAATTTATGAAAATTGTTAAAAATTGATTATAAAGGGCAATAACTCCTTAAGGGGTCAATTGACCATTTTGGTCATGTTTGACTTATTTGTAGGTCTTACTTTGCTGTACATTATTGCTGTTTACAGTTTATCTCTATCTATAATAATATTCAAGATAATAACCAAAACCTGAAAAAATTTCTAAAAAATACTAGTTCAGGGGCAGCAACCCAACAACGGGTTGCCTGAATGGTATGAAAATTTAAGGGCAGATAGATCTTGACCTAATGAACAATTTTGTTTCTGAAAGATTTGCTCGAAATGCTTTGGGTTTAGATATATGAGCCAAAAACTGCATTTTACCCTATGTACTATTATTAGCCATGTCAGCCATCTTGGTTCGCGGGCGGGGTCATCAGACACAATTTTTAAACTACATACCCTAATGATGATTGTTTACAACGTAACTTGGTTAAATTCATCTTAGAAGTTTCAGAGGAGAAGATTTTTGTAAAAGATAACAAAAATTTACGAAAAATTGTTAAAAATTGACTATAAAAGGGCAATAACTCCTTAAGGGGTCAACTGACCATTTTAGTCATGTTGACTTATTTGTAGAACTGACTTTGCTGAACATTATTGCTGTATACAGTTTATCTCTATCTATAATAATATTCAAGATAATAACCAAATACGGCAAAATTTCCTTAAAATTACTAATTTAGAGGCAGCAACCTAACAACGGGTTGTCCGATTTATCTGAAAATTTCAGGGCAGATAGATCTTGACCTGATAAACATTTTTACCCCATGTCAGATTTGCTCTCAATGCTTTGGTTTCAGAGATATACGCCAAAATCTACATTTTACCCCTCTGTTCTATTTTTAGCCATGTCGGCCATCTTGGTTGGTTGGCCGGGTCAACGGACACATTTTTTAAACAAGATACCCTAATGATGATTGTGGCCAAGTTTGGTTAAATTTGGCCCAGTAGTTTCAGAGGAGAAGATTTTTGTAAAAGTTTACGGACGACGGACGACGGACGACGGACGCGGGACGACAAGTGATGAGAAAAGCTCACTTGGCCCTTTGGACCAGGTGAGCTAAAAACAAGACAAATCAAAACAAACAAAACGGTTCTGGAAGTTTCAATCGGCTTCAAAGTAGAGTTTGTAATTTTTGATAGAACTTAAAGTCAGATTTTTGTTTTATTTCTGTGCATGTTTTTCTTGTTATAACTTATTAGCTTTGTATAGTTATCTATAAACCAAAGTACGTAATGGGGAGATAATTCAAATACAAATTTTGACTTGAAAGGACACATAACAGCTGAAGCAAAATCACTTGAGCTCCTGCTTGAAAAACAATACACAAAATGTCTAGACAAATATTTATTATTATCTTAGTCATTTCAATTAATGAGTTTAAACTTAACAATATAGCACTATTTATAGACTTAAAAATGGTTTCCATAGTTTGTTCAGATCCGGCCTTTTCTTATCGTCTGCTGTTGTCTTTTGAAGAAGTTTTTCTCGTAATATTTCTTTTGATGCCCCGGATGAAGAATAATAGCTTCGATACTGGTTGTTTACTTTTTGTGTTTTTCTTCTGGCAATTCTTTAGCGGTGATGGATTATTGGTCATCTCATTGAGGTTAACACTGGTACTGGTACGAGGAAAATGGCGATTTCTGTTCCAGAACTCCGATGACGTCACTTCTGAGTCATCATCACTGGAAAAGCTGTCGTCGGAATTAAATGTGCTTGATAACCTAGCTGACATACCAGTGGTGTCTGAATCTGAATAGGAATCGTTGCTGTCGACACCAAAATATCTGTTGTAGTACTCTTTGAGTGATGCTGTATTGGTGCTGTTATCAATAGACCATGTCACGATACTTTCGGGATTAGCTGCACGTGTGTCCTGGTTCTGCTGTTGTATGTCTTCTATAAGATCTTCCATCATGGTAGATGAGGCAATCGGAGTAGACCGGTTTTTACGTCTTCTGTTGTTTCGGAGTGTGGATTCAGAACAATCTTCTATAATAGTGGATGAAGCCAGAGGCGTAGACGAAGAAGCCGGGACAGATTTTTTCTCTGCTGGGGGTGCGGCTGCCTCTGAGTTTTCGAACTGACCATAGTATAACATTCTAGACAGTAGTTCCTCCTCGTAGTCTATCTCCGGTTCTGATTGGTCATCGCTGTCACATGGTTCTGAATCCATTGACATTTGTGATATTGTGTCAATGTCGTTTCCATCGGTACTGAAGCATTCTGTTGAATTAATGTTGTTCCGAAAGACGTCTGTTTTAGTTTGTTCCTTTGTGACATGGCTCGAAGTGTCCAAATTATTCTTCTGGGATGACAACAAGGCAGCTGATAGATGTCTTAGAACTGTTTCCATAGTAACCTCATCCTTTTCGAGTGATGGTTCATTTCCTTGTACCTATGGAACAAATGAAAAAAATATATTGAGATATTGAAATTATAGAGAAAAATTAAAGTCTTGTGGAAAAAAATAATGTCTTAATCGTATATCTGTTGGAAAAGTTTTCTCTTATTCAATATTAGATATGCGTGGAAAATGCACTCTTATTCAGTATTAGATATGCGTGGAAAATGCACTCATATCAGTCTATAAAGAATGTAGAAATTCAATTACATTATTATTAATCTTATTATCAAATAAGATTAAGAAAAAAAGGAGTCATTGGATTGTTTGGAAACTAGTGTAGAATTTGGTTCAAACTTTATATTAAACTTTCACCTGACATTTTTTATAAATATATTTAGGCCTTTTCTTTCAATCTAAAATAATAAATCCGAAGTTGTACAGTATTTGTAAATAAGAAAATATAGATAAATTAATAAATACTTACAATCTTCGACAAGATAGACAATGCATCTACACCAGAAACAACTGTGTTCAAATTTTCTTGGAGCAACATGTTATCTTTCATTTTGCAAATAGAAGTACTCTTTTGATAATCTTTGTATTTTTGTAGTTTATATTGATTCAAGTTTTTATGAAGTATAATGGTTAATGTTTTCTTTTTATATATATATTTATGTTTGTGTAACTAATACCAAAGGAGATCTCGTTGAGTTTATTACTTTGTTGCTTTAATACGAGTAAAGTAGACTCAAACTCAGGATTATGACTTTTAATTAATAACAAATTAAAACATAATTATGTTTCTTAGATATTAATTATAACAGGTGTTTGGAAGAGCGCGCGTGCTCAATTACATAAATCAACACTTGTAGTATATTTTGGATTTAATTAGATAAACATGCTTGCAATGATATTTTGGACATAACTTAATAAGGAGGTAAGTAATTAATCAACTTATGACCTATACATGTATTTGGCATACACTTGTATTTTCAAATAAGGAGATCTTTGAAGAATATGACAAAATTAGTATTTTCTTAAAATAGAAGAAAGGCGTTGATTAGTAAATTTATAACATTGTTACTGATTATATATTTTTACGTGTATATACAAAAAACATTTCTCATTTTCAATTTCATTTTCGCTTAGAAATAATCAATTTTAACTGTTAGCATAAAATTCATCTGTAAAATATTCTATTATTTGTTTATAAAAAGCATGTAATAAAAATGTAATTTAAAAGGAAGAACAACTTGATTACATTTTTCATAACCATTTAAATGTTTTAAGTATCAATCCATACAGAAAATTCCACAAAGTATGTAATTTTGCACAAACTTATGTTGACGATTTACTATTCACCTTCTTATTAAATAGTTTATTCTTTTTTAATCAAAATGTTTCCCGCCACTATCCTTTTAAGCAATAAAAAGGGGAAACCAAGGGTAATCACATAATAGCAGTAAGACAGACAATATTTATGAATCATAAAATCAATTAACACTGTACCGAGAAAATGAGAAATTAGATTTGTATTGTCTCATATTCAAAAGAATGTAAAAAGCTGAACGAAAAATCTATAATGGCAACCGTTAAATTCTCTAAAATTAAACGGCAATTAACCTACAATATCAGTGGAAATCTAGTGAACGAGAACAAAAGACAATTGATTCTTTTTATGATAATGTCGAGAAAATCAACAATAAAACAATGCCGGTGACGATACTGATCAAAAGTCATTTTTAGATAACAGTTGTACATTTTAAAGAAATTATTTGGTAGACTGTGCTATAAGAAATATATATGCAAATACACGATGTTTTATGTTCAGCATTTATCGAGATAATGACATTAGAAGCGTGCGAAACTGAAATCTAAAAAACGGTATTCTTTGCTGCATATTGATAAAACAAATGGAAAAAATCATGTGCATACAAAATCTAAAGCTCTTTCGGGTCACCAATTTTCAAAGTGTTCCACAAAGTCCTTAACATGTTACAATTTCCTAAAATATACTTATTTTTCACATCTAAGTTTTCGAGTACACCGGTCTGCTCTTGTCACATGAGCATTTAATATAGAAATATTGTCTTTTCGTGAATATAACAATTTAAAAGTCTGTCTGTCAATCTTGTCTGTGCAGGTTAAAAAAATGAAAAATAAATATTTTTTATAAAGTAGGTATCTTTTTACTATTCTTTATGCAATTTTAAGAAAAGGTCGTTTCGATTTTTATACATGTTTTTGCGGTCTGTACGATCTATTCGCATTCAATGTTTCCATTGGGATGAGGTTCGTTTGAATTTTCTTAGTAACTCAGTTTCAAAAGTGCCAATCTTTGCTGCATATCAATCGATTCCTTTGTATTTTTTCCCTGAACTTCTCTGATCTAGCTGCATACACATACGGATAATTGGCATATTCCAGAGAGGTATACAGACAGTAGAAAAATAAATTGAAGTTGGTACTTCAGGAATTTATCAGCATAGTAACATTTTAAACCAATTTTACATTAAGCTCCCATAGTCTGCTGTACTCGTCGTTTGCTATTTAAGGAGGGAAATGATAACATTAAATGAAAGTTTTGTTTTTATTTCAACTTTTTTGTATTTTAACTATTCACCAGAATGTTTTCTCTTGTATTTATGATTGATAGCGTCCTTGTAAAAACTGGACAATCATTGTAAAGATCTAGTTTTCAGTGTTTACAGGGGAGGTAATATTTTGTCACTAGATTTCCCACTGATATGAATAAAAGGTGATAGCTAGTTAAACGGCAAGTAGACAGCAAACCAACAACTACATACAAAAAAGTCAAAATGAAAGAAATAAAATAAGAATCTATATAAATGAAAAGAAGATGTGGTGTTCTTGTTAACTCCAATGACTCTTCCGCGCTTCATTCTAAATGTGCTTCGTCAACGCGTTTGCACACAATAAAATTATAAAAAGAAGCATTCAACACGATATCATACTATTAACCTGATTTGAATGCCTAAACTGAGCAGTTTTCGATTATAGTAGAGTATCTTATTGCCGTCTTTATGTTTCAGTTTAACGATCTGTAATCTCGCGTGTTTAGCGTACATGAATGAAATTGTAACGTGCTTGGAAAGACCAATTTTTCTTTCTTTTCTTGTAGAATGATACTTTAATTTGATAAAAAAGTACAAAGGATACACGTATGAGGTATCCATCCATGACACAAAATCAGTACATGCAAGGAAAAAAAAAAAAAAAAAAAAAACACACAAAGCAAAGGAACAGTGCTTTTATTCCTGTTCTTCATTTCAAAGTCACAGTGAGACCATTTTCCATACGACTTTCCGTATAAGTAGTGAATCTTACCATTTACAACCTTCCTCTTTTATTTTTTAATTAAAATGTGTTCTCTCAAGTTTTTTTTTAGTGTGGTGCTTTTATCGCATAGACTTCTCCTTGTATCTTTTTGATGTCCTCATATATAAAGGAAATTTCTAAGTTAGAGGAAATAGATAACATGATATAATCCGTTTATTTTGTTACACTGAAAAACAGCTGGAGTGGCTCAATAGCAAAGTTCACACATAATTTTTAAGTGTATTTTCTAATATCACAGTGGTGTGACATGTTGGACAAATACGATGTCGTACTATATATTGAGGTGTCAGAAAATCGGGGTACCAGGCGATTATTTAATACTTGGCTTTCAATACCAATATCCTCGGCCTTGAGTACCGGAGGTCACCGTCCGGATCAAACTAAAAACGTATGAAGTGGTACTTGCTGCTTCTCCGCTAAGCACGCAGCATTTAGGAGTAAGTGTGAAGACTAGTGACTCGGAGTCAGAATAATGCGTCCGGTTAGGGTGATCTGTCTCATTTGGACTGTTACCTTGTATACTAGCACACTAAAAAATGCGGCTCAGCGTGTGGGTACAGAACAAAGCAGGGTCTATATTCGTATCCTGTTATCATGTTCCTGTCCTGAAGATGCATTTAATTAGACACTGGACGTGAAACAGGCATATATCACTGAACCACTACACAATTTTATGTAGGGGCCAGCTGAGGACCACCTCCGGGTGCGGGATTTTCTCGCTGCGTTGAAGACCCATTGGTGGCCTTCGGCTGTTATCTGCTCTTTGGTCGGGTTGTTGTCTCTTTGATATATTCCCAATTTCCATTCTCAATTTTATATATCCATCCAATATCATCAAAGGATCGATGAAGTTATTGGCATAGAACAGACATATGCACATGTCGCGGGGTTAAATTATTCTTAATATCTAAACCCCCCCCTATTTATCTTGATTAGTGAAATAGACAAGAGGTATATAAATAAGGACGTAAAATACAAATCATATCATTAAAACCACACACCTCTATAATACCAATAACACAGACAGCAAACATACAGTTAAAAGCAAAACAAATACCAATAGATTGATTGTAGTTTGCTAAACACCCAGTGGCAAATACATCATGCATATTTAGGACGAGGACACACTACAAATAAATCATACGATTAAGTTCTGAAAAGTGGGTTGTCCGAAAATGGACGGATTATTCTACTGCCTTTGGAAAATGGGGGTATGTTGGGGTTTTGCTTCGCAACAGGTCACCTTAAAGAGTTGTTTCACTGGTTCTTTCGTCCACAGAGAGCGTAGCTCTCTTCCAACAGGAAGCGTCGAACGTATCTTCCCTATGCCCACCGATACTACTACATGCATATTCAGGAAAATTATATTTTGATTTGATATACAGATATCCTGTTTCTAATCAGTCTACATGTAGACATAGCTTAGTTTCTTCTGTTGCCTGTTCTAATAATGGAATTGACCGATCTGGGTTTTACTGTGAGCATTGCTGTGTCTGTTTATTCCATTCTCTATTATATACTATATATAAAATAAAAAATAACAAGAATTGCTGATAATTCTCGACAATTCAACATACTACATCAAACCCAACACCAGACTCCTCTGAAAGAGTCAGGAAAAAACAAACAACAATGAACAACACATGGTAAATATGGCCTGCCTTGAGACGAACACACCATGGTGTGAGATTTAACCTGTTTAACGTGCGCACGTACTTCCGTCTTATGACTCTTATGAGGTTCTGGTTGGGGGCCCTTAGTTTCTGTATTCTTTCAATTTTTAGGTAATTTTTCGTTACCATAAAAATAACGCTTATTCTGTAAAATTCTCATGAAAATGATTACATTATTAAATTTTCATGTAATTTGGTGCATGCTTTCTTTATTTTGTGCATCGTTCATTTCTGTAATCATTTTTTTATACTTTTGCAACTTATTATTCTCTATTCTTTATTTTTGCTCATTTTTCTCTATTCATTATTTATTTTAACCATTTCTCTCTATTCTGTAAACCCCATCTAAACCTATCTACAAAATGTATACCATAGATCTTTGTCACCCTGCATGAACACGTTACATGGCTGTGTATTAAACAACCTGCACAGAAAAAAAACGAACGCCTTACTTAAACAAGGGTTTTTCTGACGAACGAAATAAGTTACGGGTTGGCGATATTTTAAAATCCTGGTCAACTCTTATGATATTTTTCATCAAACTTACTATTAAAATAAGTAAATGGAACTTTTTATTAAAGAACATTCATTTTTAAACATAGAAGTATACTAATAACAGCAATTATCTTCAAACAATGAATTGTCGCAACAAAATAAAATCGTTTATGAAATCTGATGAAATTTCAATAAATAACTTAAAACAAGATTTTAAGATAATCTCAACAAATGAGTTCATGCATCACATAACGAGATATAACGAGATATCGTGTCCATAAAATGCCTCTTGATGTCAGCACATCATGAATACAGAAATATTCAGCCTTGTTTAAAGTCACACAATCTGAAACAATGTACGACCGCATCTGTTATTTTCTCCCTACATTTCGAAACCATAATTCCTCGAGACAAACAATTGTTAAAATTTCTCTGAAATGAACGACCACAGTTCGATTGGCACGTTGCTGATATTGCTATGATCATCTGGAGAAAGATAAGTGCGACGATCAATCTTCGTGCCATTTTCTAAAAATAGAAAATAAATGAATTATAATATTATACAGATGATTATATATCTGACCATAACGATTTTCTGTCGTTCATATTCCAGATATTTTTTTCACACCAGAATTTAAACAGGCGCTTTGGGCATTAACCCCCTTTTCCGTTGTTTAATATTTTTCCGTAATTTTTTTTTTTAACTATCAATTTATTTTCACTTATTCAATGTGTTCCTATGCTTAATTACTGCTATTGTAAGAAGTATGGATGAAAGTGAAAATATATAGAAATTCTATTTACTAAAAAGAAAAGAAAAAAAAGACAAAGTAAATATACACAAATATATTGAATGGTAGCTAGTTGGATATCTAACTGTTTCCTGTTTTGTTTCGAAAATAAGACTACGATGAGAAATAAAAAACAATGAAATTCAATTAAACAATAGAAATATACCTTCATTTTCTGAATATATGAAGAACATTTTTTTTTCGCCAAGCCTCACGTTTATCTCTGTTTTCAAAGAATCAAGATACAAATATTCTATTTTCACCGACATTATACTTTTATTGAATACATGTAATATAGATGTGAGGCATAGTTTTATTATTTTCCGAATCCTTTCAAAGAATTTTTTTAAGCAGGGGCTGTGAAACACATTTCTGAAGGGTAAATGGATTTTTTTTTTTATAAAATATGCTTTGTTAAAAGGTTACAAAAACAATTTTTATGTAAGAGTCTTAAATATTAAAGTAGCAAGCATACACGCAAAACAAATGTTTCTGCCCATCACCCTTATATTAAAAATTCTAATATTACATTGTACATCTGTTGACATGAATTATCATTGATATGGTCATCATTTTAAGTTAACTGTTCACAAAACTTCGAACTAATCGAAATAGAAAAGATTTTTATACCTCAGGAATAGATTACCGAGGTTGTATTTGGCAAAACAATTTGGAATTTTGGGCCCTCCATGATCTTAAACTTTATACTTTCTTTTATTCTTTAAACATTTTTTATTCGACCATCACTGATATTTTTTTCGTAAACGAAACGCGCATTTGGCGAAAGAAATTATCAGCCTGGTATTGATGCTTTTTTTGTGAGCATATATTTTGATATTAGATGGTTTTATTTTATTAATCAAAGTTTAAGTCGACTGTTTGGATGTATGGTCTGACGATCTGTTTATCGTTTGAGACAATATGCTATAATAAATCTCCGTGTCTTCGGTAATTATTTTTAAGTTCAGAGATAGTCTGTTTTACCATGTCGGGTTTCATTCTACATACAGACGTCACGTGATAACGTCAAAGGTCTATACAGTGTTGGGACCAATACAATACCGTCTGCATGAAAACATTAATATATGGTCGATGTCACCTTACGATTGGTTTTCAACAGGGAGATGCGGTCAAACTAGAGCAGCGTGGTCCACTTTTTAAGTGTAAATCCATTTAAATCATTACATTTCAATTGCCTTACTCGCCCGTGTAAAAAAACTAGGCATGTGCATAGAAAAATGTCACGTTGATACAAATTTATCTATCTCCACCAACTATTCCGGAACTCTCCTAAATGTGGTTGTTTTCTTATTTACGTATTATCCAAATGTTTATAAATAAACAAAGGAAAAAAAACACTATATTTTTACCTAAGATGGAGATAGATTATTTAAAAAAAAATCATCTCAAAATGAAAAAAAATAAAATTCTTACTTACGATATTATGTTGTTAGCTGGTTCCTGCTGCAGTGGTGAAGTATATACGAGTCGTAACGATAATGGAAATGTCCAAAACATTCCTATGTTTTATATGAATCTTTATATTTACTGTTCAAATTAATTTACACGTTTTGATTGTCAGCTGATGAAATCTTGCTAAAATTTGTGAAAACAAATATTGCTAATAAGTAGGATTGACAAACTCAAGTCGTTTTAATTATCAATTTATCTGAAGTGTTCCGAATGATAAAAAGACACTCTCGTAATACAACACAAACGTTGTTTGAGGGTATGTGACGCATCGGTTATCTCGAATTAGATGTGATATCGTCCTAAATAATGTTTCTATTAAGTGTTAGTGGTCATCTTGTGCGTCATTTCGGTCTTTTGGTGGATTTTTTGTTGATAAAACTTAATTTTCTTTTATTTTATTCTACAATCCGGTCAGCTTTTGCGTCACTTATTCCAATCGCCTTAACTGAGGTAATTAAGCTAATTTTGAGTAATTATGTTTGAAATCGATGTTTCCATTCTCGGCACAACTATCAAGAGTAAATTATTATAAATACAAATAAAAGTATGACATTGGAATTTATTCGATTTAAAATGATTCAATCAATTTTACCAAAGATTTTGATGATTTTTTTCTGTACAGAGGCCGATTAAGAGCAAAGTTTTGCCGAAACAAATGCATTTTAAATCAAATGGTGTTGTCAATGATTATTTTCTTGCAATATTTTAGTAAAAAGTTGTTTAAGATAGTGACTACTACAATTAATGTCTCTTTTTTGCAAGATATCCCTTATTCAACATGTTTCGTCAAACTTTGTCCATATACTCCTTGTGAAGGATAATTTGCTCTTTTTCTCGTGTTTGTTGTTACTGAATATTTTATTTTAGACTGTCTCGTGTATATAACACATTCCAATTACGGTCTTCGTCTTGAATTGATTGTTATTTGCTTAACAATTCCTCTTTTTAGATTTTTAATTGTTTGTTTAACATAACTTAGCAAATATTTCAATCATATTATAAATTCTCATGAAAATGGTTTTACTGTTATTTTGCTTTTGTAATTACATGATTTCTTTATTCTGTATATCACTTATTTTAATCTGTAATCAGTATCATTTTTTTTAACTCATTCTTTGGTTTGCCACAGTTCTCTCCGGGTACTCCAGCTGCCTCCACTAACAAAAACTGACCGCTGCTATAGTATATAGCCAATAAAGCTGAAAGTGGCGTTAAATAATAATCAATCAATCAATATCAGATGACATGACTGAATCCCTTTTTTATTTTGTTTCATTTAAATAATTTCATAAAAAATGGGGTACAAAAGTATAAAGAATAATTAAAAAAAAAAAAAATAGTCAATGCAATTCTGGTTACAGAAACAAACGATGTATATAATTATGAAATCTAATTACAGAAACTATAAATTATAAGCATTTTCATTAGAATGTTACAAAATAAGAATTATTTTTTAAAGATAAAAGAAAATAGACCTACAAATTTAAAGAATACATTATTATCCCCTCCAATCCAGACCCTCATAAATCAAAGGATTCCTTCACAGTTGAAATGCTACCCGGTTCACTTTATCTCAGAAAACTAATTAAATGTTCCTTGGTAGTCGAACATATTGAACTTTAGTCCGCAACAGTCATATATCCAATCGATAAATTGGTTGATTGACGACTGTTCAACACCCAGCTGCAAATATTACAAGCATACATTTGTATTCTCAGGAACGTTTAATTCGATTTTGGAACAGTTAAACTTGTAGCGTTAATGTTAAAGTTTTCTATATGTTTCGTTGGTAGTAAAAAAAAAGGGTAGAGTTTCCAGAAGTTGAAATATATAAAGGATAAATTATTTGATTGATGACTGCTTAATATCAGGCAGCAAATATAGCAAACATTTTCAGAACGATAAACTTTGAATATGATAAGAAACATGTTTTGTAATACACTGACATGCTGAAACAGTTTTTTTCTTAACTTGCTATTTGACAAGGTATAAACCTTCCGCAAGAAGAAATGCGTCCCTACTCGGTCAAATTATTCTGATCAAGAGTTGATCTTTTCCCCTTTACTCCTGAATGCCACGTGCTATGTGGGGATGTAGAAGTCATTTAAAGTCATTAACTTTACCCAGCTGGCACAAAAAAAATCATTTTAAAGATTTGTTCTCTCTGTTTTAGTAGTTGCTTTGGATGCTGCATTCTTGACTTGGATAATCCCAAGGTGAGAAAAGTAGTATCTTTGTTTTCTAGGATTGTGCTCACTGTAATTGGAAAACAAAATATGTTTAAACCTTGTTTCCTGTAAAATTTAATCGTTTTCTTATGACAAAATGATATTGTATAAAGAAAGTAATAATTGGAAATATAACATACATAGTTTGAACTTTTTTGGATTGAAATTATGCATTGCTAATGAAATGCTCTTTGAAAATCTATGTCACTTAAATTTACGTGTGACAATTTTTTTTTAGAATATTTGTTCTAATCAAATTTTTTTTTGTAAAGAAATAACACAAAATGACTAGGAAAGTTACAAAAGAATATTTTTAACAACTTAAAAAAAAGGCAATTTCAATTTGATATTTTTCTTTGGTTACTTTCAATATTCAATGAAGTTACATAATGTTGCTATATTGACAACATAGGCAAAAGACTCGATGTGTTAAGAAATTTTAACATTTTAGTCGCAAAAGGTCAGGTTGAGAGGTTATACGGTTTTTCACATTCAATTAAGTGTGGAAATTTCGTTTGTCCAGTAATTTCACACTTTTTGTTAACAAAGCGTTAAATGAATGGACTTCCAAAAAAAAACTGACCATACTAAGAGATTCTCCGCGTTACTCATGATACCAAAGGCAGTGGTTGGAATGACCTCTAATATGCATCGTACCACATACGTCATAAACGATCACGAATACCGAAATTACGGGTTATCTGATCACCCGGGCAACTAAAGCAAAATCTCGGTTGAGCTCTTTTTTTGAAAATTCCCGGGTGTGACCTGCAAAATCCGGTTCAGTTGACAGGTATTATGCACCGTAACACAGCTACCCTAGAACTTTACGAGTTTAGCTGCATTTGGTGAGATGATAGATTTATGTCAATTAGTCTAAATAAATTATTACAGACTGGACATACCGGTAGTATAATATTCCCCACATGGGCCGCTGTATTAGACGTAGAAGTAGGTACCGTACGACCTATAACCTTGACCTTTTCAAACTTGGAAGCTTGTTTTTCAGGGGGGGGGGGGGGGGAGATACCCGGTATATCCCATAGTCTACTTAATTATTGCCGACTTGACGTACTAATATAAACGTATTATTAATTAGGCCGTTAGTTTTCTCAATTGAATTGTTTCATATTTTTCATGTCGGGGTCTTTCATAGCCGACATTACGATATGGTTTTTTTTTTTAATTGTTGAAGGCCATACGGTCGCCTATAATTGCTTACATCCACTTTATTTTAACTTTGGTGGATAGTTGTCTCATTGGTAATCATACCTCATCTCCTTATTTGTATAATACTTTCTCCTCGTGGGTCATGGTACCAGAGTAAGAGGAAGCCATGAACCTACTTAGCTTTGTAACACAAATACCATAGACCCTAATGAATCTGGAAGTATTAGGAATGTGTAAAGGGGAGGGGGGGAGGGGGTAAGTAACTTTTATATCGATTCAATAGACCAACTTAACACTTGTAACAAACTTTTTCTTACTGGACATATTGAGAGATTTTTTAAGTGGTCATTGTACAAGAGACCCTTACTTTGCACCGTACAATATAAACACTAGTTCCTTGCAAGTCTGGCAATAAAGGGTGGGATGAGGGGCATACCCGGTTAGTCACATAGTCTTACTTGACAATTGTCAAGTTGACATACTAAGATGTTATCCATATTACCAGGGGTAGCGGCAGATGTGCTTTTAACTTCTATCGTACAAAATATACAATAACATACAAATAAACACTAGATATCCACGAGTCATTAGTATAGGGTTGATGGGGTTAGGGATGTACCACAAATGTAATATTGCCCGACCGACTCAAATATTGCCTACTTGCCATACTTAGATGATCTAACCTGGGTCATAGTTCTAGAGGTAGAGGTAGGCATTGCATAGTTCTTCGATATATCGTACCACATACACCTTAAATTGTGACGAGATTTGCGTAATTGGGTTGATTGAGGATTTACCGTGTATGTAACATAGTCTAACTTGCCTATTGCCGACCGGCCAAATTTAGAGATCTCAAAGATATCACAATTGCAGGTTGAATGATCTCTACTATACACAGTACCACACGAAGATGTCAGTATAGGATGGGGATTGGGGTGCCCGGTATGTCACTTAGTTCAATGTAACGTTTGCCATTTTGCCATACTTAGAGGTTCTCATAGTCGACCATAGTATTAAAGCCAGAGGTCAGCAATTTTTGTTTATTTTTTATTAACAGCGGAGAAATACACTTAAGATGGTGATCTAAGTACAAATTTGGTGATAAGTATAATTTGGTGATGTTAATACATTCGAGGACAAGTGGAAGGGATCATTATGGTTCCGGCAATTAGTTTATATTCGTAAGTACAAAGATTAAGACCAATACTGAAGTATTTTTCAATAGTATTTTAAGTTATTGCTACAATTTTTTTTCTGTGGTATAACATAATATGGATTGCATTTGATAACGTTATGTACTTATATACCACGCATTAGACAAAGGGAACACCTCCTTCTACTCCGTGAATGGGATACACTTGATTTGTATCTCGTGTGCATTTCTCGTTGAAGTTAATCTCTTTTGATCTTGATATTTGGCTAATATTACAAGCATATCGAACACCAAATTAAATTTGTATTAGAAGACATGGCTGTATACTGGGTATTTTGACTCATTTATTATTGATTTGATTTATTTTGCAAACTTGTTCAGAGTAATAAGTATTAGGCGATATTCTTTTTGCAGTATATTCGCTTGCAAATTCCAATGTCCTTGTTTGATTTCTTATTCCTTGCAAGTTCCTTTCCACTACTGTCAAATCCATCGCTAAAACATCAAAAGCATTTTTTTTTCTTTTCTTATTTGATTCTTATTTGAGACAAAAAATATGTTCACTATTTAAGGAGGGAATACTACTAAAAGATGTCGCTGTCCCAAATCGCAGTGGTACAAATCAACCAAAGATTCCATGGGATATAGCGATTGCCTTAAAAAAACTACTTTATGACATTTTTCTTATTAACGGATAAGAAATCACAAACCAACGTCTCCACTGTTAACATAAAATAAGGTTCAAACCAAAGTATATTCCCCTTAGAAGATATGAAATGTTCATTTACTAAGACGCAACAGCGAGAACAAGAATCAATAGTGATGAAAAAAAAAATAATAATCAGACAAACATTAAAGGTCAAAACTATTTCTTAATGGCGTTCAAACCATTATGACTTGGAAAATAGAAATGAGGTCATTCTTTTATATCTCGCGTCCGACATTAAAAATACTGAAAAATTGGGCTTCTGTTTTGCTGCGCGTGATGTATAAATACATTTCCGCCTGAACGGACGGTACATCGGATGACTTGTGCCACGTGTAAGATCTGGTAACGTGTTTAAGAACCCGTGTAAAACTGTTTGATGGGAAAGTTCCAGTCGTGTTTCAGGGCAAAAGTCATCCCCTCTATCTACCATTACGTCATTTTCCAGTGTCAGTAAAAAAAACTAGATATCACAATTCATCCTGATAGGCCAACTTTGCAGAAGCCACTAAGTTGCACTAATTGTTAAGAGAAAAAAAAGAACAAAGCCAAAGACTAATCCACTAGAAGAAGTGTGCATTTACGAAGAGGCAACAGTGAAGCGTAATAGGATTGACTGTACAATATCATGTACAAAAAATCACAAGATCCAATAGTGAATGAATAGAAAGAAATAATAATCAGACAATTATCAAAAGATCAAAACTATTTCTTTATGTCGCTCAAATCATTTTGAATTGCAAATAGAAATAATTTTATCCTTTTTCTTCTCGCGTCCAGCAGTAAAACATTGTAATAGTTGGACCTCTGGTTGACTGTGCGTGATGAATAAATACGTTACCACTTCTAGGAACGATACATTGGATGAATTGTGCCACATGTGAGATTTGGTTACGCGATTAAGAACCCTTGAAAATTGTTTTAAGTGTCAGTATAAACTCTAGTTCATTCATCCTGGTAGACTAACTTTGTAGTCAGTTTGTTTTCGATTTCTCAGTTTGAATGTCCCTCTGGTGTCTTTCTTCTCTCTTTTGCAGAAGCCACCAATTGCATCAATTGTCAGTTTGCTTTCGTGCTTAATATGCTGAAATATTTTCTACTGTACCTTAAACAGGAAACCTTCAAATAATATAAAGGTCTTTGGTGGGAAGAGAGAATCACTAACGAACGATCAGAACCATTTTAAATGTCTGGCAAGAGGTTTATTGATTGATTGATTGATTAGTGTTCAACGCCACTTTCAGCACTATTGTGCTATTTCGTGGCCTTGAGTTTCTATTGGTGGTGGAAGCCGGAGTGCTCGGAGAGAACCTCCAACCTTCGGTAGGAAGACTGACAATCCAATTCATATAAGATTGGAGTCGAGCGCATCTGCCACGTGCGGAATCCGAACTCACAAACTCAGTGTTAAAAAGCTAGTGATACAGTAGTTAGACTACTTATAGCACTCGACCACCGTATAGGTATACAATTAGCTTTCTGTGCACAAGACATGTAGTTTAAGACTACTTTATATATAAGAAAGTACTAAAACGTCCAAATGGTATTTTTAAACATCTGAAAGTTAAAAATACACTTAAAAGTTTAAGAGCAATTCAGGTACCAATTTTCCAAGTCACCAGTCATACAAAATTCAGCTGAAGCTGTTTTAGTAATTTCTATCTTTCTCTTGCTAAAGGGACCTCAAGTAGGTGATTAGTAGTCTTCGCTTTACCTCCGTGTGAACACAAAGAGAAACTATCTCTTTAATTGTGTTTAAACTACTACGGTAAAAATGTATCGACTCGATAATAAATAAACATATTACTATTTTAGATTGTGAGGTGTTATACTTTCTACATCCGTTCTAGATTAATAAATAAATAAGTAAAAATGAACGTTATAATAATGATTTAGCTCCATGCATAGAAAAACAAATATTTTTGGTCGAACAAATTACTTATCTTGCAATCTCCATGTATATATCTTTATTTCCATATGTTTCTTTCCATACAATGTGTATAATTTAATTAAAGTTTAAACAAATTCGGGCTAAGGGTCACTATATTCATTATTTGCCGTGCATTTTAACGTTTTCTCCATTAATCTAGAAAGGTTGTAGAAAGTTCAACATCTCACAATCGAAAAGTAGTAACATATGTATTAATAGTCTACAATCGCATGCAAATAACAAATAAGAACAAAAATCCTACCTTTTATCTGTCTGTAAGTGTTCAGTCAGCATACTGGATAGTAGATACAATCGAGATAGTATACTTATACCGCGACCAACTCCGCTCAAACCGGTGTTAAGGGCCGTCTTAAACTTGCAGTGAGGTAAAAGTTTTGCTCCATGCCGAAGTCTTACTGTATCTTGGAGATGAAGAACAGCAATAAAAGCGTTGTTCCTTTGCTTTTGTGTTTTTTGTTTTGCAAGGTCTGATTTTGTGTCCTGGATGGATACTCCAGATGTGTTCTTTTCTATTATACTCCGTGTTGACAATAAGTAAGATTCAAGAAAATACCTCATTATACAAAGATGTAGTTATGAATGATCTTTGATATTCTCTGATTTTGTAGTCTCTGGACAATTTAATGCTTGATATATCGGATAGACACTTGGTTATGTTGGCCTCAAGATGCCTTTTATTTTATCTATAGTTTAGGTTGATATCTCATTGACTGAAACCTCACATATCCTTTTATTCCGCCTTATATTATTATTCGTTGATAATTATACCGTAATTATGCTTAAGGAATAACTGCAGCTGTCATCGGTAATTTTTAAAGAACTTCTCTTTTTTAAGCACGTATATCAATTCTATCTGATACCTTTGATTGCGTAATATATTTAACAGTGATAAGGAGTTTCGGTTGATGTACACATTTATGTAAAAAAAACTTTTGAGGAAGGTGATATTCCTTTGACACCGTCTTACGATGTTCATTTATCTCCAACTCGTTCGCTATGCCCGTGTCTGTAGTGACCTTTTAGATTTCAATTAGCATAATCTATGTATCACTGGTTTACCAATTTAATACTGTAATTAGATCTTTGAATATTGTTTTTATTTGTATAAATATTGATTCTGTTATCAGTAAATTAAAACAATACTAAATATTATTGGTATACACATATGCACTTTCACGGTACTATAATCTATTGATACCTATGTTTTGGCATTTCACACGGCCATATTTTCTCTGACTGTTAATGACGTCTTTACACTAAATCAATTGGATATTTGATGTGTACTTGATTGATGTATTAGTCTTAGATACAGGATTTTTTATTAGTTGTTATTGGCTCTGAACTAGCCGTCAGTAACTGCTAGTTGTCTCAGATAGCGTGTGTCTTTTTTGTTGTAAGGGATGTATAATTACCCTGCTGAGTCCGGTCTGTGTTTCGTTAGATTTTTTTCTGCTTTGTATCGATGTTATGAATTACGCCCTTTTCAACTGATTTTTATAGTGTGTTCTAATGTTATTATATTACACCACTGTCCCAGGTTAGGAGGAGGGTTGGCGCCTTTAAACATGTTTAACACCGCTATTTTTGGTATGTGTCCGTCCCAAGTCAGGAGCTTGTGGTTCAGTTTTTGTCGTTGGCTCATCTCTGTCATAGTTGTTTTTTGTAAATTGTTTTGTTATAATTCAGACCGCTAGTTTTCTCAATTGAATGTGAATGGTTCCATATTGTTCATGTCGGGGCCTTTTATATATGGTGTGGGTTTTTCTGATTTTCGAAGGCCGAACGGTTGCCTGTAAATGCTTACATCCATACGACATTTCTTTATTTTTTATAAAGATACATGTGAGTTATTATCAAATGAAAAAAAAAAAGATGCAGTGTTCAAAGTTACGAGTTGCTTCATACAAAACTGCATGCAGTATTTTAAAAATACACAAGAAACATGAGTTGTTATCTAAATACTGTAGATCTCATTTTTCTTTTTAAGCATAACAAGCGTGTAGGGCGGTCAAGCTCTGACTTGGTTCATACAAAAATTCATGAGAAACTTAGTATAAATGATATTTATTCTATTAAGTAATTTAATTAGTTAAACAGTATATCTAAACTAGACTATATATCTCGGTATGAGAACATCAATGATCATTAGACAAACAATTAAAAGAGTTTGAAAAAAACTATTACAATAACGATTTTCCATGCTTCTATTACAACTTCGGTGGTGTAAATAAAATCATTTGGCAGCTTAAATGATAAATATTCAAATCAAAGTAAAAGTAAATGCCTTGTCGTAAAAATTCGAAACCAGTAATTGATTTGTAGTTCTGTTATAATCAATAGACACAGGATGGGAAAGACCATCACTGGCTAACTCTTTGTATTGTTGTCCATCAGAAGATATAACTACTACTTTTTTCGAATATTCTCCTACTACGTATACATTACTATCATTGTCGACAGTTATACCACTCAGACCCCTGAGGACTTTTTCATTCTTAAATTTCCATTGTTCTGTACCTTGTAGATCATAACATGTAACGTTGTTTGATTGGTTATTTGTATGGTACATTTTGTCACCAAATATTGCCACGTAACAGCACGCTGGTATTTTATCGCGGACTATATCAATTGTTGAGTTGTTGTGCGGATTGATCAGTTGAATTCCTTTTCCTTCAGCAGAACAAATGAATTTGCCATCTGTCACTGCTATGCCATAATATTGAGAATCAACTGGTATTGTTTTCTTGATTTGTTTGTTTTGTATGTCGATGATTGTGATACATTTCCTACCTGACTCGCCTGATGTTACAGCAAGTGTGTTGTCGTGACTGATGTAGGCTATGTCGAATGCAAATGTCGGTGTAATCAATTCAAAGTCGTTGGTGCCGTCTAGGTTGAATACTCTTACAGCTCCACCAAAGTAAGACAAAAACGCCATTTTACCATCTGGTAACATGCAACAACCCGTAATGTTCTTTCCTGTTGTATTTATAGTTTGAAGCAGCTTCAAATTAATATTGTCGACTGACCTGGATGATATGTGCAGAAGCATTATTTGGGCTTGTTTGTCTTTCCTCCTTGTGAGGACTACATCGCATGGTTTTTTCTCAATCTTTACTTCTCCAAAGTTCTTGATACGATTAACTAAATCTTGCATGGCGGAATTTGTATTGTACGACAGTTCGCGGTCTTTAAACTTTTCGCTGTTAATCACAGACTGCAGGAATTCGTCTTTGATTGAGACATTTTTTTCTAGCTCCTTCATAGAAATAAATGTCTGTAGATCTGTAGCATGTTGCTTGATATTTTCAATGTTTGTTCGGAATTCAATTATCTCTCTTTCATTTTCCTTCAATAAGTTCAGTAGTTCGCTAATTATCTTATTTTCATTTGCTTCGGTTTCATTTAACTTTTTCATAATGTCGTCTTGTATTTTGTCTAAATGGTTGTTGATTGTAATCCTTGTTTGTTTCACTTCTTGTTCAATTTGCATTTTCTTTTCGGATAACCTCTTCAAGTTGTGTTCTCTATCATTTCGAATAATTTGAATATTGTCGGAAAGTTCTACTAATAATTGTTCTATTTCGTAAAAGGCATTCGAAAGTTTAGTGTTTTGAATTACATCAGCCAACTTGTCGAAGTCTCGACATTCCATATGATTTTCTACAATGCAACTACCACAGCAAAGACTTTCATGCTTTTTGCAATAAAATGTGTACTTCTCATTATGTTTGCCACAGGTTTGAGTGATTTTGACAATGTCACTTGGTATTTCCTGGTATTCACTTATTAGTACGGTGTAATGTTTTCGTGTTCCCTTTGACCTACTGTGGTGATCTTTGCATTCTGAACAAAGCCCTTCGTCACATTCAAAACACCAGATTATGGATGGTTTGGTAATATTACTTTGATCACATACACCACACACGGGTGTCGATGATGCCATTGTAAACAATAAAACTGGAAACAAAATAATTCAATTACAATGCATTACAATTAATAATGTATTCTATGATCTCTTAACATACATGTATCCCATCATCAATTAGAGGATTATTTGAATTTGTCTTTTGCAATTCATTAAAGAAGAAGAAACTTTACTAAACAATTTTTTTTATGATTTAAGTTGAATTTCGTAAACTTCAATATAGATTTTAAAATGCATATTTAAGGAGTATGTGTTAAAGAAAGAAATGGATTGACTTTTGACATCTAAAGAATAGAGTCTTCTAAGAAACTGACACGCTCAACTGACAAATATGTCATTTTGATATTAATATTCACATTATATACAATCAGCTTTTTTTATTGGATTGATCAGTTTCACTTTTTATAATTTCTCTGTATCTGCAATAGTTTTCGTGAAATAAGTCAAAAGCACAAACAATTAATAAAAATATGTGTCAGTCATGCTGAAATAAGGATTTATTTGATCATGTTTGTCTATCTGACTTATTTGTAAATTTTGGTTTGATGAACATTTTCCCTATGTGCAGTACTAAATGTTTAGAATAGTTTTTAAAATAATGGCTAAAAAACACAAATGGATTAAAACCGTCGTTTAAGGGCAATTACTCCTATTATGAGTCGATTGACAATTACCATGATTACCGACGTTTGACTTTTACGTAGGGTGTGTGTTGCTTATGAATGTTGCTGTTTACCATAATGGCATTTCTCATTATTTTAGAATAGTGTTTAAGAAAATACTACCAAAACCTATAAACTTGACAAATATTGTCATTCAAGGGCATACAGAATCGATTTACAATTTCTGTCTACCATATGTATTTGCAGGTCTTGGTATGCTGGTCACGTTAGCTGTCTATCATTATATATTATAGTTTTCAATATAATTGCCAAAAAGCAGTTAATGGGTTATGTAAGAGCTATAAATCAAAAAGAAATAAATTTCACATATTGGTGATGTTAAACTTGTATTAGATCTTACCGTTCTCGTTATTCTTGCTGTTTACTTTTTTACTCTTATTATCATTGTTTTTAGAAAAAAGCTATAAATAAAACCAATGGTTAAACTTGACATTCAAGGACAACAACTCATATTAAGAATCCATTTCCCAAGTTATTTGTTTGTGTTTCTAAACATTTTGCAATTTACATATTTTGCCTACTTCCTGAAGGTTTTGAGATAGTTGAAAGCGGCAAATATTGAAAAAAATCGACATTTCAAGGGCAACAACTCCAAAACATTGTGTCAGAATTTCATTAGTTTTTCAAATGTATATAGATCTTGTCACACTGATCATTTTAATCATTTAAACTTTAAACTTAATAACTTTAGATTTGATAACACACAAAAAATGGAAAAATGGACTTATTAGGAGTAATAACTCCGAAAGAGATTAACATCATTTTAGTAAATAAAAGTAGATAATTTTGCTGTGTGGCTAATTTTTGCCATAAAATATTGAAAGAAGCTTCTAAAATATCCAAGATAACCACGATAGCTTCCAAAACTTTAACAAATCCAACAAAACGAATAATCTAGATCAATTTCATCAAAACGAGAAATATGATTTTTCTACAAATATTCGGTTTAAAACATCTTGTCCTTTTTTAACAATTTTGCAATTTACATTTTGAACCACAGACTAGTTCTTATACTTTTATAGATATCAATAAAAAGTAAAATCACAAAAATACTGAACTCCGAGGAAAATTCAATCGGAAAGTCCCTAATCACATGACAAAATCAAATGACAAAACCCATCAAACGAATGGACAACAACTGTCATATTCCTGACTTGGTACAGGCATTTTCAAATGTAGAAAATGGTGGATTGAACCTGGTTTTATAGCGCTAAACCTCTCACTTGTACGACAGTCTTATCAAATTCCGTTATATTTACAACGATGCGTGAACAAAACAGACATTATAAATAAAATAGTCAAAATATGGGTACAGCAGTCATCACTGTGTTACAATATCAAAACAAACAATTATTTACAAAAAAAGCACAAAAGCATCTATCAAATTAAAAACCACATTCATTGCTTCGCGTGTCTGACGTCAGAAAATGTAAACGTCACATAAGAAAAAAGTTTGTCATTCAATGTTTATTCAAAACAATTTTATAATTTCACATGGGGAATGTTGGTATACAGGGTTAAAAAATCAAAAGTTATGTTAGAATTAATTTCAGAAATAGACCGAGATTTAAAATTGTCCAAAAGTTCTTTAGAATTTTAAAGAATCCACATATGGTAAATACCACTACGCGAGTAAAATAAATTTGTCGTTTGTCGTTCAAAGTATTTTCAAATTTATAATAGAACAATAACATAATGACATATAATAGAACAATAACATAATGACGGGATCTTTTAAAGTACAGAGTCACGTTATAAGAACCACGTTAACACAAAAAGTCGCATATACAAAACACACCAGCAAGAATGAAAGATAATACAAACACATTGACGGGATGTATGAGTACCTAGCCACGTCAAATGGATATCACAGAAAACAAACCAAACAGTAAAAGTAATATTAATAATAGAACAAAGACAAATGAAAGAACAATATTACACGTTGTTAAGATGATAAACAACGTCAGTATGCAGAATCTATACTTCAAGACCATCATGTATTATTTGTGAAGTTGATACGGAATATTTATCAACAAGGTCTTGGTACCTTCCGATGAACTTTTTTAGAAAAAGGACGAGACGTTCTTTGACATACCCCTGGTTCATCAACTTTCTGCTCAGACACTGGTGACGTTTTACAAAGTCTGAGTAGGAGCTGCAAGCTCTTGAATATCGAATAAGTTGGGAAATGTATATCCCATATGCAGGTGAAGTTGGTATATTGCTACTAAGGTGGGGGAAATTTATAATTTTAAAACTAAACTCGTCTCGTTTGTCATAGATTCTGGTACTGAGATGACTGTGTATGATAAAATAATAAAATAATAAATAATAATAAAACACTGGTAAAAACGTACAATTCATAGATAATAACTCGATTTAGAGTTTTTAGAATGTTTTGGGTAGATAGATCTTGCCATGCTGATCTTCATTTTTGGAAAAATACTCTTTTAACTTTGCTCTGATTGTTTTCAAAATAATGGCAAAAAACAGCAGTAAAAAATACAAAAATCTAAATTTCAGGGGCATTAAGGGGGTACCGTACACCTAAGAAAAGATAACTCTGACTGAAATTCTGAATTAACTTACGTCAATATAGCGTTTTAAAATACGCCTCATATTACAAGCGTTTTATTGACCTTGAATAGTTGTTTACCTGTTGATATGAAGCAGACGATACATCAATGTTATAATGGAACAGCGTAAACGTGATCCGTTTGGTAAATTTTCGAGGTCTAAATCTGCCGATAAGAAATCAAATCGTTCAGATTACTTCAAATGGTTAAATGATGGCAGGAAATTGGAAGATTCTCCGCAAGTCGGCTTGCGTAATGATCATGGCAATTACGTATACGAGTTTCTTGATGTTGGGGCCGAGGCTGAATTGGAAGATGATAACAAGTCTGATGTGTCAAAATCTTGGACAATGAGGAGAAGAATTGTTGAGTTGAATGTCCTAGCAAAAGTAATGTATTGCTGCACTTGCAAGTGTCCGCTTCACCTGTCAAATATTGTAGGAGAACGACTGTTTGGGCTAGGTGGTCTACTGATGGTGGATTGTGAACTGTGTCATACTGTAACTGATGTCCAGTTTGGGAAGAGGGGGCCATCTGGAAGTTATGACATCAACACAAAAGCTTCCATAGGTAGGTATAGAAACTATATGATTATATCACATGCTTGTAAATTATAATAGCCTGTATGATGCTAATATTTACAGTTTTACTGTTTACATTTTATTTATAATTAACATGTTGCATTGTTTATTTTTCATAATTATATTTAAATGCATTCATGATTTTTGTTTAATAAATAGATTAATATTGAGTCCTTGGGGGCAATTACAACTAATGTGTCTATATATATAGCTAACTCAACAGTGCATGCTGCTTGCATACTTGGGCAAATTGGGGTGTTGGGAAAACTTTTTAGATTAAGGTATTTAGGATTTTTTCTGAGACAAATGCCTGTGCCTTATAGCAAATTAATTGTTGAAAACATTGTCATTGTTTAATGAACATCAACAACTTTCAACCCCTCCCTTCTTATCTTTTTCATAGTCAAAGTAGGCTTTGAAAAGAGTTATAATAACTAGTTATAAACTGTGAAATATTTTTTTTAGGGCTTGGCCATTAAATGTACAACTATATGTACATTATCATATCATGCAAATATTCTTAGATGATGTTTTGTAAGCCAAGTCAGAGAAATTAGCACAGGACTGTCAGCCTGTGTCCTGTTAATATATCTTTAGTCTAGGAAATTTTAAAGAATTTTACAATTTTAAGAGAAACAAATTACCATCTTTTCTTTGTTTATAACACAACTGTTTCTTAGTCTTAGAAATGCAGGTGTGTACATTTTCCATTATTAAGACATCAATTTTCTTTCTCAATTTTAATAATACCTCATATTCTATTAAAGGAATGATACATGCAGGGATGGGCCCAACTCATCTGCAGAACTTTCTAGCAGAATGTAACCTGCCATCCATTACAGAGAGCACATTAAGGAAAAAAGAGAAAGAATTAAGTGGACAGATTAAAAATGTAACAATCCAGTCGTGCAATATGGCACAAAGAGAGGAAAAGTCACTTAGCACAAATGGCAATGTAAGTATTAAATGTATGCACACAAAGTGGAATATCCAGACTGGATGCCCCTTTCTAAAAAACTAAGTCTTTTTTACCCCCCACCCCCCCCCCCCCCCCCCCCAAAAAAAAAAAAACCAAACAAACCTTATATTGTATAACTTTTTATGGAGTACATCTAGAAAGTCCTAGATCCTAGATTTAATTCAAGGGACTTAGGTAATATATATGAGAATTATAATGCAATTTGATCATGTAATGCTACATTGTATATATGTACAGGTATGTCATAAGAAACTTCAAAGTAACATCAAACATGTTTTTGAAGTGAAGCTGATTTTTTATTATTTCATGGTTTCATGCATCAAGAATCATTCAAAGAATTATTAAACAAATAACAGTTTCACAGAAGAGTAAATTTGTAATATTAAAATGTGTCCCCTTAGTAAATATTGTCCTAATTACAAAAAATACAATAATCATTTAGGTATAAGTGTGAGACAGACAGAATAAACAACAATACATGTACATGCATGTACAGATCAAGACTTTTCACCACCTAAAATTGCACAGGACAGCACAATTTTTGAAATTTTTTCAGTAGATTTAACAGTGAGGACCAGCAGAATTTCTTTAAGGACCACAAAAACAATAATTTCTAATTGTGTATTTGGTGTGCAGTCACTGCAAATGTTTGTTTCTGCATACATATGCATCCAAAAGATTTGTTTGTGTTCTTAATAATGTATTTGTAGCTTACTACAAAACTAGGTATCCTAAAGGTGAAGGTAAATGTTTAAGGTCAATCTATAAAAAACTTGCTGGGACTTTTTTTTATTAGAAATGCAATCTTTTTTAGATTGAAGCAAGTTTTGACGGCGACTGGCAAAAGAGAGGCTCCGGTTGGAATTATAATAGTAATACATGTAAATAAACAGCATTCATATTATATAATTTAATGTCTGACATTCATGATTTAATTACTGTATTTTGTTAAATTTTGCTGAATCAATTATTAATATAAATAACTTAATTGGACAAAGAATTAATTTCACTATTTAGTTTGATATAAGACATGTAAGAAGCTGTAGTTAAAGAAATATCTTCCCATACTTATTTTTATTCAATCCCTAGGCTAGATCTCTTTAACTTACCTGGTTCAATTATAGCAAATAGGTGAGCTTTTGCCATCATTTTGCATACATTATAGAAGTAAGATGTGTTACATGATTGCCAGTGACTCAACTGTCCACCAGAGCTCAAATGAATTGGAAGTAGGCAATTATAGCTAGACAACTATAAAACCTTCAATAATGAGAAAAACTTATATCCAACATGAAAAATACCAAACAATTCAAATGAAAAAACTAACGGCGTAAATAATAACAAAACAATTTATGAAGAAAATATGACAGATGTAAACTAACAACAACCACTGAACTACAGGCTCCTTATTATCAATATCTGTCCGTCATATTAATCTGTAACATTACATCTGTGAACCTTTCATTAAAATATCCATTATCCTACACTTCTAAACAAATTGAAACCAAACTTCAAAAAAATATTTACTAAACTGTTTATCATTGCATCATGTATGTAATACCTTTTACTTTAATTCTTGCAGGACATGCAACTTTTATTGGAAAGGAGACAGGAAAGGTGTTGTCCTTTGATTTAAGGAGTAAGACTTGTAAGGTTTGTGAATTCCATCTTAATAGAAAAGAGACTGTTCCGGAGCATGAGTGTCAGTTGAATTGGCATGGCTCTAGTAAATCCATGGAGGCAGATATGGCGGTTTCTATGGCCCACAGATTAAAAGGTGATGAATGTGAAATTAATGGTATGTCTCATATTCAAAATAAAGAATTTTGAAATACAATTTCATGTAATGAGTTCCCCAAAATGCATTGAAAATATCATATAAAGGGAAATAACTCTTCTTTCAACAATACTTTTAAATTTGAAAGGTGAATATTTTGTGATTTTCACAGGAAACTAAGATTTTGTTCTTACACTTTTATGACAAAGAATCAATTAATTTTGTTGTTAATGATATAACATAAGCAATTGCATGTAAAAATCCAGTTTATATTTATTTTAGTTGCTTTATTTACATTAGCTACATGTAATTAAATAAGGCAGAATATAACAGCTATCACTATTTTCCAAATAAAAAAAATATGCTTGCAGTTGTATATCTTGACCGCTGTTGTGTTGCCTTTTTGTAGGTTTATAATTCTTCAATCTTCATTTCAGTCATACATGCTGATAATGATGCAGCAACATCAGCCAGACTTGAAGTTGAGTTTGAAAATATAAAGAAAAAAGATGACCAGAACCATGTAAAGAAGGGTATATCAACAAGCAAATATAATATTTCAAAGAGGTATTTTCACAAATTAATTTTAGTGTTACGAGTATGTCTATGATATGAAAAGGCTTAAGCCCATCCTTTACCAAATCAAATCATACTTATAGATCTTATTATATTGATCTGTCAAGACTACAAACTCTAAAAAAAACATTACAATGAAATTTCAATTTTGTGTTGTTCAAAGACATGTAAAGATCTTTGCATTTTTGTGTTATCTGAATTCACAAACATTACATTGAAAATTGAAAGAACTATTAGTATATATATGAGTAATCTTCATGGCTTATGGAACGACCAAATAGTTTTTAGTGAGGCTTTATGAAGTTTAGAATAAAAAGGCCGGACTTAAAAAATAGAAACTAGGACCCTTTTTTTCTGAAAATTAAAAGGCAGATGCATGAATCCATGATTGAAGATTTAGTTCATGCCCCATAAAAGTCTGAAGGGTGCTTGCTCCCTCAATAGTATAGACAGATAAGCAATAAAAAAAAGAAGACTTTTTAAATTTTTTTTTTACATTAATTATTTGTTTCTTATTTTGTAGTTAAAAGAATTGCAAAAGGATGAAACAAAAAAATATTTTGAGGTGCTTTATGTATTCCATTAAGGGAGGTGACAATGAAGATGACATTAAGATTGGGCTGCAAAGAATTGTACCAGATATTTTTGGATCACATGAAAATTGTAAAGATGCTGACTGGTGTAGCTATCATCAAGATCCAGAAACATTTACGTAAGATCTTCTATACTGGTATTGACAACATATTGTTAGCTTACTGGGGCCCGAAGGGCCCCATGTGAGCTTATACCATCACTTGGCGTTCGTCTGTCGTCGTCGTCGTAAACTATTTCAAAAATCTTCTCCTTTGAAACTACTGGGCTAAATACCTTCAATCTTAAAATAAATGTTCCTTAGGGTATGTAGTTTATAAATTGTATCCAAAGTTTTGATCCATCGACAAACATGGCCGCCATGGCTAAAAATAGAACATAGGGGTCAAATGTAGTTTTTGGCTTATATCTCAAAAACTAAAGCTTTTAAAGCAAATCTGACAATGGGTAAAATTGTTCAATTGGTCAAGATCTATCAGCCCTGAAATTTTCAGACGAATCGAACAACCAATTGTTGGGTTGCTGCCACTAAATTGGTAGTTTAAAGGAAATTTTGCAGTTTTTTGTTATTATCTTGAATATTATTATAGATAGATATAAACTGTAAACAGCAATAATGTTCAGCAAATTAAGATCTACAAAAAAGTTAAATGACCAAAATTGTCAATTGACCGCTTAAGGAGTTATTGCCCTTAAAGCTTTAAAGACAATTTTACACAATTTGTTCATCAAGTTTGCTAACATTAAAAAATCTTCTCCTCTGAAACTATTGTGCCTAATACTTCTTAACTTTAAATAAATGTTCCTTTAGGAATTTAGTTTATGAATTATATCCGAATTTTTTATCAATCAACAAACATGGCCGCCATGGCTAAAAATAGAACATAGGGGTCAAATGCAGTTTTTGGCTTATATCTCAGAAACTAAAGCATTTAGAGAAAATCTGACATGGGGTAAAAATGTTTAAAAGGTCAAGATCTATCATCCCAGACTTTTTCAGACAAACATTGTTGGGTTGCTGCCACTAAATTGGTTATTTGAAGGAAATTTTGCAGTTTTTGGTTGCTATCTTGAATATTATTGAAGATAAAGATAAACTGTAAACAGCAAAAAATGTCCAATAAAGTAAGATCTACAAAAAGGTTTCATATGATCAAAATTGTCAATTGACCCCTTAAGAAGTTATTGCCCTTTAAGGACAATTTTATACAAGTTGTTTATGTTTTTTAACTTTAAAAAAAGAAATGAATCTAGTATAAATTTTGTATTTTATTTCCTTGTACGTCAAGAAACATAGAAACTATGGCTAAAATGGAACATATGGGTAAAATGCATTTATTTGCTTTTGAAGAAAATATGACAGATACAATGAACATTGAAGTGGCATTTTTAAGCCACTCATTAATATATATTGAAAAGCAAAACTAATCATTGATGAAAGATTTAACCAGGTTTTAACAGGTGAGCGATTCAGGCTCTTGAGAGCCTCTTGTTTTCTGTATTGTCTCATTTCTCAAAGAATTAATAGATATAAGATGTGGTATGAGTGCTAATGAGACACCTCTTCCATCCAATTCACAATTTGTAAAAAGAAACCAATGATACATATGTCAATCCTAAAAATTGATTCCTTAGTATGCTGAATCTTACCGTGTATTAAGTTTTTGGATTTTGGCCCGGTTTTTAAATTGGTCCACATTGAGGTCCAAAGGGTCAAAAATTAAACTTTGTTTGATTTCATCAAAAATTGAATTATAGGGGTTCTTTGATATGACGAATCCAACTGTGTATTTAGGTTCTTAATTTTTGGTCCCGTTTTCAAATTGATCTACATTAAGGTCCAAAGGGTCCAAAATTATACTTTGTTTGTTTTTAACAAAAATTGAATTCATGGGGTTCTTTGATATGCTGAATCTAAACATATATTTAGATTTTTGATTATGGGCCCAGTTTTCAAGTCAGTCCAAATTGGGGTCCAAAATTAAACTTTGTTTGATTTCAACAAAAATTTAATATATGGGGTTCTTTGATATGCTGAATCTAACCATGTATTAAGTTTTTGGATTTTGAACCCCATTTAAATTGGCCTACATTGAGGTCCAAAGTGTCCAAATTAAACTTTGTTTGATTTCATCAAAAATTGACTTATTAGGGTTCTTTGATATGCGGAATCTAACCTTGTATTTAGATTTTTAATTTTTGGTCCCTTTTCTAATTGGTCTACATTAAGGTCAAAGGGTCCAAAATTAAACTTTGTTTGATTTCAACAAAAATTGAATATATTGGGTTCTTTGATATGCTGAATCTTACCATGTATTTAGATTTTTGATTTTGGGTCCCGTTATCAAATTGGTCCATATTGAGGTCAAAAGGGTTCAATATTAAATTTTATTTGATTTCTTAAAAAAATGAATTCTTGAGGTTCTTTGATATGCTTAATCTAACCATGTATTTAGATTTTGGATATTTGACCTTAGTAGGTGAATGCCCAATTTAAAAATTTTAATTTCTTAGACTACATTCATTTTGTGTCAGAAATCTATGCTGTGTCAAATATTAATAACAATTCAAATTCAGAGCTGTATCAAGCTTGAATGTTGTGTCCATACTTGCCCCAACTGTTCAGGGTTCGACCTCTGCGGTAGTATCAAGCTGCACCCACTTTTTGTTCTAAGAACTCCCCTTTTTTCTTAACAACTCCTGCCCCTGTTTTAGAATTTCTTGATCCGCCCATGTACAGAAATATTGAACATATACTTATACTAAATATTAACACTAAAGTTTCAGGCTAAGTATTTTGTGCAAATAAAAATTTGAAATGTAAATTTTATTTTCATTTTATTCAACTCCATTTTAGGTATAAAAGTTTACCAAATGGGAAACCGCTCAAGTCTGAAGGATTAAAGGTTGAATTGAATAATTTAGTGCAAAAAATGATTGGTAGGAGTAATTCTTTAAATGATCTTGGATCTACACAGTCAAATGAAAGCTTTAACCAGCTTGTATCTGTAAAGGCCCCTAAATCAAGGTAATTTGTATATATATTTGCATGTCAGATCACATTCTAAAGCAACAATGAATACAAGTATAAAAAATATGTTTTATGATTACCAATAACTAAGACAACTCTACACTAGAGAGCAAATGACACAGAAATTAACAGCTATGGGTCACAGAAAGGCATTTAACAATGATCAATTCTCATATGACATAGTAAGCTATAAAAGGCCCCAATTCACAAATTTATGTATAGATATAAAAAGATGTGGTATGAGTGCTAATGAGACACCTCTTCCATCCAAGTCACAATTTGTAAAAAGAAACCAATTATACATATGTCAAAGTTCAACATTCAACACAATTCAAACAAGAAAACTAATGGCCAAATTAATGTAAAAAATCAATAAATGAAAAACAAATATGTCACATTGCAATTACTGACAGCTAGTTCAAAGCCAATAACAAAAAAAAAACCCATGCATCTAAGACTTAATTATCTTGTCAGGCTATCTGCAGCTGTGCTTCAGAAAAATGAAGGATATGGCTACTTATCCAAGGTAACTATGAAAATTTTAACATCTTCTTTTTGAACGAAGGGTGACATAGTGATTGAATATGATTGCTTCTTTTTCTTTCCTCTTCTATTTCTTTCTTCTTCTTCATCTTTTCAGAAAAGCCTGTTCAGACCATAACTTTATTAATCTTTTGATATAGCATATAATGAATTTTTAGTATGTGGGTATATCACTTGTGTCAAGTTCCAGGATTGGTAACTAAGACCTTGACCTAAAGTTCATTAAAATTAAATTTTTAGTACTATCTTTATGTCCACTCCATGTCTTTTTGTCCGTCTGACCTTACTCTCATCCTCTTTCATTTCCTCACTCTAACTGAAGTTTGCCTCATCACGGAAAGTGAGTCACTTATTGTTCTAGAGTCATGCCCTTTATAACTTGCAAATTGTTTTGTTTCCTTACTCTAACATAAGTTTGTCTGATACAACTTTTATAGAACTGATACATATAAGAATCACAACACTCAGACAGAGTTCAAATTTGTGTTGTGACTCATTTGTCAACCTATAGTTCTGTCCCTTTTTAACTTGGAAAATTGCAAAGCTACAGCGGAGGCATTCATGACATCTTACACATTTTCCTTTAATAATTTTTTTATCTTTTTGAAACCATGTTACATGTTGCATCCAATGTTTATATACAAGGAGATTACTGTATTGCTTTTTTAGCCCTGCAGATATACATTGTACAATTTACAGTCACGAATCATGTTTATCTAGTATGTAACTCAATTATCTTCTTTCTTCTCAAATTGTTATCAGATGTGGTATGTGTGCTAATGCAACAACTATCCATCCAAGTCACGATATATAAAGAGTTACCATTATAGGTCAAAATATGTGTTCACGATGGAGACTACTGTTTTTTCTTGATTTTTAATATTTTAATGCATATATGTATTACATTTTAATTATGTTTCATTTTTTTAGATCAATGAAGCAGCAAACCTCTCTCCAGGAGAATTTACAATATCAATTTCCTCTGTAAGAGATAAAAAAAATGGAAAAAAGAAAAGAAAAAAAGAGTTCAAAGGAATATAAAGTTGGCCGTATACAAAAGAAAAGAAACCGCAATAAGAACGAGCGTAAACATCTGTTAAGAGAAGGAAAAACCTATGGATCTCAAATGGAATTTGATCGTCAACAGGACCCTGAGCAAACCACAGAAATTCCACTTCCTGTTAATCTAGATGGCACTGAATGCAAAGTGTTTTTTGATTTAGAAACAACAGGCTTGGGTAGGAATAGCGACATCATTCAGATAGCAGCTAAGTCAAATTCAAATAGTTTTAACAGATATGTCATCCCAAGAGTGGACATTCAGATCGAGGCCAGTAAGATCACTGGTATAACATACAGCCATGGAACAAATAAAACGTATGTTCGAGGAGATATAGTTGAACCTGTGACACTACATAAAGCCCTACTTGATTTTATACATTTTTAAAGGAACAGAACCAGCCAATTATACTAGGTCATAACATTTGTAACTTTGACATTCCTGTAATTGTTAACAAATTGAAAGAAATTCATGTAATTTGTTTTTCGACATTTTGTGAAACCGTGAAAGGTTTTATTGACACAATGAAAGTGGCTAGAAAATATATTTCAAAAAATGATGTAGAAAATTTTAAGCAGCAGACTCTTGTCAAACAGTTTGTAGGAGAAAATTACTCTGCCCACAATGCAATAGAGGATGTGGATTCATTAAAAACATTATACAACAGTAAATTTACCTCACTAGTGAAATCTGATGATGTATTTTCCATTTTATACCACAATTGCATGGACTCCTACTCTGACTTACTAAGTAATAAAATTGTTTCAAGGCTAGTTTGCATGCAACTAGCAAAAGATGGTATATCGTTGAAACACCTCAAACTGGCATCTGTACGAGATGTAAATGGACTGAAATTTGTCTTACAGGACCATAAGATACCACCAAAGAGTGTGAAATGCATTCAGGACTACTTTCAGACTGAGGAATGAATTTTGTATGGCCAAAAAATAAATATATGTCTGTGTTTTCCTATAACCTGACTGTGTCTACCCTGATACTTGTTTTATTATTTTCCCAACACAATGAATTTGCCAAGGATATGATGTTTCAGTCTGTCCATTTGTCTATATATATCCTATTCTTGTTAGTTCAACTCCTTAACAACCACACAACAGAATTTAATGAAATTTGGAAGGTGGTAAGAATGCAATAAGTGTGTATATTACAAATTTCTATGAAATTTTGATTCCCTGCATTATCATTTTTATATTTTGAGTTATAGTCCCAGCTCAATTGACACTGAAAAATAAATAATTTGCCATTTTTATCTGCAAAAAAATGACCGCCAAAGTCAAATATACTAGTGGTTGGATATTGTACCCTATGAAATAAAAATTTCAAAAATCATTTATCTGAAGCTACTAAAATAAAATGAACCAAACTTTAAAGTCTCATGAAGGTCAAATTTGCAAGGAACACACCACTTCATGATAATACATTCATATTTGCCAAAGATGTAAGACCTAGGTCAAAAGTCATGGCCTGGTCATTTTCATGCTAAAAACTACATAAAGTTGACCTTGTGGTCAAATTTCAAGATCACATGAAGGTCATCATGGTGCAAGACACATTACCTGATGATGATACATCTACATACCAAAGATCTAAGTCCAAGGTCAAAAAACAACAAGGCATGGTAAAGTGTTAATAGTAAAAAAAAAAATGACCTTGAGGTCAATTTAAGGTCACATGAAGATCATCACAACACAGGACACTCCATCTCATTATGATACATCCTCATACAAAAGATACAGGACCTAGGTAAAAAAAAAACAACAACAAAAATGCATATGGCCTTGTTTTCTATCAAAAATTCATATATTTGACCTTGAGGTCAAATTTCAAGGTCACATGAAAGTCATCTTGATATGTGACACTCTACCTCATGATGATACTTCAACATGCAAAATATCTAAGCCCTAGGTCAAAAGACAAGAAAACTATGCCCCAAATATATTATCAGAATGGAACTTGCTCTTATTTATTGAGGGTGGTGGTATTATAAAAAACTATAATTAAAAAAAATCTGGTGGATAAAATTTATACATTTTTGCAAGAATTACAAACTGATATAGCACTACAAATGGTTAGTTTTAAAAAAAAATTAAACGACACGTTTTTTTTTTTTTTAAATTTTTTCTTCAAATACTTGACCCATCATATTCACTGTGGGGGGGCTGAATCTGAGACCCCCCTTTTTAAATTCGGACAAAAATTCAAATCCAGAATAAAAAAAATACAAGTAAAGGGAATAGGTGAACTAAAATTCGCCTCAGTTTTCACTATTAACTATGCTATTGTCAATTTAGGATCAATTTTAAATTTTTTAACATATATACCCCTATACCCATATTTCTGAAACTTCCAAATTTGGCTGATATTAGCATGTAAAAGATGCCATATTCGAGTTGCCAAATCTTTTAAACGTATGATTCAAATCCTTCGAAATTTTTATAAGATGTTTAGCTTGGCCTAGTTTATCAATGGGATAAAAACAAGAAAAATTAAACGACAGTTTTTTTTTGGATTATAGTGTTGGGTACCCCCTTAAGTGACCATTAAACATTACCAGGTATTTTTCCTCTAATTGCTATAGTTCGCATGTTCTATTTCTAGCAATAGAGGCCAAATTTGACGAACAGAACATATAAACAGATTATATATACATTGAACGATACATTGCCAGATTTGACATTTTAATCCATGTTAAATTATCCTGACATGTTTCACTAACTGTGTTTTTACTGTTGTACTTAAAAAGAAAAAAAAAACTAAATATTATTGTTTGATTTATTTTTTGTTTAACTTTGCCGCATAAAGGGATATAACTGAGTAACAGAAACTTTTGTGAAACCAATGATACATATGTCAATCCTAAAAATTGATTCCTTAATATGCTGAATCTAACCGTGTATTAAGTTTTTGGATTTTGGCCCGGTTTTTAAATTGGTCCACATTGAGGTCCAAAGGGTCAAAAATTAAACTTTGTTTGATTTCATCAAAAATTGAATTATAGGGGTTCTTTGATATGACGAATCCAACTGTGTATTTAGGTTCTTAATTTTTGGTCCCGTTTTCAAATTGATCTACATTAAGGTCCAAAGGGTCCAAAATTATACTTTGTTTGTTTTTAACAAAAATTGAATTCATGGGGTTCTTTGATATGCTGAATCTAAACATATATTTAGATTTTTGATTATGGGCCCAGTTTTCAAGTCAGTCCAAATTGGGGTCCAAAATTAAAATTTGTTTGATTTCAACAAAAATTGAATATATGGGGTTCTTTGATATGCTGAATCTAACCATGTATTAAGTTTTTGGATTTTGAACCCCATTTAAATTGGCCTACATTGAGGTCCAAAGGGTCCAAATTAAACTTTGTTTGATTTCATCAAAAATTGACTTATTAGGGTTCTTTGATATGCGGAATCTAACCTTGTATTTAGATTTTTAATTTTTGGTCCCATTTTCTAATTGGTCTACATTAAGGTCAAAGGGTCCAAAATTAAACTTTGTTTGATTTCAACAAAAATTGAATATATTGGGTTCTTTGATATGCTGAATCTTACCATGTATTTAGATTTTTGATTTTGGGTCCCGTTATCAAATTGGTCCATATTGAGGTCAAAAGGGTTCAATATTAAATTTTATTTGATTTCTTAAAAAAATGAATTCTTGAGGTTCTTTGATATGCTTAATCTAACCATGTATTTAGATTTTGGATATTTGACCTTAGTAGGTAAATGCCCAATTTAAAAATTTTAATTTCTTAGACTACATTCATTTTGTGTCAGAAATCTATGCTGTGTCAAATATTAATAACAATTCAAATTCAGAGCTGTATCAAGCTTGAATGTTGTGTCCATACTTGCCCCAACTGTTCAGGGTTCGACCTCTGCGGTAGTATCAAGCTGCACCCATTTTTTGTTCTAAGAACTCCCCTTTTTTCTTAACAACTCCTGCCCCTGTTTTAAAATTTCTTGATCCGCCCATGTATAGAAATATTGAACATATACTTATACTAAATATTAACACTAAAGTTTCAGGCTAAGTATTTTGTGCAAATAAAAATTTGAAATGTAAATTTTATTTTCATTTTATTCAACTCCATTTTAGGTATAAAAGTTTACCAAATGGGAAACCGCTCAAGTCTGAAGGATTAAAGGTTGAATTGAATAATTTAGTGCAAAAAATGATTGGTAGGAGTAATTCTTTAAATGATCTTGGATCTACACAGTCAAATGAAAGCTTTAACCAGCTTGTATCTGTAAAGGCCCCTAAATCAAGGTAATTTGTATATATATTTGCATGTCAGATCACATTCTTAAGCAACAATGAATACAAGTATAAAAAATATGTTTTATGATTACCAATAACTAAGACAACTCTACACTAGAGAGCAAATGACACAGAAATTAACAGCTATGGGTCACAGAAAGGCATTTAACAATGATCAATTCTCATATGACATAGTAAGCTATAAAAGGCCCCAATTCACAAATTTATGTATAGATATAAAAAGATGTGGTATGAGTGCTAATGAGACACCTCTTCCATCCAAGTCACAATTTGTAAAAAGAAACCAATTATACATATGTCAAAGTTCAACATTCAACACAATTCAAACAAGAAAACTAATGGCCAAATTAATGTAAAAAATCAATAAATGAAAAACAAATATGTCACATTGCAATTACTGACAGCTAGTTCAAAGCCAATAACAAAAAAACCCATGCATCTAAGACTTAATTATCTTGTCAGGCTATCTGCAGCTGTGCTTCAGAAAAATGAAGGATATGGCTACTTATCCAAGGTAACTATGAAAATTTTAACATCTTCTTTTTGAACGAAGGGTGACATAGTGATTGAATATGATTGCTTCTTTTTCTTTCCTCTTCTATTTCTTTCTTCTTCTTCATCTTTTCAGAAAAGCCTGTTCAGACCATAACTTTATTAATCTTTTGATATAGCATATAATGAATTTTTAGTATGTGGGTATATCACTTGTGTCAAGTTCCAGGATTGGTAACTAAGACCTTGACCTAAAGTTCATTAAAATTAAATTTTTAGTACTATCTTTATGTCCACTCCATGTCTTTTTGTCCGTCTGACCTTACTCTCATCCTCTTTCCTTTCCTCACTCTAACTGAAGTTTGCCTCATCACGGAAAGTGAGTCACTTATTGTTCTAGAGTCATGCCCTTTATAACTTGCAAATTGTTTTGTTTCCTTACTCTAACATAAGTTTGTCTGATACAACTTTTATAGAACTGATACATATAAGAATCACAACACTCAGACAGAGTTCAAATTTGTGTTGTGACTCATTTGTCAACCTATAGTTCTGTCCCTTTTTAACTTGGAAAATTGCAAAGCTACAGCGGAGGCATTCATGACATCTTACACATTTTCCTTTAATAATTTTTTTATCTTTTTGAAACCATGTTACATGTTGCATCCAATGTTTATATACAAGGAGATTACTGTATTGCTTTTTTAGCCCTGCAGATATACATTGTACAATTTACAGTCACGAATCATGTTTATCTAGTATGTAACTCAATTATCTTCTTTCTTCTCAAATTATTATCAGATGTGGTATGTGTGCTAATGCAACAACTATCCATCCAAGTCACGATATATAAAGAGTTACCATTATAGGTCAAAATATGTGTTCACGATGGAGACTACTGTTTTTTCTTGATTTTTAATATTTTAATGCATATATGTATTACATTTTAATTATGTTGCATTTTTTTAGATCAATGAAGCAGCAAACCTCTCTCCAGGAGAATTTACAATGTCAATTTCCTCTGTAAGAGATACAAAAAATGGAAAAAAGAAAAGAAAAAAAGAGTTCAAAGGAATATAAAGTTGGCCGTATACAAAAGAAAAGAAACCGCAATAAGAACGAGCGTAAACATCTGGTAAGAGAAGGAAAAACCTATGGATCTCAAATGGAATTTGATCGTCAACAGGACCTTGAGCAAACCACAGAAATTCCACTTCCTGTTAATCTAGATGGCACTGAATGCAAAGTGTTTTTTGATTTAGAAACAACAGGCTTGGGTAGGAATAGCGACATCATTCAGATAGCAGCTAAGTCAAATTCAAATAGTTTTAACAGATATGTCATCCCAAGAGTGGACATTCAGATCGAGGCCAGTAAGATCACTGGTATAACATACAGCCATGGAACAAATAAAACGTATGTTCAAGGAGATATAGTTGAACCTGTGACACTACATAAAGCCCTACTTGATTTTATACATTTTTTAAAGGAACAGAACCAGCCAATTATACTAGGTCATAACATTTGTAACTTTGACATTCCTGTAATTGTTAACAAATTGAAAGAAATTCATGTAATTTGTTTTTCGACATTTTGTGAAACCGTGAAAGGTTTTATTGACACAATGAAAGTGGCTAGAAAATATATTCCAAAAAATGATGTAGAAAATTTTAAGCAGCAGACTCTTGTCAAACAGTTTGTAGGAGAAAATTACTCTGCCCACAATGCAATAGAGGATGTGGATTCATTAAAAACATTATACGACAGTAAATTTACCTCACTAGTGAAATCTGATGATGTATTTTCCATTTTATACCACAATTGCATGGACTCCTACTCTGACTTACTAAGTAATAAAATTGTTTCAAGGCCAGTTTGCATGCAACTAGGAAAAGATGGTATATCGTTGAAACACCTCAAACTGGCATCTGTACGAGATGTAAATGGACTGAAATTTGTCTTACAGGACAATAAGATACCACCAAAGAGTGTGAAATGCATTCAGGACTACTTTCAGACTGAGGAATGAATTTTGTATGGCCAAAAAATAAATATATGTCTGTGTTTTCCTATAACCTGACTGTGTCTACCCTGATACTTGTTTTATTATTCTCCCAACACAATGAATTTGCCAAGGATATGATGTTTCAGTCTGTCCATTTGTCTACCCTACTGAAAATGAGTACGGGATTCCACTGGTATTCAGTGGAAAAAAATATTCCGATGGAATCCCATTAGAATTTCATCCAAAACATCTAAAATATTTTTCACACTGTAATACCAATGGAAAATCAGTGAAATTTCCAATGAAACTTCCAAAGATTTTCCAATTAATTTCCAGTGGAATATTATTGTTTACATTTCAGTGGAGTTTTGATTTAATGCAAATATTCCAGTGGAATTTTGGACTTAGAAATTTAAAGGAATATATAATTCTAATTCAATTTTTTTCAAATAATTAAGTGCATGATTATTATATAAAGGATTTAATTTGTAACATATAATTTGCTGGCCTGATAAGAAATTAAATATTATAATCATGATAATATATGGGATGTAATGAATATTTCATAAACCTACATAGATACATGTATATGAAACATTTGTTCAAAAAAGTTACATGGTTAAACGTAATATGAAATCACTTGCCTAGCAACAAATGAAAATAATCATTTGGTCTGAAAGACCCCCCCCCCCCCCCCTCCCATATAAAATAAGTAAAATGGTAGCTCCTCATATGTAGGGTGAATATAATGCATCACCATATAGCCTATGAGTATGACACATTGAAAGGATACATTTTAACTATTAGGAAATAAAATTAAATGTGCAATAATATAAATAAATTGGGTTGAGAATAAGATTCTGTTTGATTTAACGAACAAAAACAATTACGATTCTTTTTGAAAAATGTGCATGGCTCTTAAAAGGGCCGTTTTTAAACAGATCTGTTGCAGAAATTATCTTCAGTCTGTACGAATTGTTAGGATAACTCCGTTTTTTTCTTCAAGTGACCGTACTGGAAACTGCCTTGCACTAGTCTACATGTATACAATAATATAATTATTTCTCCTTTGACTTCATCATATTCATTAACTGTTACTGGTCTACTGTTCTTTTGAGAAAAATAAAGTGAACGGCTTTCATTTTCCACATTGTTCTATAAACTGTTTCGGTATCTTAACTTTGTCGGGGTGATGAATTTTTCATCATTTTCATGTCCTGAACTCGGTACTGGAACTCGCGTCATATAAGTTAATCTATAGAAACATTTCACATATAGTCCAATCAATTGTACGCTAAATGTCAGTGTTTTGGCATCATTTGAGCAAAAAATTCGTGAAACTGTAGTCAATAATGTTGTTTTTCAACACACATATTTACATTCATGGAGGCTGCCATTTTTTTCTACCAGACTATAAAAATAACCGCTGATTTGATTGGATAACTCAATTTCCGGGATTTCCGATCGGCCAATCAGATCGTCGTTATCATTAATACACGGAATGTGTTCAAATTTGAAACTAAAAATATTGTACGAGTATGTATCCTGTCCTGTGGTTACATTAATCATGTTAATAATTATTAATACTCAACAACCTTCGATAAATAAAGAAAAAGTCATTAAAAGCAGAACATTTAGGCATGACATTAGCTGTTGAACCAAGAATTTACGATGAGACGATGTGCTGATGTAGGGCAGACGTACAGCAGATACAGGTAATGTTTAAGAGATTTTAATTTGATTTTTACATCATGAATATTTTTAATTAAAATTATAAAAAAGATATACACCCGCTTTAGTTTCATTCATGGGCTCCGTTAGTTCACACTTTGAGGATGACCATTTGGTGTTCTGAAAAGGTAGTCCAAATAATCATGACGTCTTGAAAGGTTATTATATTTTTTTTCTTTGACGCCTTACATCGATGTAAGGCGTCAAAGAAAAAAATATAATAGGCTTTCAAGACGTCATAATTATTTAGACTACTGAAAAGGGGGAGGTGGGAATGTAATAATAATTTTATTATTCAATATTCAATTACATTGTGTGCCTTCACAATCAAGGAAAGATGTTTACTACACAATGTCAGGCACATTCAACTTAATTTTGTCATGTTCTGAATTGGATGGATATGCAACACAAAAAATCCCTAAAGGTTAATATTGTGTTTTAGAATCTTTATACTTAAATGAAAGAAGCTTCTTAATTATATATGTACATTGTATGATAAATATCAGTAATATATGATGCATACAGGTCATGACCAGAATTAAAAAATATTAATAAAATGTTTTTACATTTTTCTTAGGTTGTCCATATATTAAAAGGAATTGATCATGGTGAAGGTACAAAGCTGCAAAAATGATGACTGTGCATCGATCAATATCCACTCAATAATATGAAAACACGATGAAAACAAACGAACCAGCAGGAGAAAAGAAATTTGAGTATAAGATTATTGAAAGGTACTTGAATTATTTTTTCATCCTTCCCACACTTGAAATAAAAATACATTAATCATTCACATCTATAAGCTGTAAACACATCTCAAAAACATTCATCTGATCATCATGCACAAATTGTTAATCATGGATATTATGTAAATAAAATGAGGTGTCTGGTATGCTTCAACCAGATAGTAAACCAACAACAAACACAACACAAAGGGGAAGATAATATGAGGCTAAATAAAAATATATGCATGGTTCCAATTACCTTACCTACCTTTTTTTTAGTCTTAACATTAGCCTACCCTAAAGTATTTTTTTGGAATTTTTCAGTAAGTACTGTTTAAGTCAGAATGTTGCTCCCATAGACTCAATGTAAAAAAAGCCATAAAATAAAAAAAAATCTTACCTACCTACCCTAATTTTTTTTTAAATGTAACTGGAACCAAACATACTATTTTATTTGGCCTCTGAGAGACACCTGATCCATAAACAATAAAAGTCTATTTTGATAAAAAGAGATGTGTGTTATAAATCTAAGAGACAGCAACCCAACAACTATAGCCAAAGAAATCTAGAGAACACATAGTCTTCAACAATAGACATACATGTGTCTAAATTGCTCTTAGTGTATAAATGTTGTGAATAAATTAAACAAACACAAAAAAATATGCCAGTAACATATATTTTTGAATAATTGCAGACTGGAGCATGGTATTGTAATATTATTTTATTTCAAAATTCTATGCATGTTATGATGTATGATTTTTTTTCTTTCAGATTAATCAATGAAGACTTAATTGAAGAGGATTGGAATGCAGAAACTTTTGACTTAATTCATGAATAATATCAATGGATGATGAAGAAAACTGACCAAACTGACAAAGTATTTCGTATGCGTGTAAACTGGACATTTTTGTTTGTTTAATGCACAATAAACAAATTTGTAAAATTGAAAATTAAAACCATTTGTGAAAGATTTCAAGGACCAAAAGTTACCATGGACTTATGAATAATTTAACCAGAAAAATGATTTACATGTACAATTAAGTAAATACATCTTTTACTAAAAAGTGATAATTTATCAACATTAATATTTTAAAGAGGTTGATCTTTTCATTTAAAAGGTCTTAAATGTGGATAATGTATAAACTGTTGTAATTTCTTTAATTGTTGACTTGCATTAAAATGGTTATTGTCTTATTTCAAGTTTTCTTATTAATTCATTCAAAAATAAGCAGTGCATGCAAAATGATATCTAACGTTTCAGTGGAATTGTCAATTTCCATTGAAATATCACTGGTTTTCTTTGGTTGATTGTTACAATTTCCAATTGAATTACCACTGGTATCCCAGTTGAAAACAACAAATGTCCAGTGGGAAAACAATGGTATTCCAACGAAGTTTTCACTGGTATTCCAATGGAATTTCCACTGTATTCCACTCGAGTATTCACCGGAATCCCATTGGATATTTCACTGATATCCCAATGGAAAATAATGAATGTCCAATTAAAATCCCGACCAAATTTCCCAGTGGTAATACAGTGGTATTCCAATGGAACTCTGATGGAACTCCACTGGTATTTTCAGTGAAATCCCACTTTACATTTTCAGTAGGGTATCCTATTCTTGTTAGTTCAACTCCTTAACAACCACACAACAGCATTTAATGAAATTTGGAAGGTGGTAAGAATGCAATAAGTGTGTATATTACAAAGTTCTATGAAATTTTGATTCCCTGCATTATCATTTCATATTTTGAGTTATAGTCCCAGCTCAATTGACACTGAAAAATAAATAATTTGCCATTTTTATCTGCAAAAAAATGACCGCCAAAGTCAAATATACTAGTGGTTGGATATTGTACCCTATGAAATAAAAATTTCAAAAATCATTTATCTGAAGCTACTAAAATAAAATGAACCAAACTTTAAAGTCTCATGAAGGTCAAATTTGCAAGGAACACACCACTTCATGATAATACATTCATATTTGCCAAAGATGTAAGACCTAGGTCAAAAGTCATGGCCTGGTCATTTTCATGCTAAAAACTACATAAAGTTGACCTTATGGTCAAATTTCAAGATCACACGAAGGTCATCATGGTGCAAGACACATTACCTGATGATGATACATCTACATACCAAAGATCTAAGTCCAAGGTCAAAAGACAACAAGGCATGGTAAAGTGTTTATAGTAAAAAAAAAATGACCTTGAGGTCAATTTAAGGTCACATGAAGATCATCACAACACAGGACACTCCATCTCATTATGATACATCCTCATACAAAAGATACAGGACCTAGGTAAAAAAAACAACAACAAAAATGCATATGGCCTTGTTTTCTATCAAAAATTCATATATTTGACCTTGAGGTCAAATTTCAAGGTCACATGAAAGTCATCTTGATATGTGACACTCTACCTCATGATGATACTTCAACATGCAAAATATCTAAGCCCTAGGTCAAAAGACAAGAAAACTATGCCCCAAATATATTATCAGAATGGAACTTGCTCTTATTTATTGAGGGTGGTGGTATTATAAAAAACTATAATTAAAAAAAATCTGGTGGATAAAATTTATACATTTTTGCAAGAATTACAAACTGATATAGCACTACAAATGGTTAGTTTAAAAAAAAAATTAAACGACACGTTTTATTTTTTTTTTAAATTTTTTCTTCAAATACTTGACCCATCATATTCACTGTGGGGGGCTGAATCTGAGACCCCCCTTTTTAAATTCGGACAAAAATTTAAATCCAGAATAAAAAAAATACAAGTAAAGGGAATAGGTGAACTAAAATTCGCCTCAGTTTTCACTATTAACTATGCTATTGTCAATTTAGGATCAATTTTAAATTTTTTAACATATATACCCCTATACCCATATTTCTGAAACTTCCAAATTTGGCTGATATTAGCATGTAAAAGATGCCATATTCGAGTTGCCAAATCTTTTAAACGTATGATTCAAATCCTTCGAAATTTTTATAAGATGTTTAGCTTGGCCTAGTTTATCAATGGGATAAAAACAAGAAAAATTAAACGACAGGTTTTTTTTGGATTATAGTGTTGGGTACCCCCTTAAGTGACCATTAAACATTACCAGGTATTTTTCCTCTAATTGCTATAGTTCGCATGTTCTATTTCTAGCAATAGAGGCCAAATTTGACGAACAGAACATATAAACAGATTATATATACATTGAACGATACATTGCCAGATTTGACATTTTAATCCATGTTAAATTATCCTGACATGTTTCACTAACTGTGTTTTTACTGCTGTACTTAAAAAGAAAAAAAAAACTAAATATTATTGTTTGATTTATTTTTTGTTTAACTTTGCCGCATAAAGGGATATAACTGAGTAACAGAAACTTTTTTAAAAACAATGTGTTATGAATATCCCCAATTTATTATATAGCAAGAAAGTTCTGTGGCCCCATTTTTCCTTTTTCTTCTCTGAAAGCATATTATTTGATCTACCTTCTCATATTTTATCTTACAATTCGATGGTTAAGTTTTCATTTTATCACACAAAATTGGGTTTTCCATGCATAATCTTTACAAAATTTGACAATTTTGTACAACATGTAGAGTAAAAAAAATCCCAGTGACCCATACTTTTTATTATATTTAAAAAAAAAAACCGTGACATAAACAACATTTTGACCAGTTATTAAAAGATTCTATACATTTAAATTAACGCCCCCACCTACAATAAGACAAGTTATTTCAGAGCGAAACTAGTCGAATTATTGTATCACTAGCCTGTCATTTATGAGGTTTTGAGTTCGAATCCCGCAGGTGGCAAGTGTCCTCGATTTCAATCTTTATTTACTAAGAAGGTCAGTTTCCTACTGAAGGTCGGTGGTTCTCTCCGGACACTCCGGGTTCCTCCGCCAGAAAAAAAATGACTGCCACGAAAATGCACACAAGTGCTGAAAGTTGCGTTAAACAACAACCAATCGATCAATTTGTTGATTCTGATTTTATTCTGTAAGGGGTGGGGGAAGTTGTTGTATTACTTTTTGGACGAACAGAAAATAAATTTTAATAAATAATAATAATGCCCTGTTCTGAGAGTAAAACAAAAATAGTCTGGTCGGCTTTAAATTAGAAATAAGTATTTTGACTATATTAAATTTTCAAGCACTGCTCTTTCAGAATGAAATGGTCGTCCTCTAACTTTGAACAAATTATTCCATAATCTAAAAACGAATGGATGTATCAACCATAATAATGTTACTTGTCATTAAATGTTAAATGCTTGAGATGAGTTATGAAAAGGACAACTTTTATCTAAAAAAATATTACCAACTATGCCAGATGTTCACGAGGTTTAGACGATTACAGGTTGATGACCATTATCTCCCTTGTACATGTTGTATTATACCTTTGAACATATTATTTAAACAAAAGCAAATTGGACATATCCACCACAATAATATTTTCTGTTGTTAATTAACATGTTAGATGTACATAATATAACATAGCATACATACGAAGTTATTAGTTTAAAGGAGTAAAACGACTGTAGAAATAGAAATTCCAGCAGGAAGGTAAACAATAGGTAAATGTATCACATGATTTGTTATGACGTTTATCTCTATAATATTTATACAATAATCAAGTGATATTCGCGGTATATTTAAACAAAGAAAATTATAATGATATAACTTTGATTTGTGCGAATTATCAGGATAACGAAAACTGCCACTTTATTTGATTAATACTTCTTAATGCTTTGAAAACCGACACAAATTGTATAATTAGCAATGTTCCCATATTTTTTGTACTATTATCCGTTGAACAGTTGTCTGATCGCTCAACCATCTCAATGTAGATATCATGAAAAAGTGAAGTAAAAAACAAAACAAAAAAAACCCCAAAAAAATCAAATGAAAATGAAGCCTCAATTGTTAATTGTAGAATAGAAATATAATACCTTTATTATCGGAGAATATATATTTTTTTCTCTTACGAAATAGGAGAACATTTTTTTTCTATTTTTATTACGAAATAGGAGAAAAGCTCGCCGAGGCTTACTTGTTTCCAACGATCGTACACATTATCTTTTATAAAAATTGTCTTATTTAATATAATATGTATTGTATTTATATAATAAGTTTGTGTTTGATATTGCTGTTTCCGATTCTTAGACAATGAGATGGTAAAAAAAAAAAGAAGAAAAAAAAAGCAAGGTCGGTTGAACACGCGTCTGATTTGTGAGCGGACATATTCATATTATCAAAGTAAACGTCGGCTTTTACAGCCAACGGCCGTACGGTTGCCTGTTACAGCTTACATTTACAGCTGGTGATAGTTGTATCCTTGGCATTCATTCCACACCCAATATTTTTATATTTATTTCTTTTTATCGTTTGAGACCGTATATTTAAAAAGATCTTTGACTTTTGTTCGGACGGTCATTGAATCGTTCACGTTTATTTCAAATCCGTTTCATTAGAAAATTATTACACATTGTTTACCTAAGAAGAATTCAGTGTATTAAGATACGATACCAAGTACTAGTATGTAAAAGTCTTGCTTATCATACGATGTTGATGTCAGGTTCCTGCTGCAGTTGTGAAAATGATTGCAGTCGTACAGAAAAAGAAAATGTCCAAATCCATCGTCTGTTTTATATGCAATCCTAGCATCACTGTTCAAATCAATTTGACTATTTGATTGTCAAGTTATCAATTCTTTTTAATATAAGTGAAAAAATTGCTTACAATAGCATTTACCCTGAAGTCGTTTTAATTATCAATTTATTTGAAAGGTTAGTAGTAATCTTGTGCCTCATTCGGTCTTGTGGTAGACTTTTCTAGATAAAACAAAAGTTTCATTGGTTTTGTTATGAAATCTGGACAGATTTTGCTTAACTAATTCAAATCGTCTTTACTGAATAATAAACTTGTTTTGAAGTAATAATATTTCAAGTCGATGCTTCCATTATCGATCCATCAATCAACAAAAAAATTATTACAAATATGAATAAAAGTATGATATATTAGAATTTATTCGATTTAAAAATATTCAATCAATTAAACCAAAGATTATGATGAATCTTCTGTACAAAAGTCGGTTAGGGCCAACGTTTTATAAAAACAAAACAGCCGATTTATTTCTATTACTATAAATTAGTGTAGTCATTGATTATTTGCGCGCAATGATCTACTAAAAGTTATTTAAGATACAACGTATATTTACAATTCTCTTGATATATATTTTGAGCATATTCTATACCAATTTTGTATAAGAGACAATGTATTCTTTTTAAGTTTGGCCCAATTGAATAGTTAAATCGTATTCTGCTCATTCATGTCATTTGTTCAGATTAATTGATACGTAGGCGAAATTCTCTTTGCAATATGACCACATGCAATTTTCGTTGTCCGGTCAAATATTTATACTTGTATCCGGTTTATGTTTCCTCTGCAGTCCAATCATTCGTTTAAAAGATTAATTACCGGTTTTTTAAAACGTCACTAATTATAGAAAAATGAACGAAGCTTCCAAAACGAATTAGCGATCGATTTCAAAAAATTAGCTTACCGATATGTCAAAGAAACAAATGAAACCTTCCACCATAAAACCCACTCCCCTAACCCCTCCTCCCCCCAAAAAAAAGAAATATAAATAAACTCATTATAGATACCAGGATTTAAATTATGCACGCCAGATGCGCGTTTCGTCATTAAAAGACTCATCAGCGACGCTCGAATCAAAAACGTTTTTAAAGAAACAAAATATAGTAGAAAGCAGCTCGTACTCCCGAGATTTAGAACTACAAAATTATAATATGGTTTGAGATCGTTTCTCTATAATGCTGCCAAATCTGGAGTGTAACCAATTAAAAAAATTGGTACATCCCAATAACAGCTCATGCCAATGCGGTGCATGTGTATAGTGCTTTTCTACTTGTGCTTCTTTATTTTTGATTTTGTTTTACTGTTTGATTGCTTTAGCTTTTTTAGTTGCTATCATCTGCTGTGCTTATCATTCTTACTAATGCCATGTTTTGAGATATACTCAATTTTGCATACTATGCATTAAACTTTTATATGTCATCTATAGTATCTTACCATTTACTGTATGCTTAAAATGATGTTATTTTCATGACTTTTGTATGAGTGTATATATTTTGTTATTCAGTCAATTTGAAAAGCTCACTAGAGCTTGTGTTTGTGCAGTTTTTTGAATATCAATTGAAAATAAACTTTAAATTGAGTTGAAGAGCATTCATGACCCGACATTCCGAATGGTTTTGTCCAATACAGATATTGTTATAATTTCCTTGGGTAGAAAATCCTTAGTATTTAGAAAAATGCAATGTTTTTTAAACAGTACATTTATAATTATGACCATATCAATGATAATTCATGTCAACACAGAAGAGCTGACGGTACTGGAAACCTCCACCGGCAGTGTCATCGACCCAGCTGTTGTAAATAAATTCATCATAGATACCATCCTACTCTATCCCACCCTACTCATGCAGCCATACCTTGAAGTTATTGTGTATCAGTGGCACGTGTTATTTAGAGGTAGTCTACCTCTGCCCCTTGTATTATGGCCGAGGTGGACAATCTCTGAGTTTAGCAAGCTGGCAATATTCAAAGAGAGGCCAAAGATATCAAAGGAATATTCAAACTCAGTAGTCGAAAACAAACTGTCAATGTCATGGCAAATTAACGATTAACGACGAAAAGACAAACAACAATACACAAAACACACATAGAAAACTAAGGACTGAGCAACACGAACTATGAACCATGTGACATACCGGTATATGGTGTTTGTGGAACGATGCATTATAAAGGACAATTATATAATGGCATTTTCGTTATTGACATTAATCTCATCAGCAAGAACATAGAGGGAACCAGTAAGGGCGAGATGATATTCGAGCTGATGAAGTCAGAATAAAAAAATTATTTAACATTATTCTTTTTATCAGCCACTTCTCTTAACTATATGTTTTGTTTTGATTTGAAATATAAAATATCTTGAAGGACTTACAATCTAGTAAAACTACTATTTAAGCTTTCAAAGAGGTGTATTTGTTTATCTTGGACTGTCTCATGACATTGTATATACTTCATTGTTTGCAGCAATAGGGTTTTGTCTTTACATTTTGAAGTTTTATCTTTAAGATCAAGAGTTAAGTATTTAAGTTTTGTAGTTTTATCTTTTAACGATATGAGGCTTTGCCTTTATGGTTGGTCTTTTTATCTTTCCTAGCGCATTGTTCCTTTTGTGATTATGTCGTTACGTTCTGTAGTGATGTCATTGCGTTCTGTGGTGATGGCTTTATGTTGTGTAGAGAAGTCGTTACGTTGTGTAGTGATGTCTTTATGTTGTGTAGTGATGTCGTTAGGTTCTGTAGTGATGTCGTAACGTTCTGTACTGATATATCTCTACGATTTGTAGTGATTTCGTTACGTTGTGTAGTGATGGCTGTATGTTGTGTAATGAAGTCGTTACGTTGTGTATTGATAACTTTACATTATGAATCGATGTCGTTACGTTGTGTAGTGAAATCTTTTCGTTATGTAGTGATGTCTTTTTGTTCTGTAGTGATTTCGTAACGTTCTGAAGCGATGTCTTTACGTTCGAAAGTGATGCCTTTACGTTCTGTAGTGATGTCATTAGGTTCTGTAATGATGTCCTAACATTTAGAAGTGATGTCTTTAAGTTCTGTAGTGATGTCTTTAAGTTCTGCAGTGACGTCTTTACGTTCTGCAGTGATGTCTTTAGCTTCTGTTATGATTTCGTTACGTTCTGTAGTGATGTCTTTACGTTGTGTAGTGATGTTTTAAAGTTGTGAAGTGATGTCTTTACGTTCTGAAGTGATGTCTTTACGTTCTGTAGTGATGTCTTACGATCTGTAGTAATGGCTTTATGTTGTGTAGTGAAGTCGTTACGTTGTATAGTGATGTCTTTACGTTCTATAGTGATGTCTGTAGGTTCTGTAGTGATGTCTTTACGTTCTAAATGATGTCTTCAGGTTCTGTAGTGATATTAAGTCCTGTAATGATGTCTTTACGTTCTGTCGTGATGTCTTAACGTTCTGTAGTGTTGTTGTTAGGTTCTGTAGTGATGTCTTTACGTTCTGTAGTGATGTCTTACGATCTGTAGTTATGGCTTTATGTTGTGTAGTGAAGTCGTTACGTTGTATAGTGATGTCTTTACGTTCTATAGTGATGTCTGTAGGTTCTGTAGTGATGTCTTTACGTTCCAAATGATGTCTTCAGGTTCTGTAGTGATATTAAGTCCTGTAATGATGTCTTTACGTTCTGTCGTAATGTCTTAACGTTCTGTAGTGTTGTTGTTAGGTTCTGTAGTGATGTCTTTACGTTATGTAGTGATGTCTTTACGTTTAGTAGTGATGTCTTCACGTTGTTTAGTGATTTCTTTATGTTGTGTAGTGATATCTTTACGTTGTGTAGTGATGTCTTTACGTTCTGCAGTGATGTTGTTACGTTGTGTAGTGATGTCTGTATGTTGTGTAGTGATGTCTTTACGTTGTGTAGTGATGCCTTTTCGTTGTGTAGTAATGTCGTTACGTTGTGTAGTGATGTCTTACGTTCTGATGTAATGGCTTTATGTTGTGTAGTGAAGTCATTATGTTCTGTAGTGATGTGTTTAGGTTCTGTTGTGATGTCTTTACGTTCTAAATGATGTTTTTAGGTTCTATAGTGATATCTTTACGTTGTGTAGTGATGTATTTACGTTTTATAGTGATGTCTTTACTTTCTGTAGCGATGTCTTGAAGTCCTGTAGTGATGTCTTTACGTTCTATCGTGATGTCTTAACGTTTTGTAGTGTTGTTGTTAGGTTCTGTAGTGATGTCTTTACGTTCTGTAGTGATGTCTTTAGGTTCTGTTGTGATGTCTTTACGTTCTTAATGATGTCTTTAGGTTCTATAGTGATATCTGTACGTTGTATAGTGATGTATAAATGTTTTATAGTGATGTCTTTACTTTCTGTAGTGATGTCTTGAAGTCCTGTAGTGATGTCTTTACGTTCTATCGTGATGTCTTAACGTTCTGTAGTGTTGTTGTTAGGTTCTGTAGTGATGTCTTTTCGTTCTGTAGTGATTTCGTAACGTTCTGAAGCGATGTCTTTACGTTCGAAAGTGATGCCTTTACGTTCTGTAGTGATGTCATTAGGTTCTGTAATGATGTCCTAACATTTAGAAGTGATGTCTTTAAGTTCTGTAGTGATGTCTGTAAGTTCTGTAGTGACGTCTTTTCGTTCTGTAGTGATGTCTTTAGCGTCTGTTATGATTTCGTCACGTTCTGTAGTGATGTCTTTACGTTGTGTAGTGATGTTTTTAAGTTGTGAAGTGATGTCTTTACGTTGTGTAGTGATGTTTTTAAGTTGTGAAGTGATGTCTTTACGTTCTGAAGAGATGTCTTTACGTTCTGTAGTGATGTCTTACGTTCTGTAGTAATGGCTTTATGTTGTGTAGTGAAGTCGTTACGTTGTGTAGTGATGTCTTTACGTTCTATAGTGATGTCTGTAGGTTCTGTAGTGATGTCTTTACGTTCTAAATGATGTCTTCAGGTTCTGTAGTGATATTAAGTCCTGTAGCGATGTCTTTACGTTCTGTTGTGATGTCTTAACGTTCTGTAGTGTTGTTGTTAGGTTCTGTAGTGATGTCTTTACGTTTTGTAGTGATGTCTTTACGTTTAGTAGTGATGTCTTCACGTTGTGTAATGATTTCTTTATGTTGTGTAGTGATATCTTTACGTTGTGTAGTGAAGTCATGACGTTGTGTGTTGATGTTTTTACGTTGTGTAGTGATGTCTTAGCGTTCTGTCGTGATGTCTTAACGTTCTGTAGTGTTGTCGTTACGTTGTGTAGTGATGTCTATATGTTGTGTAGTGATGTCTTCACGTTGTGTAGTAATGCCTTTTCGATATGTAGTGATGTCGTTACGTTGTGTAGTGATGTCTTACATTCTGATGTAATGGCTTTGTGTTGTGTAGTGAAGTCATTAAGTTCTGTAGTGATGTCTTTAGGTTCTGTTGTGATGTCTTTACGTTCTTAATGATGTCTTTAGGTTCTGTAGTGATATCTTTTAGTTGTGTAGTGATGTATTTACGTTTTATAGTGATGTCTTTACTTTCTGTAGTGATGTCTTGAAGTCCTGTAGTGATGTCTTTACGTTCTATCGTGATGTCTTAACGTTCTGTAGTGATGTCTTTACGTTCTGTAGTGATTTCATTACGTTCTGTAGTGATGTATTTACGTTTTGTTGTGATTTCTTCACGTTGTGTAGTGATTTCTTTATGTTGTGTAGTGATGTCTTTACGTTGTGAAGTGAAGTCGTGACGTTGTGTAGTGATGTCTTTACGTTCCGTAGTGATGTCGTTACTTTGTGTAGTGATGTCTGTATCTTGTGTAGTGATGTCTTTACGTTGTGTAGTGATGCCTTTACGTTGTGAAGTGATGTCTTTACGTTGTGTAGTGATGTGTATACGTTGTGTAGTAATGTCTTTCCGTTCTAAAGTGATGTTTTTAAGTTGTGTAGTGATATCTTTACGTTGTGGAGTGATGTCCTTACGTTCTGTAGTGATGTTTCTACATTCTGTAGTTTTGTCGTTACGTTATGTAGTAATTTCTTTACGTTCTGTATTGATGTCTGTATGTTCTGTATTGATGTCTTTTCGTTCTGTAGTGATGTCTTAACGGTCTGTAGTGATGTATTTACGTTCTGTAGTGATGTCTTTACGTTCTGTAGTGATGGCTTTATGTTGTGTAGTGAAGTCGTTACGTTGTGTAGTGATGTCTTTATGTTTTGAAATGATGTCTTTACGTTGTGCAGTGATGTTTGTATTTTCTGTAGTGATGTCTCTAGGTTCTGTAGTGATGTTTTAACGGTCTGTAGTGATGTATTTACGTTCTGTAGTGATGTCTTTACGTTCTGTAGTGATGGTTTTATGTTTTTTAGTGAAGTGGTTACGTTGTGTAGTGATGTCTTTTCGTTTTGAAGTGATGTCTTTACGTTGTGTAGTGATGTTTGTATTTTCTGTAGTGATGTCTTTAGGTTCTGTAGTGATGTCTTTACGTTCTGTAGTGATGTCTTTACGTTGTGTAGTGATTCCTTTACGTTTTATAGTGATGTCTTTACTTTCTGTAGTGATGTCTTGAAGTCCTGTAGTGATGTCTTTACGTTCTATCGTGATGTCTTAACGTTCTGTAGTGATGTCTTAACGTTCTGTAGTGATTTCATTACGTTTTGTAGTGATGTATTTACGTTTTGTAGTGATTTCTTCACGTTGTGTAGTGATTTCTTTATGTTGTGTAAAGATGTCTTTACGTTGTGAAGTGAAGTCGTGACGTTGTGTAGTGATGTCTTTACGTTCTATAGTGATGTCGTTACGTTGTGTAGTGATGTCTGTATCTTGTGTAGTGATGTCTTTACGTTGTGTAGTGATGCCTTTACGTTGTGAAGTGATGTCTTTACGTTGTGTAGTGATGTGTATACGTTCTGTAGTAATGTCTTTACGTTCTAAAGTGATGTTTTTAAGTTGTGTAGTGATATCTTTACGTTGTGGAGTGATGTCCTTACGTTCTGTAGTGATGTTTCTACATTCTGTAGTTTTGTCGTTACGTTATGTAGTAATTTCTTTACGTTCTGTATTGATGTCTGTATGTTCTGTATTGATGTCTTTTCGTTCTGTAGTGATGTCTTAACGGTCTGTAGTGATGTATTTACGTTCTGTAGTGATGTCTTTACGTTCTGTAGTGATGGCTTTATGTTGTGTAGTGAAGTCGTTACGTTGTGTAGTGATGTCTTTATGTTTTGAAATGATGTCTTTACGTTGTGCAGTGAAGTTTGTATTTTCTGTAGTGATGTCTTTAGGTTCTGTAGTGATGTCTTAACGGTCTGTAGTGATGTATTTACGTTCTGTTGTGATGTCTTTATGTTCTGTAGTGATGGCTTTATGTTTTTTAGTGAAGTGGTTACGTTGTGTAGTGATGTCTTTTCGTTTTGAAGTGATGTCTTTACGTTGTGTAGTGATGTTTGTATTTTCTGTAGTGATGTCTTTAGGTTCTGTAGTGATGTCTTTACGTTCTGTAGTGATGTCTTTACGTTGTGTAGTGATTCCTTTACGTTGTGTAGTGATGTCTTTACGTTGTGTAGTGATGTGTATACGTTCTGTAGTAATGTCTTTACGTTCTAAA